>NC_000085.6:16882346-17218346 GCF_000001635.26 Mus musculus
TAGAGTTACTTGGGACTCACATGAGATACTAGTGGACCTAAAATACACATAGTGAACATTTCGTGAAAGTTAGCAAATTATCACTTAAGCTCTTTAGGGGACAGAACATTATTTTTCTTATAACTTAAAAAAATTCAAATACATCAGTGTTTTGCCTGCATGTGTGTTTATGTGAGGGTGTCAGATGCCCTAGAACTGGAGTTATAGACAATTGTGAGCTGCCATGTGGGCTCTAGGAATTGAACCAGGGTCCTAAGGAAGTGCAGCCAGTGCTCTTAACTGCCGAGCCATCTCTCTAGCCTCCAGTAGATCATTATTGTACCTACAAATTAATCACTACTTTGAAAAGATTAAACATGTTTCCCACTACAATCTCAACCTATATGCTCTCAAGATAATTAGATGGAACATGCCAGACCTGAAGAATCTGGGATATCCTTCTCTCATCCCTGAAGAATCCAGGATATCTGCCTCTCGTCATCCCGAATCTTCTCCTTCTATCAGTCCAAGCACAACTTGAACACTATACTTCTCATCTCAGAAACTGCAGTGTGTCTTGGGGCTGCCCCTGGGCAGATGCACCCCTCTTAGTAGTCTTCAGAAGGCATTTGACTGTCAGTCCCTGGCCTGCCTTTTTTCACACTCCATGTTACCTCTGCTCTCCCTAGGTGAGATTAGTTTTCACACTTTTCCTACCACTTGCTTTGTCTCCTGACTTTACTCCTGTGATGTCTTAGGCAAGACATTTTTATGACCTTCCATTTTTCACTCCCTCTATGCTCGTTTTTTTTCCACCAAGCCTGTTCTTTTCCATCTTGTGTATATCTTCTTACTTACCTAAACATGTAGCATATACTGTTTATGGTTCAACTGCACAACAGCACCACCCGCTATTCCTATCAACATGTCAGCTTTATCAGCGCAGGGGCACTTAGGTATAGTTTGTCTTTGTTTCCTAGGCTTTCCCACAGATAAGTCAGGGCTTCTGATACAGCCAGCTATATTTGAAGAAGAGCTGTATTTGCAAACGACCACAGTTTATTTTAGAGCGAGATGTTTGTAAAAAGAAAAATCAATTCACACGTACTATTAGGGAAACCGAGTAAGAGAGCCCTAGTAGCTCCACCATGAGCAATGTGGTTCCTTCTGTCTCTGTCAACAGTGAGTGACGTCAGAAACTGCATGGAATGGAGAGGTGCACATTTTTCACGTCAGCTAGATAATTTTGGATTTTCTTTTGATACTCTTAAACAAATTAACACATGCAGGTACTTGATTTTGCTTTTGAAAGAAAAAAAAAAGTATCGTGTGAAAACTGAAACACCAGAGGTTCAGTTCACATTTCTCTCTTGAAGAAAAAAGCAAACTCACTGTTAGCTTAGCATCTGCCCTAAACTGTTTAATTTCAAGAAATGTCTATTTAGCCGGGCGTGGTGGCGCACACCTTTAATCCCAGCACTCAGGAGGCAGAGGTAGGTGGATTTCTGAGTTCGAGGCCAGCCTGGTCTACAAAGTGAGTTCCAGGACAGCCAGGGCTACACAGAGAAACCCTGTCTCGAAAAAACAAAAACAAAAACAAAAAAACCAAAAAAAAAAAAAAAAAAAGAAAAAAGAAGAAATGTCTACTCAATTGAACAGATACACATCGAGCAATTTACATGGTTAGTCAGGAATTACACTGAAAGTTCATTAAATCATGTCTAGGGAATTTAAGTGAACTCAAGTAAGTAAATTAAGTGCTGAGTTAATTAAGTTGTTAATTACTTAATTAACTTATAGTTTTAAGTGATGTCATTAACAAAGTGACATGAATTTCAGTTTTATTTTCCTATATTTAGAAGGTCTTCAAGGAACTGTCAAGGCTTGAGGGCTGAATTATTTTCACAGAGTTTTGAACCAAATACCAGCAGATTTATAGTACAGTTTGATTATTTAGAGTTGAAGGCATTTTGAAGCAATTTGCTTAATTATCTTTCTTCTTGCTTTGAGACATCAGAAGGTGCCGTCGTTGTTCACTTTTTCATGTGAAAAAGACTAAATGAAGCACACACGATAACATTCTCAGTGCTTAACCAGTTTGATGTATGTCTGTAGATAGCCTGGGTTTTAAACGTCTCCCAGAAGGCCATGTGTTGAAGCCTTTACTAGCTTGTGCCTCATTGGGAGGTAGCGGAACATTTCAGGCTAGGGACTGGTGGAAGGAAGTTAGGTTCTTGGAGCAGTCCGTTGAAGGGGATATTGGGATCCAGGACCATTTTCCTGCTTCTCTCTCTCTCTCTCTCTCTCTCCCCCTCTCCCTCTCTCCCTCCCTCTCTCTCTCTCTCTCTCTCTCTCTCTCTCTCACTCTCTTTCTCTCTCTCACTCTCTCTCACTCTCTCATGAGCAAGTATGACGTAATCACTTCAATGTCACAACCCACAAGCAATGAGCACCACATAAGCATGGACTGACATATCTGACACCATGAGCCAGTAAGAATCTGTCTGCTTTTAGGTTATTTACCCCTGGTATCTTATCACGGTGACATGAAGGTGATCAGCATATGCTTCAGAAAAGTGGGCTCTACTTATTTGTTATAAGAGGAACCATCTCAAAATGGTTGATTTAAAATACTAGCAAAATAAATGTATTTGATCTGTGGATCTGCTAACTTGGCAGTGAAGGACGCAGCTTATAAGGATCAGGGAGCACGGCGGAAGGGCATATATATATATATATATATATATATATATATATATATATGTATATATATATACTGCATTTATTATTATATTATTATTATATATATGTATGTATATATATATATATATATATATATATATATATATACACTGCATTTCTCTTTATTTGTATACAAAAGTCAATTTTAAAAATTTTTTTGAGACAAAAATCTTTCTAGCCTTGGCTGTCCTAGAACTTTCTATGTACACCAGGCTAACCTCAAACTCAAAAGAGCTCTGGCTGCCTCTTGCCTTTCAAGTGCTGGGATTAAAGGTATGCACTACAATGCCTAGTCACTAATTCAAGACAGTGTTTCTCTGTGTAGCCCTGGCTGTCCTGGAACTCTCAGTTGCTAATTCTTAAATTATGAATTCACCAAGAATCGTGACTGTGATCTCAGGCAATTTACAATTTATACAATGGGAAGATAGAAGTAGGAATCGGGAGGGACGTTTTTGTTCTACTGGCAATTTAGACTTTGGGAGGAAGTCCAGGACCTAATGGTGAAGTTCCACCTATAAACAAGTAATGATAGACCTACTAAGTTTTTATATCCATCAAGCTGTGTAAATCCAGGAGGCCTAGAGCAACTTCAAGGCTTCTTAAATGGTTGCATTTCCAAGTGAGCCTATAAGATACTGTAACAAATGTTGGACTGGATTCAGGAGAGACTATTGCACTCCTGCAAACAGTATTTGGCTTCTTGGAGATTGGGAGAGAGTCCCTGGGCAGTTGGTGAGCTACTCATTGCTCTCAAAGGCTACTTATTGACAAATATCTAAGTACCTACAATGTCAGATTTGGGTGTGTGCAGTATATTGTCTGTAGCAGGTGAATTCTGCTCATGCTGGCAGCATCTGATTGTTTGGCATGGATCCCAAAATGACATCCTGGAACTGAGTAGGTTGACCTGGAGATAGGAGGTAATGAGAATGAATGATCCACACAGTTCTTAGAATATAGTTGTAACAACTGAAGCACACTTTTCCTCTCTCTCTCCTTTCTTTCTTTCTTTCTTTCTTTCTTTCTTTCTTTCTTTCTTTCTTTCTTTCTTTCTTTCTTTCTTTCTTTCTTTCTTTTTGTTTTTTGTTTTGTTTTTGTTTTTGTTTTTTTTTGAGACAGGGTTTCTCTGTATAGCCCTTGCTGTCCTGGAACTCACTTTGTAGACCAGGCTGGCTTTGAACTCAGAAATCTGCTTGCCTCTGCCTCCCAAGTACTGGGATTAAAGGCGTGTGCCACCACCGCCCAGCTGAAGCACACCTTTCCAAGGCAAGAAATCAACAGACACAAAATAGCATGTAGCCAACTGTTGCCCTGAGCAGGCAGGTATAAGGTAAGTCTCAAATGCTCAGCTGCCTGAAGTCTTCTGTTAGGATTCTATTTCACAAGGGACTCTACTGATTATCAACTGGATATTCATTCTCTTTTTATTTCTCAATAGAGAACTCAAAATTGTCAAGTCTTAGATATGACTATAAAATGACATTTTTAGGATTCTCTCAGAAAAGAACACCATTGACTTTTCAGAGGCCACTAGATGGCGATTTCCAAGGGATTTTTACTAGGAAGGCTGATAAGCCTTTGTATTATTTTCTTCTTCTTCTTCTTCTTCTTCTTCTTCTTCTTCTTCTTCTTCTTCTTCTTCTTCTTCTTCTTCTTCTTCTTCTTCTCTCTCTCTCTCCCTCCCTCCCTCCCTCCCTCCCTCCCTCCCTCCCTCCCTCTCTCTCTCTCTCTCTCTCTCTCTCTCTATCTCCCCCTCCCTCCCTCCATCCCCCCCTCTCCCCCTGTCATCTCTCTTTATGTATTGTTGGAATTGCAGCAGCCATCTTAACTCCATGGAGCCAAGTGGAAGAGGGAAGGTACAAAGTAACACTGCTGGAGAATGAAAGAGCATTTGTCTTTGATGACTGCAGCACTCTCATCCTAGCAACAGGTTAATCATTTTATAAACAAAACAAAACAAAACAAAACAAAACAAAACAAAACACTATCTTGTCTTAACCATCATTAGTTTTGGCTTCTTTTTCTTATTGAAAAATGTTTCATACACTATGTTTTGATCATGTTTTCCTCCCCTGGCCCAATTTCTTCCAGATGTTCCTGGGATTCTAATCCACTCAGCTTTATGTTCTTTTTTTCTTAAAAAAAAAAAAAACAAACAAAAGACAAGAAACAAAACCAACCAGCCAACCGGCCAACCGGCCAACCGGCCAACCAGCCAACTAACCAAACTTCTTCACAAATCCACTAAAGTGAAAACAAACAAAAGACCCATAAGACATAAAAAGTCAAAATAAATCAAAATGAAACAAAAAGTCCACAAAAATACCATGGAGTTAGTTTTGTGCTGTACAACTACTCCTGGGCTGAAGGGCTTCCATAAACTGTAGTTGATACACCCAGGCCTGGAGAAAACAGATTCTTTTCTTTGGTATCAGGATCAATTGCAGACAATTTCTTGGTTAGGGATGGGACCCCATGTCAACTTCCCCTCTTAGAACTGGGACCCCATCTGGTTTGGATCTGTGTAGATCTTGTGCATGCTCTCACAGTCTCTGTGAGTTCATACATACTTTATATCACTATGTCTCAAAGATACTGTTTCTTGGAGCCATCCATCACTTCTTCACTTCTGGCTTTTATATTCTTTTTTTTTTCCTTTTGAGCCCTCTTCTTCATATATCCCTGAGCCTTGATGCAGGATGGTTTTGATGAAACCATCCCAGTTAGAACAGAGTGCTTCAGAGACTCTGACTTTATGCACATTGTACAGTTGGGGGTCTCTGTGTTAGATCCCAGATATTGCAAGAAGAAGCTTCTCTGGCAAGGGTTGGGCAATGAACTGATCTATGGGTATAGCAGAATGTCATTAGCAGTCATTTTATTGCTATGTTCCTTTAGCAGAATAATAGTGGTAAGTTTTCTTCTAGACCTGTGAACCGTCTCAGGTTCTTGGTCAATTTAAAAGTATCAGCAATGTGCAGGGGACCTACATCCAGCCCATGCTAGCTCTTTGGTTGGTGGTTCAGTCTCTGGGAGCCTCCAAGGGTCCAGCTTGCTCTTCATGAAGGTCCCCCAACAACTGGAGTGAGAGCTGTTCCTGAATCTGTTGCCTGTCTGTGGATCCTGCTGCTCTAACTGGGCTACTTTATCTGGCCTCAGTTGGAGAGGATGTGATTAGTCCTGTAGAGACTTGATGTGCCTGGGTGGAGTGCTACAAAGGGGACCCTCCCCCTTTTCAGAGGAGAAGGGTAGAGGAGAATAGGTGAAGGAGCTGTAAGAGGGGGTCTGGGAGAAGAAGGTGGGTTGATATTGGTATGTAAAGTAATTTCATTAGATTCAGTGTATCTGGTCTTCTTTTGTTTGTTTGTTAATTAATGAAAAGAAGTATCAGCTATGGGTTCCATATCATGGGCTGAGCTTTACATTAAAATGTAAAAAGTAGTTGGTTGCTTCCATAACATTTGCGCCACCATTGCATAAGTCTGTCTTGAGGTTAGGTCACTGTTGTAGGTCATAGGGTTTGTAGCTGGGTGATAATGATGATAACCTTTATCCTCTGATACCTTCCAGTACCATCAACACTACTTGGTAGGGATGAAGCTTCTAGTTAGACACCAGATCACCTTCTTCATGTCCAACGACATAAGTAGGCATTTCTATAGCAACAGAGTCTTATAGTTAGGCTGTAGAGAGTTAACCAGTAGCTTTCATAATACCCTGTGATGTTTGAGGGTTTCCATTGGGTCTGTTTGGTCAAAATTAACAAAATATAACTCATTCCTGTCATTGGAGTTTTTCTTGATGATATAAGATATCTAGTTAGGGCACTGTCTTCCTTATTATTTGGTTACTTCGTTTAGATTCCTTTCATATATGTACATAGTTTTAGGATGATTATTCAGTAGTAGAATTCCATATAGTTTTCCAAATGGCCTTTAGTGTTAGTTGTCTCTCCCCACATTCCCCCCTTTACCGCCCATCCCTCTCCCTAGTTAATTCTTCTAATTTCCCCTTTGTCTCTCCATAGCCCTATATTATAATTCTCCTTCTTTGAGAGATCCTCTCACTCCAACTAGTTCCTTACTTAGGTCCTTAACCTCTGTAGTTATGCCAATTGTACAATACATAGAAATATTAAAAGATAACATCCACATAAAAGAGAAGACAAACAGTACTTATCTTTTTGGGTCTCTGCTACTTCAATCAGGATGATTTCTTTTCTAACTCCATCCATTTACCTGAAAATTTCATAATTCATTTTTCTAACAGGACTAAAAGCAACACTGGACATCAAGAAAACAAACAACCCAAATAACAAAAAGGGTGTAGAATTAAGCAGAGAGTTGAATGAATATTAATCCATTGTATGAATATACCATGTTTTTATTTTCCATTCATAAGGTGGTGGGCATTTATGAATGGAGGCTATTATGAATGGAGCAGCAATGAACACAGATGAGCAAGTATCTCTGTAGTAGGATGTAGAGGTCTTGATGAATATGCCCAAGAGTGGTATGCTGGATCTTGAGGGAGATTTACTCCCAGCTTCCCAAGGAACAGCCACACTGATTTCCACAATAACTGTACAAGTGTTCCCGTTACTCTGCATCCTCTCTAGCGTGTGCTATCATTTGTGTTAATGACATTGACCATTATGGCTGGAGTTAAGATGAAAATTCAAAGGAGTTTTAATTTTCATTCCCAAATGGATAGGGACACTGAACATTTCTTTAGCTGTGTGTGTTTTATCTTTTGACAACTCTCTGCTTAATTCTACACCCTTTTTTTTTATTTGGGTTGTTTGTTTTCTTGATGTCCAGTGTTGCTTTTAGTCCTTTATATATTTGCAATACTAACACTAACAGATGGACTATTGCTCAATATTTGTATCCATTCTTTAGGCTGCCACTTTGCCTGTAAGGTGGTGCCCTTCACTGTTCAGAAGCCTTTTAACTTCATTAGGCCCCATGTATTCATTGTTGCTCTTAGTGCTTGTCCTGCTGATGTCCTGTTCAGAAAGCTCTTTTCTGTGCCAATGAGTTCAAGCTTATTCCCTTTTTTTCTATCTTTCATCAGATTCAGTGTATCTGGTCTTCTTAGGCCTTTCATCCTCGTGGAGTTGAGTTTTGTTCAGGACGATAGATTCTACAGACATCCAGTTTGACCAGTCCCATTTGTTGAATATGCTGCCTTTTCTCGTGTTGATATTAGGGTTCTTAAAAAAATCAGATGTGCATAGATTAGTGGGCCTATGTCTGGGTCTTCAATTTGAGTCTGTTAATCAATGTGACTGCTGCTATTTTCGTGCCAATACCATGATGCTGCTTTTATGACTTTAGCTCTGTAATCCAACTTGAAATCTGAGATTGTAATGCCTCCAGCAGTTCTTTAATTATTTGGGATTATTTTTAGCCCCCCCCTCTCTCCATGAAGTTGAAAATTGTTCCAATTTCTGTGAAGAATTATGTTGGGATTTTGATGTGAATTGCATTGAATGTATAGATTAGTGGTCAGACGGGTGCATGGAGTTATTGGAGTTTGCTTATGTCTATTGAAACTTGCTTTGTGTCCTGGCATGTGGTTAATTTTAGAGAAAGTTTCATGAGCTGTTGAAAAGAAAGTATATTTTTTAGTGTTTCCATAGAACATTTTATAGATATCTACTAGGTCCAGTTGATTTATGATATTATTTAATGCCAGCATTTCTCTGTCTAGTTTTTTTTTTTTTTTTTTCTGGATGACCTGTCTATTGGTGAGGGTTGGGTACTGGAGTTGCTCTCTATCACTGTATATGCTGAACAAGCCTGTAGAACATGATTACTGAGGGAGGACCCAGACCATCAGAGGTGGTACCATGTCTGGGATGGTGGTTTTATAAGAAAGCAGGCCAAGCAGGCCATGATGAACAAGTCAACAAGCTGCACTTTTCCATGGCGTCTGCATCAGCACCTGCCTCCCAGGTTCCTGGCCTGTTAGAGTTCCTGTCTTGATTTTGTTCAGTGATAGAGAGTGTTGTAGAAGTGTAAGCCAAACAAACCCTTTCCTCCCCGAGTATCTTTTGTTCATGGTGTTTCATCACAGCAATAGCAGTCCTGACTAAGACACTGCACAAAGGTCAATGTGTGATTCTAGTTGAATAGTGTTTCTTTTATGTATTGGATGCCCTTGTATTTGGTGCATACATGTTTAGAATTGCCATGTCCTCTTGGTGGATCCCCCACCACACTTTGATGAGCATATAGTGTCCTTCCCTATCTCTTGTGATTAGTTTTAGTTTGAAGCTTATTTGACTGATAGATTTTAAAATAGTTATAACTGTTTGATTCTTGTGTCTGTTTGAAATACCTTTTTCCATCCTTTTACCCAGAGGTGATACCTATCCTAAGTGATGAGGTACATTTCTTGTATGAAGGAGAAAGACGGATCTTATTTTCTAATCTAATTTGTTAGCCTGTGTCTTTTCATTGAGGAATTAAGGTTATTAATATTGAGAGTTAGCGGTGAGCTGTGTTTTATTGATTCCTATTGTTTTGTTGTTATAGTGTGGGTCCCTCCCTTCTTTTGATTTACTGTTTTAGTATTATTTATTCTTAAGCAACTATGGTGGCTGCGGGGTCCCTGTTAGAGAGTACATCTGTGGCTTAACTGATGGCACAAAGGAAATTGAGCTAAGAGGAAAGGGCAAGAGGGAAGTAAAAAAGAGGTAGCCGGACCAGGGTCTGCACCAAGATACCCCAGGGAGCAGGAGTTCCTTCAGGCAGGCTGCTGAAGGACTAACTGTAATTCTGGAGAGACAAGAGTGGAGGATAGAAAGGATAGTAGCTGAGGAGAAGGGTGACCCTGAGGACCAGCAGTCTCAACTAACCTGGACCCCTGAGATCTCTCAAACACTGGACCACCAACCAGGCAGCATACACCAGCTGATATGAGGTCCCCAACACACATACAGCAGAGGACTGCCAGGTCTGTGTTCATTCAGAGAAGATGGACCTAACCCTCAAGAGAATGGAGGCCCCAGGGAGTTTAGAGTTCTGGTGGGGTGGGGGTGGGGGTGGGGAATGGGGATATCATCGTGGAGACAGAGGAGTGGGGAGGAGGTATGGGAAGTGGAACACTTGGAAGGTGGGGACCGGGAGGGGAATAAAATCTGGAGTGTAAAAACAAAAAGATTAAATAAAAAGAAGGAATATAAAAAATAAAAAAAAAAAATAAACAATGTGACTCTGATTTAAAAAAAAAAAAAGATAGTAACAATTAATTTACCTGAGTCCTAGACCAGTGAGGCCCCAGGTAGAGAGTGCTTCTGTGGGTTGGTGGCTGACACAAGGGGATGAAGGCGGGCTAGAAGGGAAGGCTGAGAAGGTTTGGGGACAAGAGCTAAGGAGGCTCTGGGTCCAGGCCGTGAGGTAGAGCCCCAGGGGAATGGAGGAGGACTTTGGCAGGCAGGCTCCAGTAGGATGAGAAGTAAATTGGAGAGACAGGCTAGGAAAACTCTTTTAGAATGCTATTTCTAGTAGTGGAGAGCAATGTTTGCTTATTTTATGTACATCTTAAACCTTTTATTTTGTTTCAGAAATGATTAAAATGGGATTATAAGGTTCTTAAAACACAGGATAACTAACATACAATAAAAATGAAAGGAAAAGACAAAAAGACAAAAAGGGTAAAAAGGGTAAAGATATTTAAAAACATCCCCTGAATGTAGCCTTTTGCTCCCTCTCACCTTTAAGTTAAAAGTCATTTTTAGTGTGTGTGTGTGTTTTTTAATGCTGAAGGGCCCTATCCTTATAGATATTCTCGATAGAAATGTCAGAAAATGGCATCTCATCTAATCAGGTTCTACTACAGCAGAGGTTCTCAACCTTCCTAATGCTGTGACCCTTAAATACAGTTCCTCATGTTGTGGTGACCCCCAACCAAAGAATTATTTCATTGCTACTTCATCACTGTAATTTGCTAGTTAGGAATAGTAATTTACATTTCTGATATGCAGGGTATCTGATATGTAACCCCTGTGAACGGGACATTCGACTCCTAAAGAGGTCTTGACCCACCATTGCACTAGAGGGCTATGTATACAACACTTGCCTGGCATTGGTGTAGGCTTGGCCTTGATGATTATTTGAGAATTTTATACAGGAATAATATATTTCCATCATTTTCCCTTGTTTTAGTTAGGGTTTCCATTGCTGTGAAGAGACACCGCAACCAAAGCAACTCTCATAAAGGACACCATTTAATTGGGGGCTGGTACAGGTTCAGAGATTCAGTCCATTATCAAGGTGGGAAACATGGAAGCATTCAGGCAGGCATGGTGCAGGAGGAGTTGAGAGTTCTACATCTTGTTCTGAAGAGAACAAGGAGAAGACTGTCTCTTCCAGGCATCTAGGAGGAGGGTCTCAAAGCCCACCCCCACAGTGACACACTTTCTCTAACAAGGCCACACCTACTCCAGTAAGCCACACCTACTCCAACAAAGACACATCTACTCCAACAAGGCCACAACTCTTCATAGTGCCACTCCCTGGGCCAAACTTATTCAAACCATAACACTCCTCTTCCCTCTCCTCCTCCAACTCTTGCCACATCCCCCCTCTACCTCTCAAATTTCTGACCTCTTCTTTAATGACTATTTTTCACATATGTATGCCCCCCACAGTGTAACCTGCTGATTCAGTTTAATGTTTCTCATATGAGTACGTGCATAGGGTTGGCCTTGGTATTGAATCAGGGGCTCATCCCTGGAGAAAACTATTTTTTCCTCCCTTAGCAGTCATTAGTTGCCTATAGATCTTCATCCAGGGTAAAGCCTTGGGAGATCTCTCTGTCTATACTGGCATGTCAACCGATGCAGCCAGGGCTCAGGTCTTATTTGACAACCACATTGTTGAGAATCCATGGGTGCACTTTCCTGTCGTGCATAAAAGACATTATCTTGTGGGAGACTTCCTGGTTCTCTGGCTGTTATGTTTCTGCCCTGTGATGTTAGCTGAGCTTTAGTTGTAGGGGTTTTGTTTTAGATGTATCAATCAATGTTGGGCACCCCCTTAATTAGTTGTCTGGATTTTGAGCAGTTGTAGATTTCTGTGTTAGTCTACGTTTGTTATAAAAAGCAGCTTCTTTGATAAAGTTTGAGAGCTATAGTTATGTGTGGCTATAAGGATAAGGTATTTAGAGTAAGGTTGGGAATCATATTAGCTCAGGAAAGTGGCAGTTGTAGGTTCTCCTCTAAGATCAATGGTCTCACCAACGATGGTTAGTTGGCTAGGTGTATAGTACCAGACATAAATTCCCTTCGATTGGATGGGCCTATATGATGAAGTAGAAAGCTACTGGTTATGCCCAAAGATGTAAGTACCGTCACTGTACAATTGGGATGTAAGTACCGTCATTATACAATGGGATGTAAGTACCGTCATTGTACAATTGGGATGTCTTGCTATGCTGCCCATGGGATTTGTAGGCTTTATGGAGGAATAAAACTCTTGATCGCTTTTCTCCCTTGGCAGCTTGCAGAACACCAGTTACAGCTTCATTTTTTTTTCCGAGTTGTGTCTGAAGTGTGTGGTGTCTTCCTCAATAGAGTCTTACTTTATACTTTTGAGAGACAACCAAGGACAAAGCCTACATTGTTCTTGGGATCTGGTGGGCTCTGCTTACTAACAATTTAGATTTTCATGCCTGACACTAGAGTTTTTATTAGATAGTCCCTCCTTCTGCCCCTCTTCCTCTCTCCCCAGATAAAGATGTCCCTGTTTTGTTGTTTTTTGTTTGTTTTGTTCACCTCCCCTCTCATAGCAACCCTGTTGTACTATAGTCTTCTCTCTAGAGCTCCTCACCGTGGCCCTTGTCTACTTTCCTGGTTTCTGTGGCTACTACAAGTTATATACTCACTCACATGTAAAGATTCAGGGCTAGGATCTATATGCAGAACATGCAGCATTTATAGATCTGGGTCTGGGTTACCTCATTCAGTGTGATAGTTCCTAGGTCCATGCGCTTACCTCCAGCTTTCATGATTCTGCTTCCTGTACATCTGAATGACATTCCATTGCATATATGAACAGTATTTTCATTACCTCTTCATCAGTTGAAGGACATTTAGACTGTTTCTACTTCCTGGCTATTGTAAATACAGCAGCCTTAAACATAGCTGAGCAAGTGTCTATAGAATATGATGCTGAATCCTTTGGGCGTATGTAGAGGAGTGGTATAGCTGGGTCATGTGCTAGATCTACTTTTAGCATTTTGATAATTCTTCACAGTGATTTCCAGAGTGGTCTCAGTAGTTTGCAGTTCTAGTTAGTACATCTCTGGGATAAAGCAACTTAGTTGTAGTGGATGGTCTTTTTGATATACATTTGTATTCAGTTTGCAGGTATTTTATTGAGGATTTTGGCAGCTGGGTATTGACATGCTATTTTCTTTTTAGTTGTATCATTATCTGGTTTTGTTATTAAGATAATACTGGCATGACAGAGGGGATTGGCACTGTCCTTTCTACTTTCTGTCACTCTTGCTTCTTGTATCCAATAGCTAGCTCTTAAAATTGTGGGTTCTTTATACAGCTTTCTTTTCTTCTATACCATTCATTTATGTTCTGATTTTCATTATTACCTGATATTGACTAGCTTTGCATTTGTTTTTCTAAAGTCCTCGTTTTGTCACTCACTCATTTATTTGTTCTGTTTCTGTTGCTTTAAATATAGGTTCTTATAGCTGCAAATGTCCCTCTTAGCACTGCTTTCAGGGAGCCTCAGATGTTGTGTTGTGTTGTGGTATCAATTTCAGATAACTCCAGGAATACTGATTTCTTACACAGTTTCTTCTTTGACCCATCCATCATTCAGTCACATGCTGTTCAGTCTCCATGAGTGTATATAATTACTAGGGATTTGTTTGATTTCAGTTTTATAGTGTTGCGATCAAATAGGATGTTTGAAGTTGTTTTAATAAATATTTATAATTTGTTAAGATCTCTTTTGTGTCCCCGAATGTGGTCCATTTTAGAGAAACTTCCATGCGCTGCTAAGTAGAAAGCACATTATTTGGTATTTGGGTTAAATATTCTGAAGATATTCCGTTAGGTCCGTTTGCTGTATGATGTCATTTAAATCTGATGTTTCTGTTTATTTTTAGTGGAGAAAGTAAACTGGAGTTAATCTGTATTTTTTTAGCCCAACTTTATGTTTTTTATGGAATTCAATGTGTCAGCGTTCGCTATGTGTGTGTTTAGGGTTATAATGTCTTCCCAGTTAATTGTTCTATAATTAGAGTGAAGCCGCCGTCTTCTGATTTGCTTTCTTTTGAAGTTCATTTGTCAGATACTAGGCTGACACCTGCTTACTTCTTTGTCCCGTTTGTTTGGAATACCTTTCCCCATCTTCTTTGAAGGTAAAATGTGTTGCTTGAAGACAACAGAAAGATGGATTTTATTTCTTAATCCATTCTCTAAGCTGTGCCTTTTTGTTCAGGACCAGAGACCAGGCATATTTAAAGCTGGCCATTGACTGCTGCTAGTTTGGTTTTTGCTACTCGTGTTCTTAGTTCTGTTTTGTGTTTCAGTGATTATTGATTCTCTCCTCCTCTTGTTTCTCGATTTAAAGACTATTTCCGGTATGCTCTGCAGAGCTGGTTTGGTGGACAAAAATCCTTTTAGCCTGTTTATAACATAAAAAGTCTTTTTTTTTTTTTCTTAACTGTGGCAGATAATTTTTCTGGGTACAGCATTAGGCTGGAATCTGATCTTTCAGAACTTGAAGTGTATTGCTCTAGGGTCTGATGGAATTTAACTTTCCACTGAGGAGTCAGCTGCCGTTCTGTTAGGTTTCCCTCTAAGTGTGACTTGTGTTTTTTCTCTCACAGCTTTCAGTATCTTCTCTTTGTTCAGTAAATTTAGGTTTTTAACTATGATGTGGGGAGTTTTCTTTTCTTCTTTCTTTCCTTTCCTTTTCTTTTCTTTTCTCCTTTTCTTTCCTTTTCTTTTCTTTTCTTTTCTTTTCTTTTCTTTTCTTTTCTTTTCTTTTCTTTTCTTTTCTTTTCTTTCCTTTCCTTTCCTTTCCTTTCCTTTCCTTTCCTTTCCTTTTCTTTTCTTTTCTCTTCTTTTCTTTTCTCCTTTCCTTTTCTTTTCTCATTTTACTTGAAATTCCGTGTACTTTTTGTATCTCTGTGGGTAGATTTTTCATTACTCTAGGAATGTTTTCTTCTATGATCTTGTTGAAGATCTGCTCTATGTCCTTGGCATGTAGTGGTTCTTCTTCTTTGGCTATAATTCAATTCAAATAGTCAATCTTTTCATGGTATCCCATACTTCCTACATGTTTTTTCCCTTTGTTCTATTTATTTGTTTTTTAAATATTATTTGCTCAAGTGGTTCAGTGCACTATCTTCAGTTTCTATATTCTATCTTCTTCTTGATCCTTTCTACTTGCAAAGCTTATCCCTGGGTTTTAAAATTGGGTTCTGATGTATGTCATTTCAGTTTGAGTTTTCATCAATAGTTCTGTCTTTTTACTGGATTTCCTTTCCCATTATTGTACTGTTTTGATTATTTTACTTAGCTATGTGCTTATGTCTTCATGGATGGCATTCCGGCATTTAGTATTATTCTCTTTAAGTTCATTGAGCTGTTTGCATTTTCTTTAAAGTCCTTGGATTCTTTGGTGAAGTTTGTTATTGTTCTTCTAAGTTCTGTGTCCTGGGGCTCATTTAAGTAATTCTCACTGGAGAACATTCTATAGGAGTGGTAGGTTGTGTGTGTGTGTGTGTGTGTGTGGGGGGGGGGGGGCTGAGGTAATGCCTTGTCCTTTCATATTCCTTGAGGGGTTTTTGTTTGTTTTGTTTTTGTCTTTGTTTTTGTTTTGGTGGTGAGACCTGGCATGTGACTTCTTTCATTGGTTGAGCATCGTCTGATGTGAGATTCTAGGCTGCCACTGTTAAATGGAAGTTTGCTTTTGTTTTTGTTGTAGCCCAAGCCTGACTGACTTCTGATTAGGTATGAGGAGTTGCCAGGCCAATCATTCAGACACCTAGCGTTGATTTTGGACTGGAGGAATGAAGTGAATCCAATTTAGTGTAATTAAAGAGGCATATGAAGGGGACAAGTGGCCAGGTCTGCTTGTGGTGATGTACAAGCTGTGGCATCTGAGCTTCATCCCGAGTATAGAGATCACATGGAGGGTCCAGAGTCTTAGATACTTACAAGGCTAGGCGTGCATGTAGTCTTCATGACCAAGGCTAGGTCTGAGGGCAGGCAAAATTTCCACAGACTCATCAGGCTGGGCCAGTGCACAAGTATATAATTAAGCTAGGTCTGGGAATTTATGAGCATGGGCTAGGGTCCAGGGAGCACACTAGACTGAACCACAGCACAGGATGTGCAAACTGGGCTAGCTTGGATGTTGGATATGGCATAGGCTAGCTAGGGTTAGAAGGACTTAATAGTTTGGACTGGCATACAGCATGTGTGATCTAGCCCAGGCCTGGAGGTTGGATATGGTGCAAGCATGCTTGAATGAGGTAGACTTTTCTAGAAGACCTGAATTTGGCCTCTGTGGGCTCATGCAGATATGAAGCACACAGAAAGTTGCACAGAATCACATACATATACTAAACACATATTTTTAAAAAAGAACTCGCCCGATTGGCCCTGAGTCACCAGGGTGACTAATACTCTCAATTCTCTGTGACTCATTGTGGCTCATGCCTTCTGCGGCTGCCTGAGTCACATATTATCTTATGCTTGTCCCCAAAGTTCTTTGTACAGATTGCCCTTGCTCTTGTATTTACATGGTTTTGTCAAATATTATGTGACTTGATGATTCTATGGAAGCGGGGAATAAAGGATTGCTTCTATGAAAACGAATTCAGATGCTTAGAATTGCAAAACTGAATTTTCCAGGAAAAGCTGCTTTGGGTAGGAAGAGCTGATTTTTGCCAATACTGACTAAGAAAGTACTTTGCCACAGAGTTAGAGCCTTAGCACCCCACCCCAAACCCTACTGCTTTTTGTTCTGAGACTAAGTTGACCTGGCTGGACTTGAGATTTATGCTGTTGTCCAGGCTAGCCTCAAACTTGCCATCTTCCTGTGTTAGCATCCAAAAGAACTGGAAGTAGAAACTTGCACCACTAAACCTAGCTGGAAAAAAATTAAACTAGGAAATCTATCTATAAAGATGTTGCTATCATGTTCCTTTAGAAGGCTGTTGTTGTAAAGGCAGGAGCACGAAAACAGACAAAACAAGGCAGGATGCTCCAAAAGACTGGAGGGGGAGGCCAGACTACACGGCCTTAACCCTGACTTCATGCTACTGAGTATCTCAAAGAATTTCTCTTGGTTTCTAGAGTCAGAAGCCAATGATAAAATCTGGAGTTGGTTTACACATGCGTACATATGAAGTGTCTGAATTGAAAATAACAGTGTTAACTGAGTGTGGTGGTAGATACCAGTGGTCTCTGTACTTGGGAGGTGGAGTCAGGGAAATCAGGAGTTCAAGGTCAGGGTGGGATACACGAGGCTGTCTCAAGAAAACAAACCAACACAAAAGGGAAAGATAAATAAATTTACAGAAAATACATAGAGTGTTTGCATTGTATATGCTTTTTTTTTTTTTGTAATTGTCCAGGAACCAGGTAGTTTTAAGTTCCTCTGCCCTTAGGTTAGGGTACGTCTTATCCAGTAGGAATCATATCCTATAGAACTCAAACTTCTCAGGCATGTTAGATAAAGGATTAAACATCAGAGACTTGAACACAATTTTCTGCAGCAGGGAAAGAAACTGCCTTCCTACTACTGTGCTCAATGTGCCACTGGGGGGCAGGCCGGCCCCATCAGTCCTGGTCCTCACCTGGCTCCTTTTTATACAGAGAACCAAGAAACTCTCAGCGATGCTTGGTCCACGGAATGAAATCTCCTTGCCCACGTGGTTTAAGTAGACTAGCGCCACAGGTGATAATACTGAGCTGGCGCGATGCTTGAAGCTGTGCAGGTAAATAAAAGGGATACGGGGAATGTCTGCGAGGGACATCACATCACACAGACTATTAGGATCCATCTGGGCCACTTCCGGCTCAGGAAAGCTGCCTCACTGTATCAGAGGTGCAGAAGAAGGCGCTGTAGGTACGCGGGCGATCTTCTCAGAGAGAGAAAGGTCCACCAGGAGTATACCTCCCATTCCTCGATCTGGGTCACCCCTATAACAGATTGGTTATTGAGGACGCTGATCGCCAAATGTCTAGGTTGGTTCTCTGTCACTCTTCCTTGCTTTGACTAGGAACACTTATTTAACTTTCCCAAGTTCACCAATGCTTTGTTTGAAAGATTAAATGTAAGAATGCATGAGAACCATGAAGGCTGGCTCCTAGCACCTTTAAACGGTCTACTGAAAGGTTAGACAAAACAAAACAAACACCACAAATCTGTGAAATCTTTAAAATCCTTACGTTTTTTTTTTTTTATGCTCAGGGTCCATGACTTTCACCAAACCCTAATGTAGTGTGGGATTAAAACCAAAGCAAAACAGGATAAATGTAAGGCTTTGTCTTTCAAAGCACTGTTTTTCTCCCTTTAAAAGACCTCATTTAGATCTTACTAAAATATTGGTTTGAAAGCAGCAGGTCTGAGAGGAACTCCAGAGACTCAGTAAGCTCCTGGGTGATGCTGATATGGCTGACCCACTGACCCACTCTGAGTAACGAGGGTTTAACATACAGGTCTTGATCAATCTGGAGTACTTAGTCTATTTAATGATCATAAAAATACGATTTATTTTTCTGGGTTCTGAGGGCCTGCTTTTCCTAGAAATGCTGCTGTCCTGTCTGTCCTCGGGGAAGACTTGCCTTACGGGGAAGATGAGCTCACTTACGGACACCAACCGCATACATGAAGCTAATTTCTTAACCCAATCTCCACACTGTCTTATGCCATTAGGGGCAGGATCTCAGGATATGAATTTGGTGGGCTTGCAGCATTCTGGCCACATGTGTTAAATTTCTCCCTATTGTGCAAAGGTATTGCAGTGCTCCTGGAAGCTTGAGTGCCGGCACACAGATAGCCAGCTTTGCTTTCTGGCTTTGTCCTTTCATTAATCTTGATCAATCCGTATCTGTAAGGGATTGGCTTTAAGACTCATGCATATACCAGAATCCATGGATGCATCAATTCCTTATATAAAATAACATATAGCCTACCCACATCCTCCTGTATACTTAAAAATATTGCTAGTTTAATATAAAGGTCATATAATAGTTGTTTTCTTCCCATGTGGGCTGTGGTGTCCACACATGGTGCCCTGGAGCAGAGATCATGGTGGGCATGTTTCTGCAGAGGAGCAGTTGCAGCTTGGTGTACATTGTAGAACAGAATATTGCCCCAGAGGTGCATCCTTCAGATCAAAGAGGGGCAAAACTCTTCCTTTCAGGCTTGACCAGCACTGCAGCTCCCTACCGAGGGTGCACACTTCATTATATGTGGGAAGCCACATGTGCCATTGCTACCGCTGGCCACCACACATACATAGGCAGTAAAGTTTTTGCCAAGATGAGGTTTTGAGAATTAACCAATCAGATGAGAGACAAGTTAACCAATCAGATGAGAGACAAGTTAACCAATCAGATGAGAGACATGTTAACCAATCAGATGAGAGAGGTTAACCAATCAGATGAGAAAGAAGTTAACCAATCAGATGAGAGACATGCTAACCAATCAGATGAGAGACATGTTAACCAATCAGATGTGAGACATGCAAATGAGGTGGTAAGCATAACCCATGCATAACCAATCCGGGTGTGAGACATGCCTCTCCTAGGCCTATATGAGCAGCACCAGTTCTGGGCTTGGGGTCTCTTCACCTCTGCAATCAAGCTCTCCCAATAAACGTGTGCGAAAGGATCCTGTTGCAGCGTCGTTCTTGCTGGTGAGTCAGGGCGCGTGCAAGAATTATAGGACAGGGCATGGGGGATACATTCAGTGACTCTTGCCTGGGCATTTGCCATAAGTAGCTAGACCCTCAGCTCACTTATGGAAAAGTGTTCAGATGTGTGACTTAGAGAAGGGAGAGTTTCCCATCCAGCCCTGTTCGCACAATGCACTTTTCTTTCACCCATTGGTGTAGGATTTGTAGAACTTACTGTTCTGAGAGAACAACGGGGAGTAATGACTCAGCCCCCTCGTCCTACCTTTTGGGTCTACTCTGTTTTTTTTTTTTTTCTCTGTAAAAAATGAAGCTTCTGGCAGACTACTGAAATAAGAAGAGAACCGTTTATTAGCGTTTGTTTTTCCTTTCTCAATGAATGTTTCCAGGGGCTGGCAAGGTGGCTCAGTGGTTAAGAGCACTTGCTGCATTTGTTCTTTCAGAGGACCTGGGTTTAGTTCCCAACACCCATATGAGTGCTCACAATCTTCTGCAATTCCATTTGCAGGGGTTTGGTGGTCTCTTCTGGTCTCTTCGGGCATCAGATGTGCACTGATCCACATGCATGCCTGCAGGCAAAGTACTCAGACACATAAAATAAAAACTAATTTAAAACTGCATAGCTTTCCAAGATTCAGGTTAAAAGAACAGATTAGCATTTAGCATTTGAGTAAGGGATTTCTCTTTCTATCAATAGCAGCTTCATGGAGGCCCAACTTACATAAAATACTTTGGAGAGTTTCGATGAACGGGAATGCCAGTGCAACCAGCATCCCTGTCAAGATCCACAGCATTTCTAGTACCGAAAAGGTGCCGTCCTGGCCCCAGGCCACCACTGATTTGCTTCTATCAGGAAAAAGTGGGTCAGCTGGTTCTGGACCTCCATGGAAAGGGAGCTGAGTAGTTGTACTATTTCATGTCCAGCTTGTTTAGCTCACTCTGCTTTTGGGGTGATATTGTTGTTATGTGTATTGTTACTATTAGTGTTGGCACCAGAATTATTTATTTAAAAAAAAACCCTTTCAGATAACTGTGTCAGAGTTTCTACAGTTATGTACATGTTACAGTAGGAGATCCATTCTGAACCAAGCCAGCTCACAATGGATGAGCATCACCAAGAGCTAAGGTACCTTGTACTTGTGAAGGTTGCGTACCATAGAAGGATGACTGGACACACAGCTGGTCTGCTACTGACTGTGTGACCAGAAGATTTTATTACCAATGAGGACTAGGTCCTCATCTGTCAGTGCTGCCTCCTGAGGCTCAAATACTGTAAGGACTTGACCCCTGAGCTGTGGAACCAGCAGGGGGAGCAAGAGCCAGAAGATTAGTTGTGGGGCTCAGCCAGTCCATGGTCGTGGGGTCATGTGCCTTGGACCTCAGAAGTCTTGTGGTAGGCCAGGTGTCAGAGTGACCTGTGTGGCTGGTGGAATGACTTTGCAAATGGATTTCTCTGACTAGATGAGACTCCCTCTTTTCCTTGTCTTTCTCCTCCCCTCTTTCTCTCTCTTCACCTGAGTTCCTCTCTGTCTGAGGAGCACAAAGAGATAAAATGTACTTGTGTGACTTTATAAGGAAATGAATGGACTCACACTCATCCATAACTTTGAAAATGATTAAATACTCAGGATTATCACCTAAAGCTCACCAGACTTTTCTCTTAGGAAAAACAAAACAAAACAATATTAATGCAGCCGCCAGAAATAGTTTACATAACTGCCAAAGATAAAATGTTTCTGAACACGCCGTATGAGATTGTTAAGGGTTGTCCGTGATTGAACTCTGGGACCAGCTCTCTGCAAGCAGTTGCGTGGCGCCTCACATCCAAGGATTCTCCTCACCTGCCTTCCTAGCGTGTCAACTCTCAGAAGCATTGTATTCTCCATATAATGTGTAAACACAATCTTACATTTCCTTTCTAAGTTCTTCTCACCACAATATTGAACAACTCAAAACCAGAGGGATAATTTTGAGCAGAAATTCTGTGTAGACTGTCAGACATCCTCACCTCTTCTACTATGAAACACCGATTTCTAAATTACTTGTATTTGTGTATGAGTATGTTGGAAGGTATGTGCATGCAGGTGCAAGTCCAAAGGTCCTTGGAGTACCCAGAGCTGGAGATGAAGTTACAGACAGCTGTGAGCTGCTCAGTTGAGGAGACTAGGGATGGAATACATAAACAGTGTGTACTCTTAACCTCTGAACTATTTATGCAGTCCCCCAAACACTGCTATACCGACATAGCTGAAAATTTGAAAATTTCAAACCAACTCAATAGCATGACACATTCAAACTGGAAATCTACATAGTTTTCCAGGAAAAATGAGAAGGAGCCTTAAAAGGGAAAGTTGTAAAAAAGAAGGTCCTCCTAGATACTGTGGATATGACTGGAAGGAAGGATGCTTAGTCTGATAATAGTATATATAATAGTATATATATATATATACCTGAGATGAACCTATTAATATAATACCTGAGATGAATATGTTATAAAGAGACGCACACGCACATGCATACACACACACACTGCACACATACACACACACACACACACACACACACACACACACCACACACCACACACACACACACACACGCCCACACTCACACATACACCACACACACATCAAACACAACATATACATATACATATTAAAAAGATGAATATGTTATATGGCTCACTGTTCTGGTCCAGTGTAGAGAAACATTTCATTGCTGTTGACAGAATTCCAGGATGACATAGGAAATCACATGGAGAGAGAAGAAGAGATTGAGAGACCCACCCAACACTGTCTTTGATAGTAGACTTACTTTCAAGATAACTCATTATTAAGTCATTAAGCTACTCACAGAATGAATGGGTTAATTCATTCGCAAGAAGACTTCCTTAGTCACCTCTTAAAGATCTCACTTGATCAAATCTTTTAAAAAATAGTTTTTGGAGGCAGGGTCTCCCTATGTAACCGAGGCTGGTTTTGAACTCTGGAACTTCCTGCCTCAGCTTCCCGAATGTTGGGGCTTGCAAACATCACCATGCCCAGCTTGGTCCTACCTCTTAATCACTCATAACACTAGTTATATTTCAGCATCAATTTTAGAAGAAATAAATCATAACCAGGGATGAGGGTAGTGAGAAAAAATAGAATGAAAAGTCCAGTGTGGGTAGAGTTAAGCTGCAACTTCATCCATGTAAAAAAAAATCTCTGTGTCACTTGTCAAAAAGTAACCTAACAAGCCTCTATACTGAACTCCCATCCGATGCTTACACCACCAACCTGTGCCACAGAGAAAGGAGGGACGCATCTGTTATTTTTATTATGGAACTGGACCAAAATAACACAAGAAGGAAAACCACAAACTACTCTTACTTTATATTGCTGATACAAAAATTGCCAAGGTTGTTTGAAAAGTCATAATTTTATTGTTTTATATTTACCTAAAAGTACATAATACATATATATGTATAGTTACATTTACATATTTATATGTATATGTAAATATATGTGTATATAATTATCTAAAATTACATACATATATGTATGTACCACACAAACATATACATAGGTATATATGTAGTATGTATATGTGTATATGTATATATGTATGTACACTGTGTGTATGTGTATAAGATTTAAATTAAGTTATGGTACTTGGGGTAATAATGATCTTCCCAAGAGCCATAGACTATTTGGCAAAACCTCTAGTTCTAGGCATGAGAATCCTTCTTTTTAGTTGTTTGTTATAAAAGCCCAGGACGTTCCCGAAACATTTTATATGGTTGCTGTTTCTCTTGGTTATATCTCAGAAGTTGAAGGTAATTCCTTATTGTTGAAGATACTACAAACTTCAGACATGGGAGTTGCAAGATTTGAGCCAAAAGCCTCCTGCTTAAGGACTAGGTTTCATACTACCAGAAAGGGCTAAACTAGTTGCCAAAGGAGAAAACCAATCAATATAGTTCTACCCATTGGTGATGCCTATGAACCACAATGACCAGCATAGTAAGATATCACTAAATGTGCAATAGTGGCACTTATATCTTGTGGGTAACCAAAAACTGTCTAATTAGATTTAAGGCATGCTCAACAGGAGGAAATTATTACTAATATTGTAAGCCTAGCCAACAGCCTATGGTTGTTGAGGCCACAGCTCTTAGAGGAGGACCCTCTTCTGCCACATTCTTAAACCAGTATGATTCTCAACCTTATTCTAAATACCTTACCCTTTGGCCCACAGATAAATATAGCTCTCTTTGTTCACCAAAGAAGTTGATCTTCTATTTGCATCAATGTAAACAATTGCAGAGATCCACAACTAGTCAAAATTTAGAGGACAACTCACTGTGGGGTCCCTAGTCCAATTGATACACCTACAATAACCCTATACTTGAGGCCCAGGGAACATCACAGACAGGGAGAGGAGACTGTAAAAGCCAAAGGGCCAAGAAGTCTGTTGTAGACTGTGTTCTAGTTATGACAGAGAAGTTGTACCTGTGAAATCTCAGAAACGTGGCTACCCAAACACAACCTGAACAGTGACAGTACCAGTTGACATGGCTATGTAGTTAGGGTAGTCTATAAAGCTCCAGCCCTTGATTAAGAGTTACAGGCAATTAACAACCACTCAGAGAAGGAAAGCCAGTCCTTAAAAGAAATGAGTCCTTTGGTTATTCAACTGGTCAGCCTAATAGCATATATACACAAGCAACATCAAATGGACTCAGCAGGTTGTAGTCATATATATATGTGTGTGTGTGTGTGTGTGTGTGTGTGTGTGTGTGTGTGTGAAATAATAAAAAATTAATTCACTAACTTGATACGAAGGGAGTGAGAGGTTGGAAGGAGGAAAGAGGATTTTATAATTATATTTTAATCAACAATAAAATTTAAAACTACCAGTAAGTTGATCCTAAATTTTTGGAGAAAAAGTACATCATGACCAAAAGGACTTATTTGAGTAAGATTTTATATATATATATATATATATGTATATATATATGATTTAAATGATAATATAATAATTTGAATTACAATGATTTAGTATTAGAAAATCTATATAGCTAACTCTAAATGAAGATAGGAGTCTGATGTAAAATAGTATTGACAGCTTTTAGATTTTGTAGGTTCTGGTGCTACAAGTTTTAAATATGAGATCATATTAAGAAGCAAAATTTAAAAAAAAGAAGCAAAATGAGAAAATATACCATGCAATTTGATTTTCATAATAGATAAGGAAAAGGCATTCAATATGTATCCTGATTAGAAAAAAGGTAAACAATGCACATGAAAGCGAGTTAGAAGCATTTGTATCATGGTAGGTTTAAGAGAAGAAAGTTGTTATTGTTATCATTGTTGTTATTTCAGGATATTTAGTTAGTACTATTCTTTATAAGCTTAAGGCAAGGCAATTAGATTAGAAACCATAATATGTGATATAAATTTAGAAATAAAGGAAAAAGTTATGATACTTATTGTGATGGTCACTTTTATTTATCAAGTCAACCCAGTCTAGAATCTCCTAGAAAGGGAGTTTCAATGAGGAATTATCTAGATGAGGCAATTATTTGCCTATGGGCGTGCCTGTGAGGTGTTTTCTTAGTTGGGCTAGTTGAGATGGTAAAGACCCATCCTGGATGTAGGTGAAACTATCTCATGGGATGTGCTCTGGACAGAGTGGAAAAGAAAGATCTAGTTGAGCACTGGCAATCACACGTGCATTCATATTTTCTCTTCTCTTGACAGTAGATGTGACTTAGTAACTTGGTTTCCCCATTTTGGTAGACTCTAACCTGGAATTGTGAGCAAAAATGAACTCTTTCGCCACTGAGTTGCTTTAGTCAAGACATTTTATCATAGCAACATAAATGAAACTAAAAAAAAAAAAATTGGTACCAGGAATGAGGTTGCTGATGAACAATCTGACCACATGGTAACCATTGTTTCTAATAATACGCATTCATTAAACATGGAAGCTCTAAAGCAAGAGTGCTTGTGTGCTACTCGAGGTTGGCGCAAATATTGCTTGGGTGACCTTGAGTAGCCTTGAGTTGCTCATATTACTTCTGCTTTCCTCAGTTTTCTTATTTTTAAGATGTGAATAATAATATTTTCTTTAAGGGTTGCTGTGAAGGTCAGTTGGGCTGACTGCCACTAAGCTGTAAAGTGAGAGGAAGTGGTATGATGGAATACGATGGGATGGAGAAACTCTCAAGGCTTTAGGAGGGCGGAGAGAAATACAGTGACCTGAATGTGAAAGTGTGTGTGTAAGTGTGTGTGTGTGTGTGTGTGTGTGTGTGTGCGCACGCGCGCCTGCTCGTGCATGTATGCATGTATGTAAAACTGGCTTGTCTTTGGTAGTATCTAAAGGAACTGTACAGATGAGGTAAATAGAGAAAAGGACAAGGAAAGGCAAGTGATGATGTTCTGAGACAGATTTTTCAGGAACCCTATTTCTATGGTAGGTAGAGGAGATGGGCATACACAGATCTGGATTCTCCAGAGATCAAGCGAGCCAGGAGTGTGAGCTCTTGTGTTACCATGGTGCTAAGAGCAGGCAGGATTAGCACTAGAGAAGTGTGATAGTTTAAAGGAAAAGTAGGTCATTAAAAATCAGAATTAAATGGTAAGATTGGAATCTGTTTAAGGATTTTAAACATCAGTTTAGCTGAGTATAAGAGAGGCCATTTTTCTGTGTTGTATAACCAAAGTCACTGTTGTCACCAGGACAGTGTGCTTTTTTCCCCCAATGGTGTCAAATGACTGAGAAGGGACTGGCTAGCAAATGCCCATTGCTCCAGTGACTCAAAGTTCATGTCCTTTAAGTGGTAGGCTATCTTAAGCATGAAAAACGTGTTAGCTCTATCCAAATGTTGTAACTGAATACTGAATCAATTTAAGAAGCAGGACTTCATGTATTATATTCTAAGTATTACATTACAGCATATATTATATTGTATAAATGAAGTATGTGTGAGACTCATTTTGTGACTCATCTAGAAACTGACTTCCTGCCTAGCTGAGAATCTCTGAAATGACATGAAGTTTCAGCCTCCAAAGAACTATGATGGGATAGTCAGAGGACAGACTAGCTCACTTTAAACAGTAGGAAGCTGGAGGGAAGAAATGGGCTCAGTTTTACGTGGGTCCCAATTCCTACTGGAAGATTCCACTGGATTTTAAAGCTGAAAACTCTGCCAATCGCAGCCCATAGGAGTGATTTTGTCTTCCAGGACCACCGGGCCAGTGACCTCCACCTCTGACCCCATGACCCTGGGTGGCAATGGTAGCACCACCAACCTTTTTCTATAGGATAATGCATAGTCACAGCTAGCTACTGCTATTGGCCTGGAACTTGGGAGTGCCACAGCCTTCACTGTGTCCCTTTTCAGCCCCCTTCTATCATAGTTGGCAATGTTTCAGCTCTAATGCCTCCTCTATTTGAGGCTTCTGCTGAGATGAGCCAGTGGATCCCTCAATCACAGCTCATGCTCTAGAGCAGCAGTTTTCAACGTGTGGGTCATGACCTTTTGCCAAATCTCTATCTCCAAAAGTATTCACATTATGATTCATAATAGTAGCAAAATTACAGTCACAAAGTAGAAACAAAAGTAATTTTCTGGTTGAGAGTCACTACAACACGAGGAGCTGTATTAAAGGGTCTCAGCATTAGGAAGGTTGGGTTGGGAACTACTGCTCAAGTGTATGGTGGTCCTGGGCTGCCTGTGATGCTCTCTCTAGAACATGGATTATTATTCTCTCCATCTAGATAAGCAGAGAGATTCACTCTATCAGTTCTATTACGCTATAGAACCCTGATTAATACAGTGATGCCATTGTTGATGTCTGTATGGAAATATTTTCTCATTTGAGAAACTCCTTTTCCAAAATGACCCTAACTTGCAGCAAGTAGACAACCCCCCCCGCCAAAAAAAAAAAAAAAACCAAAAAAAAAAAAAAACAACCAGTCCATTCCTATAATATATTATGGTGGGTTGAATAGAAATGGTCCCTAATAGGCTCATAGATTTGAATGGTCAGTCATTAGGGAGTGGCACTATTAGGAGGAAGTATGTCATTGAGGATGGGCTCTGAGCCTTCAAATGTTCAAGCCAGGCCCACTGTCTCTTTCTTCCTTGTTGCATGTGGATCCAGAACTCTCAGCTATGTCCCCAGTACCATGTCTGCTTATGTGACATCATACTACCTGCCTTTTTTAATAATGAACTAAACCTCTGAACCTATAAGCAAACCCCAATTAAATGCTTTCCTTTATTAGAGTTGCCATGGTCATGGTGCCTCTTCAAAGCACTAGAACATTGACTAAGATATATATCACACACCCATTTTTACTCTTATGTGAATTACTTATTGACAGATCCTATTTATTTTACATAGATTATAGTGTTTACCTGATATATAGTATGCATATTATATAAACATATAGTAGCATTTGTAAACTTATATGTAATTATTTAGAAATATTAATTTGTTATATTGATTGGAGTATTTTTCTGGTTTATTATTGACTTTAAATTTTCGTTCATTGGTAAGGTGTAGACATTTATTTTTTGCATACAGATGCATGTATTTAAACTTTTTTCCAGTGACTATCAGATTATTTTCCTTAAATTAAAATATATGTTCTCTTGTAGACATTTACTAGGTGTTTGTTTTAGGAAATAATGATTGGCCTTGAGTTAGAGTCTTGAGATTGTATCATATTGTTATGGGAAGAATGTGGAGGGGAGTGGAGGGAAGAAGGGGACAAAAACTCTTCTGGGAATATTTGCAATATGGAAGAAAATGGCTCAGGGAGGAACTAGGCTTAGAGGGCCTGGAGAGTTGCATGTGTGAATAAAAGCCACAAGGCTGGCCTAGGCTGCTAGTGACAGATGACGTTTCATACTGGTCCTTTTTTTCTAATTCTTGTAGCACTCTTGCTATTTCCCAGCACCTCTGTCCCTTTAACACCAGCATTTAGTGACAACTGTGAGTCACTGATGTTCAGAGGCTCCTGGAGAAAGTCTCCTATTTTGGGAAAAAGGGGATTCTTAGAATGGAGAATGCTAGATTTCTTGTACTTCAGGAGTTCTTAAAAGGCTGAACAGAATGAGGAAAGGCCACACATGCAAAGGACTGGGGACTACATCTTTGCTGAAGGCTGTATTTTCTCCACTGTTTACCAAATAGACCTCACAAATATTTCAATAAACACGGCTCATGTAGAATGTTAGGAAGCACTCTTTTTATCCATTCAGCCTAAGTTTCAATAGTCTCTCTGCCTGTTGCCTTTTTTTGTTTCCACTACTTCCATTTAAACCAGTGACGTATGGACACATCCTTAATGGTATGGAGTTTCATGTCTCAGGGTCTACCAGAAAATCATTCTGTGGTGATTCCTTGGGTTTTTCTAAAGATCAGTTTTCACTAGCAATTTGAACACAAGTTGCCCTAAAGTCAATTGCCAGTTAGTGACCCAAGCCTCGATCTTGGCTGTGGGTTTTCCATTCTAATGAGAATCACTGTGATGAGGGAGCAGTGATTTGAATAAACAAACATTTACTGAGTACCAACTGTGTGCAAGACCTAGCGATGCCGTTGTTGTTCGATTTGTTTGAAGAAAATGCTATGTGTTCACCGATGCAGGAAACAGGCAGGCAGGAGAAGGGGAAGCTTGGAAAGTTTTCAAGATTAATTAGCATGAAGGTGGGGCATTTGGGATATCTGGCACCAGATAGTCATCAACAGTACTAATTATACGCTCATATTAAATCAGTAATGGTGGATGAATTGGACCAGATCAGCCAGCATGGTAAAGGCTGCTGCAGCTGCTCTCAGCTTCTCTTTAAGACATATTTATGGAAGGCATATATTTTCATCTTTGGTGAATTTTATTTTGTTGGGATTTTTAAAGAAAAGAATGACCCCTTTTTTTAAAGTTATACTAGAAAGCTGAGATGTAAGAACAAACCTTACAAACATGAAAGTTATCCACCCAGTCAAGAGGGTATGAGGTCATCATCCCGTATTTTCATTTTCCTGTTTAGTAGATAGGATGGTCTCTTCATTACAGAGAACCTTGAGGCACTAGCTTGAAATGTTAGTTGTTAGAAAAGAGAAGAGTGCCTAACATGTTCTAGTCACTATTACCTCTATTGGGAAATGAAGTGTTGTTTGAAGCTAAGTAGGCTGGCTGGAGAATCAAGAATAGGTTTGCAGTTCTTTGAGCAAGACACATTTCAGCAGCACTTCTGTGGCAGGTTCAGGTGAGTGACGGGGAAGCTAGAGTGGCCTTTCTTTCCCTGGAAGCTGCTTTCTCTTAGTTAATTACACTTTGTCTTGTCCCTTAATCCTGAGGGCACTGGGGAGATACTATGCTATTGCAGTCTCAGCCCCAGGCAGCCTCTAGGCTCACAAACAACCAGCAATTTCTGAGTACTTTACATGACTTACAGGTCTTGAAATTTCATCTTTCTTTCAGAAGGAAGAAAAGAATGAAGGAAAGAAGGAAGGGAGGGAGGGAGGGAGGGAGGGAGAGAGGGAAAGAAGGAAGGAACAAGGAAAGAAAGAAAGAAAGGAAAGAAAGAAAGAAAGAGAGAAAGAAAGAAAGAACAAAAGAAAGAAGGATTTTTGTTTATAGGCAAATTGGTATCTAACCAATGGCAACATAACTGAAGAAGATGTCCCTTTCCTCTTATCCACCACTAATTGTATATTAAACATTCAGGAAGTGTGAGAGCCCTCGAACCCTCCCTTCCATGAAGGGATGTTGAGAGCCCAGTCTGTGTGGACCTTGTCTTCCTTGACTGTTACGAATCTTGTCCATATGCCTGACTTTGGTGTGAATAAACATTTAAAAGTTCTTGTTTTATTTTTTATTGTTTTTTTCAAGGCTTGCTGATCTTTGTTGGTTCTGTTTTATGTAATTAATTTAGAAAATTATTACTCGTGCTCTCTTTAAATATTACTACTATTTTCATTTCTTCTCACTTCTTCTTTTGGTATCCAAGTTTTTCCTCGGATCTCAAAAGTTCTATTGTGCTCCCCCAAGTCCTTTTTGTGCTCCCTGTTGGATCGTTTCTGTAGACTGTACCCAAGTTTACCCTTCATTCCTTTACAGTGCTTCATCTGCTATGAGGTATATGAAGTAAATTATTCATTTATATTCTTATATTCTCACATCTAGAGTTTCTATTTGTTTCTTTGTAAAATATTTTAATGTGTTAATTGTAAATAATAATAGATCACATTGTGATATGTCCCAATGACATTTTAGGAGATAAACATTGTTTAATTGTCTATGCAACTATGTAGTAATTTCCTCCCTGTTGAAACAGTCCCCCGATGAGAGGAGCAGAAACTCAGGAAGGAGTAAGCCTCATAAGACCCAGGAAGTTGCTGAAATTTACAAGGTTAACAGGCCCCTCCCCAAGTTTACACAGTCAGTAGATAATTGCTGAGGAGAGACTCCCATCATTATGGCTACCTGCTAGTCGCGCAAGGAGCAATAGGGATGCAGATTTTGTTAAAGCACTCACTCTAGGGTATGATTTTCAGTGATGCAGCTGCCTTTGACCCTTCTGTTTCCTTTATACAACATCCCATCTATACTCTTCTAAGAACTGTCAATAAACTCCTTGGTTCACTAAGGTAGGCTTTGTGGAATTGTTTCTTTGGTCTGAAATCAGTTCCCCATCTAAGGTGAATAGATATTTGTTCTTGTCTCTCTGGGAATAGTCACACAATAATGATCATGGGAGGAATCTCTTGAGCTAAGGAATATAATGAGACAATTATTAGAATGTTCCAGGCATAAGTACACCTATCAGGACAAGCAGGGACATAGTCCAATTTCTCTGAAGAATTCTTTCCTTCTCTGGGTTGTTCATATTCATACTCCCTTTTCCCGGAAGCTCCTGGGAACAAATGAATTGTGTACATTTCATTTTTCTTTGTAAGAAGAATATAGGACTGGATATAATAATCCATATTATGCATCAATAAGGGGATATTTTACTCAGATGATTGATATATTTATTGCATAATCAATTTAGTGACCTAATCAATTTGAGAAGAAAACATTCATGCACATTATTGCTCATTGGGGTTTGTTTCATTTAACTAAGTGATTCTTAACTTTTGAGAGGTGATTGAATTGTGATTATAGAGGAAGCCTCAAAGTTTCCATAGGGTAAGGCATCAAACTTGATTTATTTTTGTGGTGCTGGAGATAAAATCCAGGGCTTCATGCATGCTTAGCATTCATTCTAGCATTCATCTACACCCCAGGCCCAAAACTTTACTGTTTCCTTTCCCCGGTTCATGCCCATTTTAGTTGAGAGAGAGAAAAGATGGTTTATGACCCTTGGGTATTAGAAACAAGGGACCTACCACTTTTTAAAGTGCTGCTAGCGATGACACCAGAGGGAGGTGGAGCATGGGATCTCTAAAGCTTCAATCTGGAAGAGTCACAGGTTCAAGTCAAACCTCGCCCGTAGGAGCATATAGCAAGCTCAGCAAGTCACATGACCGCATCTGTCTCTAATACCATCTTCCCATGGATAGGGAAGGTAGGATCAGAAGATATGTGATCAGCCAAGATCACAGAATCAACTTAATAATATCCATGAAAGCTGCAGACTTTCCATCTCCAACACACAAAAACAGGTGCACTTGAGGTTCGGTTTTAATTTTAACTTATATAAAACTATTGATTAAATAAGAGTGGTCATGGCCAATTACTTATGGGAGGGTTGGGTGGGGGAGAAAGAATTGGAGTTTGAATTACTGGGCTGGGGGGGTCAAAGGTAGGGACCACAAGGGGGAGAGAGAGAGAGAGAGAGAGAGAGAGAGAGAGAGAGAGAGAGAGAGAGAGAGAGAGAGAAAGAGAGGAGAGAAAAGGAGCTCAATCGAGAAGGCTCAAACAGCAAGTATTTGGGGAGCACAGTTGGGGAAGTAGCTAGTCTATTATTAGAGAATTAGATTGGGGTAATCCCCTGGTAATTGTCTAGGGCCTAATAAATAAATCATAGTTTGAGTCTCTTTCATTTGAAGCATAAGCACATTAATTTACAACCCCTGGCATGTCTCTGGTCCTACATAGGCTTGTCTTCATAGCCCTTATCACTGGTTCTTTATATCCAAGTCCCAATAGAATATAACTACAAGGAGGGTGGCCTGTCTGGCTGCATAGCACCTTGTGATGGTTTGTATATGCTTGACCCAGAGAGTAGCACTATTAGGAGGTGTGACCTTGTTGGAGTAGGCATGTCACTGTGGGCGTGTGTTTAAGACCTTCACTCTAGCTTCCTGGAAGTCAGTCTTCTACTAGCAGCCTTCAGATGAAGATGTAAAACTCTCAGCTCTGCCTGCACCATGCCTGCCTAGAAGCTGTCCTGCTCCCACCTTGATGGTGATGAACTGAACCTCTGAACCTGTAAGCCAGCCCCAAATAAATGTTGTCCTGTATATGACTTGCCTTGGTCATGGTGTCTGTTCACAACAGTAAATCCTAAGACACAGCTACCCTTCAGAACACCTAAAAAATGATTGCTGAACTGGTTTGCTTGTTTTTGCTCCTAAATTAGTGTATGAGGGACAGGACCATGACCTTAGCTTAACCTACTAGAGCCCGTTTAATTGCTCCGGTCTCTGTCACTTCTGTGGCACAGAGACGGTCCTTGAACCAGTCTCCTTCGTTCTGAGTCAGGGTGGGTCTTTGCTTCCTGACTTTTGGAGTCTTGCATGATGCTCAAATGAAAACACCCTTGCAGAGTCTGACACTCTGTCCTGATGTAATTGACACCCAGAAGGTGCCAGTGGACTGCAACGGGATGGGCTGTGTGTGTAACTCATGCAGTTAGCTGCATTCATTTTTAGCCCACACTGGTTCAGTCCCTGCGACTCCCATCTGCCTTCAGCTAGGCTATGTAATGACAGTCATTTCATCCTTCTCCTACACCACCTCCTTCCTCTCCCTTATCTATTAGATAGCCTCGATTTGATGATCTGGTCAGTTTTTGTCTTTGCTGTGCACATTTTATTTCACCGTCACAAACAACTTTGTTTAATGTGCATGCATTTTTAAAATAATTGGATTTTTTTCCCTACTATCACTTACAGTTAATGGCAATCCTCAAAGGCTTTGCAGTAATAAAGGTTGGGAATCACTAGTGTAGAAGCAGAGAACTGGGATTCATCCAATACCAATGGCTACAGGAAGGGGATGCAGTCTCCAGGCCGAGGGAAACCCATTATATAGAATAGACAGAAGCCAAAGAATCTGAATTGACTTTTTAGGAACACCTTAAGTATTAAAGTGGTTCTGGTTATTCCCCAGCCCTAAAGTTTTCCTCCAACTTTTTAAACCTATGAAAATGTGCAATACCAGTAAACACTGAGCATTTTGTTTAAATATTAAACTTCAAAGTGCTACATCAATTTTTAATGTGCAAGCTATCTTTGAAAGGCTCCACTAAGCTGCTCTCCCTATCAGAAAAACACTTGAGGGGCATCAGCCAAGCTCTCCAATTACAGGGAAAAGGCCAGGTGCCGCTGGCCCTCTGAGAAGCATCTCTGGGAAGACAATCTTTGGACACACACTTCTCATCCTTACGGTCTCCATTTCCAAGACTGCTTTAACCAGTCCCATGTCAGGAGGCCGCAGCCCCAAGAACTTCTTTAGTCAACAGTTTAGTCAGCAATTGTTAAGTGGAAGAGAATCTTCCAGAGTGTGCCAGCATAGCAGCTTTTACTGGGAGGTTTTGGTTTCTGGCGAAAGTGTGCTAGAGCAGAGGTTCTCAACTTCCTAATGCTGCAACCCTCTAGTTCATGTTCCTCGTGTTGTGGTGCCTCCCCATCCCCACACACACCATAAAATTATTTTCAGTGCTACTCTTATGAATAGTAATATAAATATCTGTGCTTTTTGATGGTCTCAGGTGACACCTGTGAAAAGGTCATTTGATCCCAGAAGGAATCTTGACCCAGAGGTTGAGAGTTGCTGAGATAGAGGGACAACTGCACATGTCACCTGATAAGTTACTGTACCATTTGAAGGGGGAGTGTTGGGACATCCAGACTGGGTCATATATTATCGTATCTCATAGGTCCTCTCTGCTCTTTATGGTTACATGACCGATTAGGACCTAAAGGATTTGTCCAGGGACTTGCAGAAAAGCAGGTATGAATCCTGAAGTTGGACTTCTGGTAGAGTCATCCTACCTAAAGATAGAGGTCTTTTAAGTGCTATGTCACTATAAAAGAAACATCTTTTATATTTAGCTTAAATGAGATCAGGCTAATGTTGTGTATGGTGGCACATGCCTGTAACCACAGAGTTTCAGAGAGAGGCAGGATGATTGTGAATTCACAGAGACTGTCTTAATAATAAAGGAGAGAGAGAGAGAGAGAGAGAGAGAGAGAGAGAGAGAGAGAGAGAGAGAGAGAGAGAGAGTGAGTTTTGGTCTATGGCTTTAGAGGTTCTAGAGCAGGTAGGTAGGTAGCTCCATTGCTGTGGGCTTCTAACAAGCAACAAACAGGTAGGAGGTATATTGAAAAGCTGTCCACTTCATGAGCCAGGGAGCAATGAGAGAGAGAAACAGAAAACAACACCAACCAACCAACCAACCAGGGTCCCACAATCCCCTTCAAGGGCACGTCTCCAGTGACAAAGCTTCCTCCCTCTAGGCCTTACCCTGCAAAATCTCCCAGTAATGCTGATATGCTAGAATCTAAACCATCAGCATGGTGACCTTCAGAAGGTGTTCAATACCTACACTATGATAAGCACTGATCACAGGCTTCAGTTGTTTACATCTGTTCTCATTTCATTTCTGCTGCTGTGATAAAACACCCTGACAAAGGACAACTTAGGGAGGACAGGGCTTCTCTGGCCTATAAATCCAGGTTAGAGCCCACTGTTGTGGGGACACAATAATGTCAGGGCAGGGCAGGAACTGACAGTGTCACCTTCATAGTCAAGAGCAGAGAGTGAATAAACCAGGGGGTCTGTGCTTGCTTGGTTGGTAGATACTCAGCCAGCTTTGTCTATTCTAGACACAGTTCAGAGCCCAGTCTAGGAAATGGTGCCACCCACATTCTGTCCTGTTCTTAACCTGGACATTAGCCATACCACAAGAATAGGCAGGCTCACATACCTTCCAACGTCCATTCCTGTCTTAGATGCTTGGAATAACATGTTTATGGAAATGTTCAACTGCTCAAGGATAATCTTTGCTAATCTTTACTATTACCTGACTGCTATATAAGCTTGATGAAGCAGATGTGAGAATCAGAAACAATAGTAGAAGGCTGGTCAGAAGGCTGGCTATTTCAGATTTTAGGGCCAAAGACTTTTACAATGAATTACTGAATTATAAACAGCACAGAGAGGAAAATTATATACTTGGATTTTAGGCCTAGATCTTTACTATCTACCCCAAAGGACCATATTGTGTTTGAAAAGTATGGTCTTTCAATATCGTTCCATAGAGACACTTTTGCATCCATATCTGTTGCTTCTCTGGTCACAATAGTAAGTAAATGGGAACAGCTGGATGTCCATCGACAGATAAGTAGATAATGAAAAATGATTACTAGCTGTAAGAAAAATGAGATTATAAAATTTGAAGGAAGATGTATAGAATTGCAAAGCATCATATTAAATGAGGAAATGGACTCAGAAAGACAAGAGCTACATGTTCTCTCTCGCATACGGATCCCAGTATTTAATGCCTATGTGTATGTAAATGAGTGTGAGTTTGAGTAAAGGCTAAGAAACAAGAAAGGAAACTAAAAGTGGGTTAGGTGCTGAATTGGGGGGGGGGCGGGCAGGGGAACACAAGGGCACAGGGTGGACAGGAGATTCACAGGGGGAGAGGGAGGGAAATCAACTCAGGCTGGAGAGGTGGTATAAGGGTGGATAGGAGGACAGGGTGGATGGGGCAGGGAGGAGGATCAACTCAGATGTTGTTTGGAAATGTCGTAGTAAAGCCTAATCCTTCGCATGCTCATTAAAAAAGAAACGATTAGCTGCTGAAGCAACGGTTCCGATGTTAAGAGTTCTTAACGGAAGACACGAATTTGCTTCCTAGCACACCACAACCATCTGTTACCCCAGTGCCAGAGACTCCAACACCCTCTTCTGGGCACTTTGCAAGCATGTAGAGCACAGACCTAAATGTAGGGAAAACACTCATACACATAAAAAAAATTAAATCTTAAAAAAATAAGTGAATATGAACAAGAAAATTTAGATCCTACTATGTGTACCTGTTATCTTCATTTTCTGACAGAGAACCTGCTATCAATGTATGGCTATCAAAATTAAAATTGCATGTGATAAAAGTCACTCCCTCCAGGGAATTCACATTCCAGTATCCATAGCCACAGGAGGACGAGGGCTCCGAGAGTGGACAGCACAGATGCGGGATATTTTTATCATGGTACGAAATCCTCTGGGGCAGCGTTGTAAGGCAGCATGGTGAGGGCTAGAATTGTGGGCACTATGCGGTTTCCACTTGATGCCCTTTTACCTTCGTGGCTGCTCCAAACCTCCGCTGGCTCAAGCTTTGTAACCTGCCACTTCCTCATCACTTGGAACCCCGGGCTGTGACGTCAGCGCCGTAAAGGAAGTAGCATGAGGTATGGGGCTTTCTTCCGGTCTTTTAGAGCATCATCTTCACTGTGTCCTGTACCTGTGCTTCTCTGCGTTGTCTCCAGTGCTTGCCGTTTTCATTGCTCTTTCTTAGCTTAATGCGTTCCTGGTGAGTTCGTTTCACATTCCTACAGTCTGGTCCATGACGTTGAACAAATTTCCATACAACCCACTTGCCATAATCTCCCCTTCAGTGACAAGTCATCTTGTATTTTTGATGACAAAATATGCACAAGTTCTAATTAGGTTGTTTGTTTGCTACCTTTTGACAGCTCTCGGTATCCCGTAGATACAGAATATTTATGGGAATATGGACTTTGGAAGCTTTTTCTGAATGTAGCCTATCACTTCACGTTCTTAGAATTTTTAACAAAGCAAAAGTTTTTAATTTTCACAGTCTCATTGATATTTTTAATTTTAATGCTTAATGAGACCTGTTTAACACTGGGCAGTGCAAAACTGCGGGATGGTAAAACCATGCCAGGAATCTTGGTGGGCAGAGCTGGTTGCTACTTGGTGGGCACACACCTAAGATTTAGGTGACTCCCTTCTCCCTGTGAGATTCTCGGCCTGCAACATGTGCCACACTCCCTACATAAGGAAATGTGACCTGTGGTCACCAGGTCCAGAACAGAGTTCTCCATGCTAATGAGGTACCTAGAGGCCTGAGGGCTTAGCCAATAAGCTTCCTTTCCAAAACATTCTTTCCTGCAGAAGGGATTTAATTTTGGGTCAGACCCTGAGAAGTATGTATGCATCTATTTTCCGCCATGAACAGTCAATAAACCGTTTAGAACCACGGACTGTCTCTTTCATCTACCACAGCCTACAGAGCCACAGCTTAATTCTCCTGCAGTAAAAGGCATCTCTGTGTTCTCAGACACCCACTGCCAAGCTAAGGACAATCCCTGCTGGGGCAAGTCAGAGCTCCCCTTTCCCCTGGCCCTGGGCTGGATGCTGACCCAGCCCTCAGTCCCCTCAACCCCTACTATGTTCTTGGCTCTTCCAAAATGCCTAGCGGCTCCTGGATGTCCAAGAGTGAGAACCCCATGGCCCCAGCCTTGTCTCAGCCCCCGGGACCCCCGAACCAGCTCCAGCTTTCTCACGCCTCAAACTTTCTTACCCCCAGAAGAGTGTCTTGGTGCTTCCCAGTAGCGTGGCATAAGAGCAGCCAAACTGCCAAGTTTTGCCTCCCAAACAGCAGTGCCCTGAGGTGGGTAGAATGTGAACCCACACAAAATCACACCATGTCCCCTGCCTGAAAACTCCTTTCTCTTCTGTAATGGCAGCTGGTGCCAGCCTAGCTCTCCTGGTGCACAGAACACAGATGGAAGTCACTTTTGTGCCTCTCCTCCTATTAGCTTCTACCACTAAACACCTATTGCAATCCCATGAATTTTCAGTTATTTGTCACATCCATTGCCTATCATCTGGATCTGATTGCACTTCGATGGCCAGGCTTGCCTGAAACAAAGCCAGTTTCCTCATTGCTAGAGAATGGTCCATTTGGGTGCAGCACAGTTATTTTTATCCCCTTTCTAAAAAAGAAGCTTAAGTAGCTCAGTATCCTTTTTTTTTCCCAAAGAGGGGGTTAAAGTTTGAAACTTAAGGAACTCCCGATGTATCTTCCTCTGCCTGTTGCCCATGCCAATATTGGCTCCAGTTATTCTAACTTTTTATGGTTTCTCAGAAGAATTGGGGTTCATGATTCTGATGCTGAATTTGGAGTGTATTTCCAGGTCTCTCCTTGAGACTTCTGCTCTGCACTTAAGAGCCAGCAAAAGACCATTCTTCCAAGGAGATCTTCCTGATCATGCAGAGAGCATTCTGAACATCACCCAATCAAGGCAGGAGGTAGATAGTGCTTATTTCTACAACTACGCAACATATGGGGGTACATAACTTACGAACAAATGAAACTCAGTAATGAAATCCCGATATTGACCACATCTCTGTGTATCTTCACTATCTTGTAATCTCTGGCAGTGGAGAACCATCTCTAGCCTCTATCACAGGATGCTTGGATCACAGGACATGCTTATGAACCCCTATTTGATAAATGATTGAAATACAGGGACATCCCTGAAGCACTGGGCACTTCAACTTCATCACGTTTTCCCTTTGATCATCTCTGGCAGTGAACTTGGAACTCAGTAGTAAAAAAGTATAGGAGAGAGCAGCAGTTATCGATGTCTTAATGTTTACATCCCCATAGCTAAGTGGGCACTTCTGATTTGGGTGTGGCTACATTTGTCCTGAGCAACCACAGGAAGACATAAAGCTACTTATGTTGTCCATAATTTAGCAGGGACAGACTGACCTTTCTTCTATTGGACAGCCACTGAGTGGCAAAGGAATTGATCTCAGCTGGAGGTCAGGTCTGGCTTTCAGCTCCTGCTGGGTGATCCTTTCTGAAATATTTGGGGTTCTTCATGGTATTAATAAAACAACTGATGATGACAAATTCATACTGTCTGGCTGACTCTAGATTATGATCTGTTGTCCAATGTCTGCAGTGTGTAGGATGTGAAAATCAGCTAGGGTTGCTCTTAAGGCGCCACTATGGGTAATACTAGCTCCCTCATTTCTTCTTTATGATCTCTCAAGTTGTAGGGGACCCCTGCCATCTGCTTGTTCCTAAGGACCCCCATAGCCCACCTAGCTGGAGCATTGTACAAGACATTTCTTGCCACATGAGTGTCATCGTTCTTGCCCCTGCAAAGCACTCATTCACTCTTTGTAAAGAGGCTGTTAAACAGGAGACAGAGCATCAGGTCATCAAGATGACCCAGGGTTTCCTGTGACTTCCCACCTTGACCACAGAAACTTAAATCCCTGGTCACTCAAGTCAGAAACTTAATCCCATACTAACGTTCTGGGTGTTCTCATTACCAGAAACTTCTCCAACTAAAATCTCCATCTCAGAGAGCCCATTTTTGACCGTGACCTTCCCTGTCCTTTTGACTGTTCAGGTGATTCACAAGGACAATTGTTTCCTGTGATCCAGACAGCTGACTCACTCGTTCCATCTTGTTCAGTCTATTTACTTTTTTTCCAGGAAGATTTCTTTGATCTTTTTGTTTCTAATCATTAGCAAACACAGCCCTGTTTCCTCTCCCTCCTCTGTCCATCAAACGCAGAGGACTCAGAACCCCACTGTCTCATCCCTTTGTCTCCATTTGAGCAGGTCCATGTCACTCAATCAAATGGGTAGAGAGCTCTGTGAATCCATGAGCTAAAGCCTCAAACTGGCAGCAATCCCACCTTTTGTTGCTTGCTCTCTGGTACTGTCTCACTAGATAGGTCTCTCTCTGTCATCTTGACTGTCCATTGTCCTCAGACTTACCTTCCTGCCATCCAAAGCCTGCAGACCAACCCCCACACACATTTGCCTTCACCTCACGCCCTTGTGGCCAAGGCTGGTCTCTCCTCTGCTTCTGGTTCTCATGCATGTTACGTTCAGTTTCTCCCATTGTCTTCAGAATCTCAAGGAGAATTCGATATATGAGAAAAAGCCATCATAAACATTCCCTCTTAATATAATATTGTGGTTAATTTAAACCTCGTAGGATCAGTTTGAATGATATTTTTACCATAGAAAACTTATACAGACTACTTCCACAAAACCCAATCTCTCTTTAAACTACAATGGCCCATGATGCTTTATGGCAAATCTCCTGTTTCCGGACTAACTTTGGAGTACTCATAATCAAGTCCTATCTCTAGCTGTGTAATACCCCAGTTGCTCTGGCTAGATAGGCCTGTCTCATAGTGTACCTTAGAGGATGCCTTCCCTTTACCACAGCATTCTTCTCCCTGCTTGTCTGGCTTCTGCCAGAGAAATTGATGTTGAGTGTATCTGATGCCAAACTCCAAACCCAACCACTTAATAAAATTACTGAAATTATATTTTATTTTATCTTAAGAGATAAACTGAAAATATCATACAAGGTAGCATTTTAAAGAGCTAATTGAACTATTTTAGCTGTATATGACATATAATTTCAAATTATATTTCAAATTCAAAAAGTAAACCAATAGAGCTGAGTGTGGTGGCACACACTTATCCTAGTACTTGGGACGCTGAGGTAGGAGATCAAGATTGTAAGGCTATCCTAGGCTACATAGCAGAATCCCAACTTAAAAGGCAAAAACAAACTGAAAAAGAAAACTAAAACCTAATATAATGAGCATCTATGTAACTATCTCCCAGCTTGAAAAATGTTAAGATTTTCTAGATTTAATTGTATTCGCCTTTCCCTTTTGTTTTCAGAAATTTCAACCCCTATCTCACGCCACAAGTTTATGTTTATTTTTAAACCCTTAAATATGCAGCTGTAACCAATTAAAACTTTGAAATACTTGACTACAATGTTGTTTTCACAGTTTATAAACCCAACAACTCCTTCAGAGCATCTCATACATGGTTGATCAGCATTGAGGCTATAAAAAGTTGGGTTAGATAATCTCTGTGTAGAGGATGCTCCCCAGGTCTCTGATAGTACATGTTTGTTTCCCAGTGTGACAACTAAAAATGCTCCAGGCTGGGGGTAAAATCCACACCTGGCTGAGAATCACTGATCGAGTGAACATTACTCTATATGATTCTACAGTTGTGATGGTCTTTGAGTGGTCATGTGTACTAGGATCCGATTTAAGGAACAGGATTTTATTTATTTTATGTTTATGAGTACTCTAGTTTGCACGTACACTTGCATGCCAGAAAAGGGCACCAGAACTCATTATAGATAATTGTAAGCCACCATGTGGTTGCTGGGAATTGAACTCAGAACCCCTGGAAGAACAGCCAGTGCTCTTAATCGCTGAGCCATCTCTCTAGCCCCAGGAACAGACGTTTAATAACCTACACTAGCAAGGGAGATGGGAGCACAAAAGATGCTGGGTATGCTGGGGTTTGGAAGAGGAAGAGGAAACATCCCTGGTCTACTATGGTGACTGGTTGGAGAACCATGCTCTGGTGAGAGTGGGCGAGTATCTCCTGACTCATGAGGGGTGGCTGCACAGATACACTGTAGCTGGGATTTGGGGAGAAGAACTGGGCTGTCTTTGGATGGTTGCCAGTACCTGTCAAAAGTGTTTACCCTGATTCAGGACAACAAACTGTTCTTGGAACCTAATGCACTCTGTACTGCTTCTCTCTCCAGGTCGCCTAAAGTAGACTTGGGAAATAAGAAAACACAAGCACGTTTGGAATTCCTCTCCCACCCAGAGCTCCAACTTGGATCATTAACTGCCTGGAAACGGTGAATGCCATACAAAGGATGCGATGGCACAGTGAACGGCGCTTATGCCAGAAGAAAACCATGTATGGGTGCATTATTAAAGTGCCAAGGAGAGTCAGGAGTCCACCAAGAATTTCAGTAATAATAAAAACTAACACAGAAATTATATGCCATCAATAGATGTCATACCTAAAACTTAACATAAAAGTTGAAAACCAAGGGTAAATATACTAAATAAGTTCAAACAAGAAGGAAACTTTTATAATAGTAATTGCAACTAGACTAAAACTCAATGGCAAATGATAGGTCACATGGAAATATTTAATGCTGATGCGTGCACCTTACCAATACTTACTGCTGCCAAACTTCACACTAAAAAGCATAATTCACACATAAGGGAGTTATCTACTCTGTATAATCAGCTATATACTAACTATACTAAGACATAGGACTTTAGAAGTTAGCAGACTGAGTAAATAGTTAAGATTTGAGAATTTTGAATAACAGCTAAGAAACTAAATGTATGTATCTACATATGTAATTTCTATAATTATGAGGACCTGTGCCTAGAATGTTGAGAAAAACAATTAAAAACAGGTAGTGCATTCACATGAGTTCACCACCCATCAAGCAGACTTGAACCCAACACAGGAGACCTCCTGACAGTATCTGCACCTTAATTTTAGCCGATGTGATACACAATGATGTATAATAATATACAAATGAGGAATTAACATAAAAAACTTCCATGCAAATTCGACTCTCTCTGCAATAACAATAATGGTTTCTCTTTTGCTTTTTACCAAATAACAAATTCTTGCGCGCGCGCCGGACTGGCCAGCAGTAACAACGCTGCAACAGGATTCTTCTGCACACGTTTATTGGGAGAGCTTGATTGCAGAGGCGAAGAGACCCCGAGCCCAGAACTGGTGCTGCTTATATAGGCCTAGGAGAGGCGTGTCTCACACCCGGATTGGTTATGCACTAAGCCTCATTTGCATATTCCTCATCTGATTGGCTACTCTCCCTCTGTACCTCACAGAGCCTCATTATCATACCTCATTTGCATGTCTCACATCTGATTGGTTATACTCCCAAAGCCTCATTATCATGTCCGGGCCAGGCAGTGTCTTTGCAAAAAACTTTACTGCGTATGTACACATTGGTTGTTTGTCCAAACTTATGCGTGGTGGCCAGCAGTAGTCAGTGCCACTCTGCAACGGCACATGTGGCTTCCCACAGCAAATACTGTTTATTTCAGAAAAATAAGAAAATGGATGCAGTTTTGGGTATATTTTATGGAGCAAAAACATTTGGTTACAAATTACTGTGATAGTAAGAAAGGTTTAACCACAGATGGAGAATGGTAACATAGACAGCCATGTGTTAATTTATTATCTCATACTGTATTTGAGCATTTTGTTGAAATGTCAATTAAAAAAACTATGTAAAATTGAGTTAAGAAATAGACTATATATAGACAAATAAAACTTGAGAGATTGAAATGTAGTCTACGACACCTAGATATTTTTAATGTTAGTTGTCGAATTTTTATAGAATTGAAAATCCCTCTGCTGAGTAAACCAGTACAGCGAGCCTAAAAGCTGTAAAACAATCCTCACTTGTTCTGAAAGGTCCGGCTACCCTAATGCCAAGACTAAACAGGATAAAGTGTGTTGAAAGGAAGCCACGGACAAGTCACTAAACAAACACTCCACACAGAATTGCTGTTTAAAGTTAGCAAACTAAATCAGTCATGGATGTTAAAACACTATCAATATGTTAATTAAAATAGATTATGACCAAGCAGAGTTGAGAGTCGAAACAGAAGAAAGCTTCAATATAAGGAAACTATTTATTCATAAGGGATGTAAATAAGTAAGATTATGTAATCTCTTTTTAAAAAATTGATAAACTTTATCACAAGTTAAAAACTAAGACTGGAATGAACCTGTCCTAGACGCTATACAGTATGCTTCTTAGAAATCTACAGTCAAACCGTGTGCTAGAGAAGTGTTGAAAGCCCGTCATCCCCTGTGGAAATGGTTAGAGTGTGAACAGAACCATTTGTTAGGGGTGTTGGCCAGAGCAGTAACAGAATAAATTTTATATGCCTTTGTTGAAAGGAATAGGGAAAAACCCAATTACTTTGTCTATATATCACAGCTTATCTTCCTACTAGATCTAAGACAACAGATGATACTCAGCTAGAACACTGAACTATTAAAGCATTTGGATGAAATATTAACGTGAACAATCCGCGGGCTTTCCCAGGACTAGAGTCAATGAGACCAACCAGTTCCAATGCAAACAAAAGTGAAGCATGGCTGTGAATCGGCTTTCAAGCCCTTAAGTCATCCTGTCTGAATCAATGATGAAGCACATGGTGTTAGAAGACTCTAAGCAACAATGAGACATGCCATATGCCTGAATTGGAAAAGGCACTGCTTTGGAAATGGTACTAATCAAATATATTTATAGTTATTTATATTAAATAAAAATCCAATGTATTTCATTCAAATCCCACTGAGTTGACCATAACAATCATAAAATCTTTAGAAGTTAGATTAGAGATGATATTTTCTTATTTTCGTTCCTGGAAATTATCTGAAAGCAATAACTGTTAGAATAGGTGGTTCTCAACCTTTCTAATGCCACAACCCTTTAATACAATTCCTCATGTTGTAGTGACCCCCAACTATAGATTATTCTGTTGCTACTTCATAACTGTAATTTTGCTACTGTTATGAATTGTAATGTAAATACCTGATATGCAGGACTACTGATATTTGATCCCTGTAGAAAGGTCATTTGATACCTGAGGAGTTGTGACCCATAAGTTGAGAACCACTATACTACAACAAAACAAAACACCTCAGAGAAAGACTAGAAGCACTATTGCTTATGACACTGGGAGGCACAGCTGTAAGTGTGTGTAACCACATATCAGCTGAGGAGCGTCAGCTAAGGGTGTAAGTGTACTGTGAGGTGGGTTCAGAGCAGCCCCAGGGAAGGCAGCATTCAAACAGACTGCAAGAGTACAGCTCTCTAAAGTCATGTGAGACAGACTCACAAGTTTAACCATGCCAGCCTGGGTTCCTGAGCTTTCCTATTGTGAGTGAAGGAGATGGGTAGGACTGAGCACGGGCTTCTTCAGGCCAACCATTGGGCCTTCTTGGTAGGTGTGGAAGCCCTGGCTTTTATTGTCTAGTCAAGAAACAAAGACAGAAAAGTGAAGATACATGACTTGAGAATAACATCGGAGGACTACTATCCAGACCCTATAATAGTAAAAGGATGCGAGGAAGCTCGTATCATAAGTTTAAAGAGAAAATTTATTAGAAAAACAGAATTTGCATTGACACTGTTGTAAGAAATGTAATCCACATGGTCTGCCTGTGTTGGAGGGACTGGCTATATAGTCAGAACTCCCCAAGAATAGAATCCCTTTCTTTAAAAGGAAGCATCCTAGAGAATAATAAAATAAATACCAGTCACCAGTGAGTTTTGCCTGCCATCAAAGGAAAGACTCAACTCAAACTCAATGCAGTATCTTTTAGAAAAGAGAGAAAAGAGGAAAACATCACAATTTTTGATGCAGCATTGACCTCAAAGTCGGCTCACATTACAAACAAGGACAAGAACGTTAATCTCATGAACAACGATGCCAGAAATCCTAAATAAATTATTAGCAAATTGAATGTAGCGATAATTGGAGCGATAATAAGTCATGACCCAAAGAATGTGAAAGTGGATTAGCTTTCAGAAGAAACTACAATGATAAGCCAGAGGCTGGGGATGAAGGGGCTAGAGAGGTTCAGTATCATAGATGTTGCTTAGCCAAGATTGTATAAATCTTACAGGACTCCCCTCGCTCCTAAATAACCAGTCAGGTTTCTACTGGTCTGAAATATAACAGCCACTGATCCTCAAGAATGAATGGAAATCAACACAAACGAGAGCCAAGAATAGCTCGCAGAGGATTTTTAAAAATCCTTTAATCATTTTTTACAGTCCAGTCCTTCCTTCCCTCCTGGTCCACTTCTGACTGTTCCACATCTCATACCTCCTTTCACCCCCTGTCTCCAAAAGGATGTCCCCATTGTCCCCAATCTCCCCTTACCAGACCTCCCCACTCTCTGGGGCCTCAAGTCTCTTGAGGGTTAGGTATGTCTTCTCTCACTGAGTCAAGACCCAGCAGTCCTCTAGCAGATACGTTTAAAAAGAGTATTTGTATTTTTTTTTTAATCAACAACACATAAACTTATCAAAAGGGCAAGTATGGTTCTGGAATATAGAATAAAAGTGAGCTATGTTTGTTTGTTTTTGTTTTTTTAAGTCAGGATTTCTCTGTAGCCCAGCTGTCCTGGAACTCACTTTGTAGACCAGGCTGGCCTCAAACTCTGAAATCCGCCTGCCTCTGCCTCCCAAGTGCTGGGATTAAAGGCGTGCGCCACCATGCCCGGCAAAAGTGAGCTATGTTAAAGGTGATGTTTCATATCATTAGAAAGGAATGGGTTTATCAATTACTACTATTCAACACTAAGATTATGTAAAGAGCTAAATGTGGTAGATACACAGCCAACGCCTTTATGGAAGGCATTTTATTCTCAGCATCTTATTTAGAAATACGTATATACTTTAGCCCAGTAATTGCATTTTCAGATATTCATCCCAGAGAGAGATATGTATTTGTGTAGAACAGGGCCTTAGGACAGTGTAGAACAATGCGTAGCAGTGTTAAGCAGATTACAGTGGATTATCAAGAACATTGTGGACTATAATACAGCAGTTAAAATAAATGAAGTTAAAAATGAGATGTTCATGTAAGTCCAAGGCAGCATTTTAAGAACATTTTAAAAGCTGGAAGAGAATGGAGGAATAATATATACTATGCAATCCGACTAATGTCAAGAGTGTCACTTGTGTCTGTATGAGTTGGGTGAAATGGCAATCTGAGTGCATCAGTGTAGTAATATGGAGACTGGAGTACAGATAGCTAACTATATGGGAGAATATCCGGGGTAAGAGTCTTTCTGAGAGAGGGAATCAGTGCAAAGGCCCCAAAGAAGCATGTCCTGCTGGTCGAAGGAAAAGAAAGACAACAGGTGAGGTTGGAGTGAGGTGACTGAAGATGGACCGTTAAGACATCAGAGGAGTGCCTGGACCCTGCAGACGACTTTAGGTTTTATGGAGAGAAATTGGAGTCACTAAATAGTTCTGAGCACACAGGTTGCACAATTTGATTTCTCCTTAAAAATTATTAATAACCCACTGGAGGATTATGCTAATTCCTCTTGAGCATGCCTGCAATGACTTAAAGAGTCACTGTCTCCCAATACAGGGCAAACTTCTTATACATGGATCCCTAAGAAACAAACCATACCCAAACTATAGCAGTGCTTGTTGTTCAGACCAGCACTGCAGGATTTACTGGCAAGGCATGATGATATTAAGCCATGGTCAGACACTGTGTTCCCTCTTGGAGGCTTGTGATAGGCTCAGTTGCTTTAAGTAATTGAATCAGGTGAGATGCTTCCAGAGCTAGCCAGGCACAGGCAGTCCCTCAAGGTTCAGCCTCATGATCTCTGTGGCCTGGTTTCTAGCATCAACAGTGTGCCCTTCAGAGCAGACAGTGGCGCGGAGACCATTAGTTCATTTGCCTTGAGATTTGTGTAGAGTGTGGTGGGAGGCCTGGAGGCAGTTATCAGTAAACTGAAGATCAGTCCGTGGCTCCAGGGAAACCTCAATCCCTTGGACCTCACAGTGAGTGTCAGTGTAAGAGAACGGCCAGGCATGTCGCTTGTAAGCCGGGAGTGTCTGTGTGTTCTTAATAGGTGCTTGATTTTTTTTCTTGCTGTATTACTTGTTAATTTGATCTATTCTTTTTATAAGTGATTGTGTTCACTTGAATCTCAGGAGGAGCAGATGTGAGGATGGTGTTATATAGTCAGGAAGTACTAGGTAAACATTTGTGAGAGAGATGGGCAGGGTCAGTTGGGGAAAGTCAGATAGCAGTGACAGCTCTGGTGCTGTTCTGAGATGCTGCAGTGCAGAGGCTACAAAAGGAACACATAGTCCTGTCTCTCCGAGAAGTGGCTGGAATCCTGTCCTACTCCTGTTCAGTGACAGGTGGGGGACATCGTGGGAAGGGTGACCTCCGCTCTAAGATGTGGTGGAGTCTTGAGTGCAACAGTGGGGGATCCTCCTTCATTGTTTCCTTCATTGTAGTGGTCTTTTCAGCACCCCCATACACACACATACCTTATACACGATGAAATGTTGAGGGGCCCATCTCATGTGGGAATTAGAACCACATATGTAGTGAGTTACTGACTGAAGCACCCTGGTCCTGTCCAGAAGACATGCTTTTGCTTCATACTTCCCCATCTTCTGGCTCTTCTATTCTTTCTGTTCCCTCTTCTGCGATGTTCCCCAAGTGTTGGAGGGGTGATACTGGTGTCTCACCGAGGGCAGTACATTCCACAATCGATCACTCATTCTCAGCACGTTGGTAAGTTGTGGCCTTCTGCACTCACCACCACCAGGGCAGTAAGAAGGTTCTCTGGTGGCGACAGGGCACAGAATTCATCTATGAATAGACATGTGAGTAATTTAGCAAGCAGTGTGACAATGTGTCCATTAGTAAAACTATAGCAGTAGCCTCCCACCCAGGGCCTGTGGTATCCCACAGGATCTTGACCAGGTTCACAGTACCAGGCACATGTCTTTCCTGTGGAACAGGCTTTAAATCTAATCAAAAAGTGATTGGTTGTGCTATAACTATTGTACTAAAGGGACTATCTTGCCAGGCAGTCATCACTGTACTTTGCAGTGGGGGGCTGTTGAGGATTTTTCTCCCCCAGTAGCTCATACATTACCTGTTGGCACCGAAAGTGCATAAGTAATGAAGATTCCAGTCCTGTTCCAACTTGATTTCTCCATATCCTGTGACCAAAGTGTATGTATTCTAAGAGGTTCTCACCATCAAGTTCTGGTAGGCAATTGAGAGCAATGGCAATAGCCAATACTGTTTTGGAGGGCCTCTGGCCACACATTGTATTTGTATAACTTTTGAATTCTTAAGTTTAAAAATGGTTATGACATTTTGTGTGTGTGTATGTGTGTATTTGTGTGTGTGTGTGTGTGTGTGTGTGTGTGTGTGTGTGTGTATGTGTCTTCTTGGAATCAAATTCAGTATTTGAGCCTTGCCTTGTTACTGGGCTAGCCATAGTTTTTGTTTTTTAGTGTTATTAACTGAACCCAGAACCACACTCAAGTATTGAGCTACACCCCAGTATCTTTTCAAGAGAACTTTGCTGAAATATAATTTATATAGCAAGATTTGATCATTCTTAAGGATATAACTGAAAATGTTTTACCACTGTGCAGACCTGTTTATCCATGACCCAAGTAATAGAGACCATGTCTATTCCTGAGTTTGTGGCTCATGGTGCTTCATAAAGACTGGCTGCCTAGGGTCAAGTGAGGGTCCCTGGTTGTAGATTGTAGGTTATCACTTAGAGAAGATTGAGAGTAGAAAATGTGGCCAAGTGTTCCTGTGATAGTGGGCGTGCAAACTTGTGTTAAGCACTGTTCCTTTGCGTTGCAACGAGATAGAACTTCCTAAAGAATGGATGACAGTTCTCCGGGAAGCTTTTGCTGTGTTTTCTATTAATATTTAATGGATGGAAAAATGTAGCTGAGGCTCTATTGAGATTCTCAGAAATGGATTTGTTTATCCTTTCAACTTTTAATCAGAGTTAGATCTTTTTCAATAAGTCTTTGGAGAATGCCTATGTAGTGGGTTTAAATGAGAATGGGCCTCCATAGGCTCAAATATTTGAACACTTGGTCTCCAGTTGGTGGAACTGCTTGAGAAGGATGTGTGACCTTGTCAGAGGAGGTGTGTCACTGGAGGAGGGCTTTGAGGTTTCAAAAGACTCCTATAATCCCCAACACTCTCTTCCTCTGTCTCATGGTTGTGGACCAAGACGTGAGCTCTTAGCTATTCCTTCACTCCACCATCATGGACTCTAACCATCTAATACAGCAACAGTAAGAAGGTAAAGAAGACTATCTACCATGGCTAGTGTTTGAACCAGGCACTGAGAGGTGAAAAAGGAAAAAAAAAAGAGAGAGAGAGAGAGAGAGAAAATGAGTAAGAAATTCCAGATGTCAAAGTCAGAGTGTATAAGGCAAAACTGCACAGAAATTATTTCTGTGTAACTGGAAAATCTTTAAAAAAGTGGCGCTGAGCTATAGGAGATGGGGTGAAGGTACCAGCTGTCCTAATTAGAAAAGAACCAAAATTGCTTAGAAACAAAAACTTACTGAAATGGTCTAGCACTCAACCCGGTACTAGGTCTACAGACATAAGTAGAGCATTTAGACAGGAAAATGCCATTATTTTTCTGATGGAATTAAAAGGAATAATAGGAAGAGAGTATACTATTAGCTCTGATCCAAAACAGATAAACAAATTTATTTCTAAAATTTCATATAATATATTTTGGTCATATTTTCCCCTCCCCCATCCTTCCTATCCTCCCACCTCCTTACCAGTCCAACTTCATGTTCTCTATCTCTCTCTCTGATAAACAACAAAAAAATGAAGACAAAAGCAAAGCAAGAAAGAAAAGGCGGGAGGAAGAGAGGAGGGAGAGAGAGAGAGAGAGAGAGAGAAGGGAAGCATAGAGAGGGAAGCAGAGGGGAGGGGAGGGGAGGGGAGGGGAGGGAAGGGAAGATGATAAAACTTTAAGTTTCAAACCCAGAACCAGTGGCTGAGGTACCTACTTAACATATCAAAGTGGACCTGGCCTCCAGTTTTCCCAGCATTCCTCAGTCCCTACAAAGGTATGGCTGGCATACCTCACCCTCTTCCCTGAACTCTCCATCTCAGGAGCTGGGCTGCCCTGACCCAAGAGGCTCTTCCCTATATAACCCAGACACTTTGGTTACCCAGCCCTTTATATCTTTGGCCTCCTGGCTGCTGCACCTGGTCCCCTTCTCTTTCCTCTCCCATCCCCTCCCCATCTCTCCACATGGCCCAGCTCAACCTGGTCATGTTTACTCTGCACTCTCCTAGATGTCTCGGCTTCAGGCTATGCTCTCTACCTTTTGTCTACAATAACCTTTCTCCTCCTTATGTCCTTTCTTTTTCCTTTCTTTCTTTCATTCATAAAGCAAGACCAACAAAACCAGACTGAAACACACACACACACACACACACACACACACACACACAAAGACCATACAGTCCATTTTGTATAAACCAGCTATTCCTGGGCACTGAACCTGCCAAATGGAGTGTGGTTAGTATACCCAGTGACACTCCTTTGAAAAAAACCTGACAGCTTCTTTCCCAGCAGTTAGCAATTACAAATAGCTTCTGGGCTAGGGGTAGGACTTTGTGTCCATCTCCCTTCCTCAGTGCTGGGACTGTCTTGAATTTTGTCAAAGTCTCTGTGAGTTCATATGCACATCAAACCTGCTGTGCTGCATCTGTAGACATTGTCTCCGTGGGGTCATCCACTACCTCCTGCAAGAACAATCTTTCTGCCTCCTCTTCCACATAGACTCCTGCTGGGAGTATGAGACCTGTGAGTGCACAGGTGTGGATGGGGTAGAAGGAAAACTCTAAGAATATCAGTCCACCCCCCAAATAAAAATAAAAACCAAAGGAGCTGATTTTAAGTATAAAGTTTGGGCATCAGAAAGTAGCTGGTATTACAGCCCAATGCTGCAGTGGGGAGTGGGGTCAGGAACCTACAAAGCAATTGATCCATTAGACTTGTGTTCAGATAGAGTGCAGGAGGAAGGAAGAGCTGGACATGGGTTAGTGGCAGCCAACGGCTTACAGGGCACGACTTGGGGTGGGACTAGAGCAGGCTTGGAGTGATTGCCGTTTCTTAGGGGAAGCACGCATGCTCAGATCCTATTTGGTCAGATTGCACCTGGTGCCAACCAGAGTCAGCTGTGGCAGTGGGCAGGCTCCCCGTAAGTCAGAGCTCCAAAGCCATTGTGATCACCAGTGGACCCGTGTGCCTGTCACTACTGCCATCGCAGCTGTATCCCTCAGGGGCGAAGGTTTTACCTCCAGGTGCTTATCTTTTATATTGATCTGTGCACTTAAAGTTATGTTGTAAGATATTTCTTGATTTGTTATCATCTCAACATTACTTATTCATTTCCATTTATGATAGTTGAAATTTTTACCCTCTTAAATATCACTTCCTTTCCATTCTTTGTCCCCCAGGGACTTTCTTGATTAAACCAACATCCAGTACTTTCACTATTACAGGATCTTGTAAGTGTTTAGGACCAAGCCAATTTTTTTTCAATGTAATAAAATTTAATTATACTTTTCAAGTTTGTCCTTTTTCAATACGAGTAGCAATTCTTTTTCTTTTAAAATGTCTTTAGTTTTTAAGATTATACTATACTCACACCATTTCCCTCCCTCCCAACCTTCCCACATACCCCATTTTAAATGATCATTTCCGATTTGGGAGTGACATTTTATCTTTCTGAAATTCTTAATTTCTTGTGGTGCTAGAGATTTTTTTTTTTTTAACATGATTAGTTACTTTGAAAGTTGCTTACCTGTGAAACTATCCTTAATTTACCCCTAGGCATCTTTTGTTTCTCCCAGTAAACTTCTTCCCCACAGGCTCAAAATCGTCAAGCCTTCTGGTGTCGGGTCCTTCCTCTTCTCAAAGGCAGAGAGATGGGTTGCTTGCTCCTTAGCTGATGCCTGTGCCATCCCGAGACATGGCATCTTATTTTTCTTATGAGGATGCATGCTTCTTGGATCCTTGGTCTTTTCTTGGGATTGGTCTGTCTGTCTATCTATCTATCTATCTATCTATCAATCTATCTATCTATCTATCTATCTACCTGCCAATCATTTTTGCTAGAACGTATATTGCATGAAGCCCTGAGTCAGTGTTATGGGACAAATCAGCTTTCCCAATAAGCTATGTCAAAGTTCTGTCTCAGATATCTGTGGTTGCGACCATATTTGAAAATATTTTTCAGCAGGTTAGGGTGAGGGCATCGGGCTTCCATGTTAAGCCAACACGCTGAGTGTCCCTAAGGGAGGAGAACAGATGCAGGCAGGCACACGGAAAGTGCACTGGGATGGAGCAGAGGTTGGGATCACACTGCTCAAAGCCAGGATGCTGTGGATTGCCAGAGATCATCATCAGAATGCAGGAATAGCTCTATTGATTCTCTTTAGGGGATCAACCCTGCTGATCCCTTTTGGACTCCGAGTTCCCAGAGCAGTGAGAGAATAAATGTCTGCCTCTGTTTGTTTGTTTGTTTTGTTTTGTTGTTATTGTTGTTGTTTGTGGTTCTGGGACATGAACCCACAACCCAGCACCTACACTAATCACTCTACCAACAAGACTAAACATAACTGCGTCATCATGAGTGTAGCTGCTGACTTTCCTAGGAAGCACAATCTTGCAGAAAACCTTCTGTTCCTCTGGATCCTATCATCAGTCTCCCATCCATCTGCAGTGAGCCCTGAGCCTTCGGGGCAAAGGTTGTGCTGTAGATATATCAGCTGAGGCTGGGCACCGTAAGTCTCTTGTTCCATGCATGTTAGTGCTCTCTGTCTGTTGAAAATAGAGAAATTTTCTTAATAAGGACAGAGGGTTACACTTATCTGTGGGCATAAGGACAAGTATTTAGAATGGAGTTAGGGGCAGTTATAGATTCTCTTTGAAGATCCACAGCTTCCTTAGGCCTGGATAGTTAACTAGGTTTCCAGTACCAGGAGTGATTTCCCACTTGTTGAGAGGTCTTAAGTCCAACTAGAGAGCTGTTGGTTACTAAAAGTATTTGCTGTTCCTTTAGGGTAACCATTCTCTGCTGGTCATTAATGTTGGTTGTTGGCATCAGAGCTGGGCAGAACTGTTGGTCACTTCACTCCTATGGAAGCTTAACTTACACCTTCTCAGGGAGGAGGCTTTTAGATCAGTTCCAGTTCAGGGAACTCTGGACCCTGTGTCTGAAGTGCATCGTCTTCAGCGATGGGGACTTATCTTCTACCTCTGGTGGAGGGTGAGGTGGGGGAACCAAGGGTAATAGCAATATATTCTGGAAGTTTCTTGGGAAATCTACACCAACAACTTAAAAGAAGGCTTTTCGTGCCTGCTGTTCCGGTTTTGTTAGACGGCCTTTTTTTCTTGGAGTGTTCATTGTCAAGCAGATGAGAAATTTAATTTAAACTGTATATGTATACTTATATACTGATTTACAGGTATTATAGGTATTTTTAGGTAGATAGTGGTATGATTCCTTATAACATTTTTAGACTATTTCACACTCCCTCCTCCTTATTTATCTTTTTCCTCCCTAATTAGAGGGCCCATTTCTCCCTTTAGATTACGTGTATCCTGCCTGTGATTCCCCTCTATATGGCTCCTCTACCCCTCTGATGGTCCTGTTTACTCTCCTGGCTTCTGCAATTATTCTGATTTATGTCCTTACATCTGCAGACTTGGAGCTAGGCACCTCAGATGAGAAAGAACATGCAATGTTTATCTTCTTGGATCCGGGCCATGTCACTCAATATGATCTTTACTAGTTCCATGCATTTGCCTGTGAGTCTCACGATTCCATTTTTCTTTACAACCGAACACTATTTCATAGTACGTATGTACTACCACATTTTCATTATCTATTCATCAGTCAGAGGACATTTACATTGTTCCCATTTCCTAGCTGTTATGATTAGCACCATGAACATGTCTGTGAAGTAGGATGTAGAGTCCTTTGCCTCTATGCCAAGGACTAGTATAGCTAGGTCATATGATAGATTCATTTTTAGCCTTTTGAGAACTCTTCACACTGATTTCCCCAGTGGCTGTACCAGTTTGAAATCTCACTGACAGTAACTGAGAGTTCCCTTCCCCCCACATCCCCTATAGCATTTGATGTTGGTCATTTAGCTGATCTTTGTTACTGGGGTAAGATGAAATGTCAAAGGTTTTTGTTTGTTTGTTTTTGCTTTTTGCATTTCTCTAATTTCAAGGGACAATGAACATTGTTTGAGATATTTATTATGTTATATTATTTGTCATATTTCTTATATTGGCTTTTCAAAAACATTCTTTACTGTGTTGTAGGGTTTAATGTTGCTGCAAAAGGGTTATGTTACTCTTTTCCCCAGATAGAAGTTTGGAGGGAGGCTCTGCCATTTCTGAATAAAGGCACATATAGTCAGCTCGGGGGGGGGGGGGGACACTTTCTTTTATTGGTTTTGTTGTTGTTTGTTTATTTTTGAATGGTTTCCTTCTTTGTTTTTGTTGTTTGTTTGTTTTAAGCCCTGCCTTTAGTGACGTTAGAACCATTATTTAGGTTCAGTGTGATTTGTTGCTTTGCCAGTGGTGAGAATGGGTCAACAAGCCGGCTGCTACGGCACAAATCCTCAGCGGTGCAACTGTATGCACAGACCTCAGCCTGAGTTTAGATTGTACACCTCATACTTAAAGAATGTTTGCTGTGAAGCAATGTAGCAGGTAACACCGGCAGTAGCCACATGTGTGTCTTGTTTAAGTAGGTCCCTTGATAAGAGGTCCCTTGTATGGACTAACCCACCCATCTAGGTACACTCTGGGGTTCACATAATGATGCAATTCTTTAGTGACAATCCTTAGAACATGTCCCCAGTGACACATGTGCACAGCTAGAGCAGATCATAGGAGCAGCTGTCATGAAGGAACCATGGATGGTGAGACCGGGAAACCTGTCTAACTTCCCTCTGAGTACCCACCTGTAGAAGGTGCTCAGTTGAGGTGCCCTCTACCTTCTTAAGGCCCAGGTTCCTGTGATACCCCAAACCTCAACCCAAACCACAACACAGAGGACAGCTCTCATACTCGAAAAAAAGCCATGTCACTGAGAGAGATCAATCGCATCTCTTATAAAATGCCGAGGTTACCCTTTTCAGAGGTCTTTCGTTCCTGTAAGAATGGAATTCTAAAACTGGACAGGAAAGCTTGGTTAAACAAAGTTTTCTTCTCTGGTAGGCTACAGGGACTTCCTCCTTGACAAAAAGTATATTTTTAGGATACAAATTTTGATGTGTTATAAGTGGGGATAAAAGGTTGTTGATGACTTCATAAAAGAAGGGCATCTCAGCCACAAATGTGAATCCCAGGGCTCCACAAGTTTCCTGGGATATGCACTTCTGTCTCTCTTACCCTCTTTCTGTATAGAAAATTCACTATGTTAAAAACAAAATAGATGTAGCAGTCTAAAAATAAATATAAATTAATATAAAATATAATCAGAGGAGAGGGGAACACTAAGCATTTGTCACAAGTTTCATTATAAGATCTTCATGTAATTGTGGTACAGACTCCAGTTTTAAAAACAGATCTTAGGGATTAGAGAGATGGCTCAGTGACCAAGAACAAGTACTGATCTTCCAGGAGACCTGAATTCATTTCCCAGAATCCATGCACAGCAGCCCCCAATCACTTCTAACTCAAGCCCTGAAGACATTTGATGCCTCTGATGTCTGCAGGCACCCACACTCTCATGCATATGCTTCCATCCCTGAATATAATTAGTTACAATAAAATAAATCTTTAGAATATGGGCTTAACACAAGCAGCAGCTATGAACACCCTTCACCACAATGGACCTAAATGATAGATAAATGAGAATACGTTTGATTATAAACTCCTTGTTGAACTCAAGGAGAATGTAGAAAATATTAAATTGAAGAAAAAGATACCCCTCATCTGAATTGAAATTAGAACAAGGCCATGAAGCTATTGTCTCCAGAACTGACTGAGGGGCAGCCATGTATAGCATCTTTGTATCTTGTGAGGGGTAGAAGATGCTTTCCTGCTGACAGGACCTGCTGCAGTGGATGAGCGTGCAGTGCTGCAGTCACCAGGATTGTTACCTCCATCACAAAGCACTCTATAAGCATAAGTGGTATTTTTTTCCATGGGCATTATGCTGTCCAGTTTCGTGCCTACCTGACACAAGCTTGAGTCATTTTGGAAAAGGGGACCTCAACTGAGAAAATGCCTCCACCAGATTGGCCTGTGGGCAAACCTGTGGTGCATTTCCATGATTGATGATTGGTTTGCATGGGACCAACTCACAGTGGGCAGTATCAACCCAGGGCTAGTGGTTCCGGGTGCTTTAAGAAAGCAATCTAAGCAAACCTGGGGAGAGCAAGCCAGAAAGCAACATTCCTCTATGGCCTCTGAATCAGCTGTCTAGATTGCTGCCCATTTGAGTTCCTGCCCTGACTTTACCCTCAGTGATGGACTGAAAACTGTAAGGTAGAATAAACCCTTTCCTTCTCAGGCTGCCTTTGGTCATAATGTTTTATCACTGCAATAGAAAACCTAGTTAAGGCAGGCACTTGCCCACAGAACTAGGTCTTATTGCCTCATAGGCCTTTGGTGGAAGTCTTGGCAGCTACCTGACATTATTTTCTTTCAGTATATATTACTCAGATGGATACAGCCATCTGAGTAAATATGGTAATTAGGGCCACTGTGGTACTTTTTAAAAAGCTCCTTTTAATGAATAACACCCACCAGACTTGTTTCTTAGAAATGATGCTAATACCACTGATGGCCAAACTGTTAGATTTGCATCAAGAAGGTTTGGCTGAGAAATCTTTGTGAGTGAGAACACTGCCATCAAGGCAGACAACGAAGGAGAAACTTCTGGTAACTGTTTATTTATCTGAAATAATCAGGAAGAATTCATAGGGGAAGAAGTTAGGCCCTGGAAGCTGGCTACTTTTGTGCAGAGAATGTGGATACAATGTAGACTTCAAGTTTAGGCCTGAAACATGGTTAACAAGTCCATGCTACTATTTGTCTTCATTCATGGGAAATGTTTCTAAGATCTGAGTACAACTTAAAAGCTAACATCTGCACGTCTGAATCTGAAACCATTTAAAATGCTAAGATTGTACAATTTTTTAATTAGCGAAGTGGTCAGATAAAAACGGATCACGGTGACATCACAAGGCTGTGACTCACTCCTCTTGTGATTATGCTCTACTGCCCTTTTAATCTTTATAACATTAAAAAACCAACACTCATTCATCTTCACGATGTTCTTCTAGCCTCCTTGCTCAAGCTTCATCTTTCCATTTTCACTTTCCTGGGATCCATTGATTACGAGAAAATTCTCTATACTCTTCAAATCGATTTAGCTTTCTTTAAAGCACTGGGGAAAAAACGCAGGCTTTTGATTCAGATGCCAAATGCTGGCTCTGCTAGGACTGCCACGAAGTTGTAATGGTCACAGCATAAACCTTTGCTGAGGCAGAGCTACACCAGTGGAAGTGGCCTATGCACCTTCTGAGGCAGATCGCTCCAATCCCATGGGTGGGGAGGTGTGGAGAGCACAGGGCACTAAGTCCCTTGTCTTCCTGCCCTCTCCTAGCCCTCCACCTCTGTCATTGTCACCTTGCAGTTGTTGCAACATCACAGCATGCCTAAGGTCTTCAAAGCCCCTTTGCCCAGTAGCTAGAAAGCCCTCACACCAGAGGTCTGTGTGTTCAGTTACTCCATCCTGAGCAGCTGGTGAGGTGACCGCTAGTGACCCCACATGACTTTTCTGTAGAAATGAAAAAAAAAAGACACTATTCTGAGCAAGGGGCGAAAGTCTGAGAGGGAGGGCTCTGGGGGATTCTGTGCTCCCTGGTGGTCTGTAACTGCTCTGCTTCTTAAACAAAGAAGAAAATGCCCTGATAGCATCAGAGAAACTTCTATAGTGCTTAAAGACCAATCTGGAGGTGGAGGAGGAAGTGCATTGAAAGAAAGGACAAAGAAAAGTTATCCCTCTTCTCCTGGAAATGCTGGGATTCAGAAGGCAACATCTCCATCCTGGCTATATAGCCACATCTTCATCACACTGAGAATTCAGACAAGATGGTAGCCTAGAACCAGATTCACAGAAGGGACTGCCTGTCAATCAAACCTAGCTTGCTGCCTGTATTTCTATGACATGGTTAACAATTGCGTGCCCATTTTAAGTGGTCGATAAAATGTCAGCACAACAGTGGTGCAAATGTGAAAACAGTACAAAATCCAAGTTTCAGTGCCCACAAACACAGTTGTATTGTATTTATGCTCCTTGGCTTTGTGTCCTAACTACTTCTGTAGCTACAAAGACAGAATTGAAGAGCTGCAACAGAGATTAGATGGTCCTTAGAGCCAAAACTGCTAAATATGTGGCTCTGTTTGGGAAAATATTGTCAATCTCTGTCTAAGCTCTTTCAAAAAAAATGAGAGACTAAGGGACAATTCAAAATGTCCAGAGCAGGCTGGAGCTGTAGATAGATAGCGCCAACTTAATTGAGCCCTACTCATCTATATCTTTAACTAAACTTGTTAATTCCAGTGACCTTGATTTTCTCATAACTTATTATTCTGTGCATGCTTATAAAAAGCTATTTTTAAAGTATGAGATATGCAGATTACATTTTGAGAATTCCAAATGATTAACTGGGAACTCTGAAAGATTCCGAGGAAAGTTGTGGCATTTTATTTTTATTTTATTTCAATTTTTTGCAGGCATTCAAATGAGTGAAGAGTCCTATGCAAAAAGACTGTCTTTCAGAATTGTAGGTCCAAATTTATGTAAATAGAATTCTAGAGCCTGTGCTGAACTTCCCAAGGGAGAAGAATAATAAATGTCCTCTGTTCTTAGAGCATGACATTCACATGTTATTATTATTATTACTATTATTATTATTTTTTTTACTGTGGGTCTTTCTTCAAACCTATTTTTACAAGACTAAGGGACATTATTTCATACAATGTCCATAAGTGATTTTCGTATGTATTTGTGCTCTGTGCATGTATGTACCAGCATCCCTGTATGCAGAGGCCAGAGGGGATGATGGGTACCCTCTATGATGGTTCTACATCTTAACATTTTTGAGACAGGGTCTCTCTCTGAATCCAAAATTCACTCATTTGGCTAAGCCAGCTAGCCAGGCATACCCATCTATCTGCCTCCCCGGGGCAAGAATCATAAACATGTGCCATTCTTATAAACCACCATAAGTATCATAAGCCACCATTCTTGAGTTTTGATGTGGGTGCTGGGAAACTGAACTAAGGTCCTCAGGAATATGCAGTAAGGATTTTACTGATTGAGCCATTTCCCTGGCTCCCAGGGTCTTTACATTTTTTAGAACATTCCCTATTTCCTGGGCCCGTGAAAATTACAATCATGTTGTTGTAACTTAAAACTCAATCTCTTCATTAAGAAGATTTTCTTAATAAAAAGCAAGTGAAGTGCTTCATACAGCAGTGGAAGGGCTATATAGCTGTGTGGTCCTGAGGCTGCACTGGGAGCATTAGAATTGCCTGCTAGTGGATGTGTGACTCTGAGAACATCAAGATCTTATCTGTTAGGAGGGAGCCTCTACCTCCCCAGGGATGATGCAAGACCTCAGGATGCATCATCCCAGGTTTTAATGTGGTAAAAGAGGCAGCTGTAGTTGTTTTAAGCAGAAAGAAGTAGACACAAAGTTAGCTGCATAGGAAATAGGGAGTGCTGTCAGGTAATGTCTGGGCTGAGCCCTTGGGAGACTACCAGGACACTTACTGTCTGGGAGGACAGCCACCTCTTTCAGGAAGGTGAGGAGTAAGAAAGTTGCTGGGGATTTGGGAATCCATCCTGACTCCTTATCAACTGCTTCTTGATTCCTAAGATGTACTAAGCTCCCACCAGAATTTGTCCCGACAAACATGTTTTTCTAGTGAAATTTGGCCAAATCGTCTTTGCCTCACCTCTGCTTTCTAAAATGGGTCTAAATGGAATTATGCCAATGGTTAGTTAGACCGTAGCTGTAATAGATTTTCGGAAATGTCATTTTTAGATTTCTAGGTTTAAGGGAACATTTGCAGGAAAGAGATTAACGGGTATGTGGAACTCAGCCTTCTGGGTCTGCTTCTCACTGCTGTTGTGGCTTAAAACACTAATGAGGGGTTTTCCATTCTTAAGGCCAGAACTGAAGTCACGAGTCTTACAAGGCTAAAATCAGTGTGTTGGCTCCTGAGGGTTTGAGGGAAGAACCTTCCATTATATACGTTTCCCTGCTTCTAGTGGCTTCCCACATTCATTTGGCCACATCATTTTGACTTCAGATTCTCTTATGATATAATTTTCTTTGACATGTGCCTTTATATCCCCTTCCTACATGGACTACAGGTTTACAGAGGGGGTGGGCTCAGCAGATATCCAAGAATAACCAGCTATCTCCAGATCCTTATGCACATTTGCAAAATCTCTTCTACACACGCTAACACTTGCACCAGGATTATGTCATTGATGTCTTTGCTGAAAAGGAAGACATTATTCAGCCACCCAGCTAGTGAAAAATTTCATTAGCTATATGCCATGTGCTAGAAAAAAACATATATTTTTCATTGAGCATACATTCCTATTATGGATGAGAACAAGATAGAATTTGGAATATTGTCTTGCCTCTTGGAGATAATATGGAATGAATTATTAAGTTCATTACTGAAAATTGGAAGTTGTGCTGGAGGCCACACATGTAATCCACATCCAGGGGGTGATGTGAATGTTTGTAAGTTTAAGTCCAGTCTAGACTACACAGTGAGACTGTTGCAAACCAAACCCAAAACAAAATGGTGGGAAGCACTTTACATTTGCATTGGTAAGTGGATGGAATTTGAGTCACATGGTATCACCTTCTAAAGCCCTTTCATGTATGTTCAGCACAGAGGTGGCACGCTCACACTGACTGATTTATAGCTCATGAGGAGAGTTGTAGGTCTTTCCTCTTTGTCTTCATTGGTCTCATGCTCTCTCTTAACTGGGCCCTGTATAGGTGAATTTGCTCTTTGAACCACTGGACTTCAGGTCTTTCACATTGAACTGAGCCTCCCTCCGAGTACACATATGCACACTCTTCCTCCCTAGAGGAGACATCTGAGTCTTGTGCGAGAGAATGAGGTACCCCACGAAAATCAGTGAGTGCTACAGTCAGAGTTCCCCCATGGTCCAGAGAGCTGGCCGCTTACACCCACAATGCACCACTGGGAAGTGGGTATAAAGCCATTTTTAATACTTACTAAAAGGGCTCTTTTGCTTGTACTTCAAAATACACACTGGTGCTTAGAAATGGAAGCACTTGCTAGCTGTAATGTGGGCACTCTAATACTGATAATTCATAATGACTATCCTATTTCTTATTTTTTTCATTTTTTTATAGCTTATTTAGAGGTTGAAAACAGTTTCTATTTTGGCTGGTATTTTTGGTACTCATGGGTCAGTGTGGTCCATTAAGGGCAACTGAGTTTTACAGAGACTTGGCACAGTTATGTGATAATTCCAGACAACTTGCACTTTGGAGAATTGCTATTTAGAAAATCCTTTAAAATAATTGTTTTGGCACACGTTGTTGATGTACAAGGAACATTAAATTTGGGAACACTAGGAGAAGAGAAAAGGTGATCAGAATCTTGCAGGTTCCATGATCATCCATTTATGCCCCCAGGAGGCTCTCCTTGACCTTGGAGAAGTTCTTTACTGAGCATACCGGTTAGCAGTTAGTTACCATACCAAGCAAGTCCTGAGTGCTTGGTCACTGTGTAACCTAGTTGTAGGGTGTTGCTATCCAGTCTGAAAAACGATCATAAAGAAGACTCAGTAACGAAATGAGAATTCAGTTCCTATTTGCCATCGGATTAAGTAACAACCTGTTGGCCTCTTCCACCACAGTGGCAGTGCGTGGTCTGCTTGCCTTGCTGATAGGCGATGTATTCTATCCCCTCACATCTCTACAGGGAAATATCCTTGTGGAAGAGTGTTGCTCTCCTACCTGACGAGAACACAGGAGTCCTCCAGCTCATACCGCAACAAGCCTCCATTGTCTCCTTGGGAGGATGGGGGCTCATCTGTGTACACAGAGAGAGGACTAGATTCAGTATGTACGGCTTGAAGTCCAGTGATTCAGTGAGCTAGTTCAGCTGCAGTTGTAGCGGCATCAAATGCCCCGACAACAGAAACGAGACTCCCTTGAAAAGGAACATGAAGAGCATGAGGAGGTAGCATTCACAGGCGGCTGTGTGAGACAGATGCTGAACTACCTGTTGTGCGTATGCTAATTTGTTTTTCCTTAGAAAATAAGAGAAGGCCAGAGAGACTTTCTTGCTTTGGCTCCCTATCCCACCCACTGCAGGGGCTCTTATTTGGGAGTGACCCATACTGAGCCTAGTATGTCCCCTCCACCTGAAATGTCTCTGGTTCCTCCTGTCTATATGCATATTCCAGGGCTATAGAAGTACCTGGGATTTGCAAAGATTTGCCATGAATGTGTTTGTACAGACCAGAAATTCTTGCATCCTTTTTTTTTTCCCACACTTTCTGTAAGTGTTTTTCCCACATTTAGGTTTATCTTAAATGTGCTCAGTTCCTGAGCCCCCAGGGTTTCTCAGCCCTTGCTAAGTCGTCACACAGAGTAAAGATCCAGGTTTCTCTCTACCCCAGTCTTCCACTTCTACAAACACAGCTTCAATTATTCAGCTTTGAATAGCCATACTTGCATGCACAAATATTTGAGGAACTGCAATGGCAATTATCAGATGTACATTTTTTTTTCTGGATTATTTTAGACTATTTCTTGAGCTGGAGAGTTGACTCAACAGTTAAGAGTGTATGCTGCTCTTGCAGAGGACTTGAGTTTAGCACCCATGACAGTGGCTCACAACTACCTATAACACACTTTCCGATCTGCACCCCTCCATGGGCAACTGTAACGACATGCATCCATCCCCACGCAGGTGCACATACAATTTAAAAATTAAAGATAGTAAATGTTTTTGAAAATATGTCTTTTTATCATTTTATCTCATGCAAAGGCCTCAAAACAGATAAACTCACCAACGAGGTGGAGATGGAAGAAAACCAAGGTAGGTTTGAACTGTTTGAATAGGTATCTTTTTCCCTCTTCTTTGGCCCACCCAACAATTATTCTCGTCCTAGTGATTTGTTGTATTTCCCCTTCTGCCATCTTGCCAGGTCTAAATTATCTTGAGCTAGCACTCTTGAAGACACCATCTTTGAATATAATTAAAAGCCACCATTTTGACCCATTTTGATAACACTTTAAAAAGCAGTTCAAAATGCCTGTTATTATTATAATTTTTTTTTCTGTTTATCTGGCTTGTGCACTCTCTTCCGTGAGGTTTCAGCTTGGGAGGAATTGACCATCACTTACTACTATCATTAACTGAGAAAGTAACTATCTGGAAAGGTCATGTTGCTGGATGTAGTGGGAGGATTCAGCAAGGTGAGGTAGATGCTTTTCCTCTGGAGCAGGGCAGCACCCCTGGAGAGACATGTGAAGAGGGGTGGGTGAAAGAGGCATTTATTGGCTATCACAGCCTTCCCTGTAACTGGTGTGCCATTTTCAAAGCTCCTGACTCCTATTAGTTTGCTTGGGTGATTTCCTTGACATTTCTTCTTGTGGTTTAAAGTCAATAAATGTTTTCAACCAGCTGCAACGGAGCTGGGGCTATGTGAATTTATTGTTAATCAAGCAAATGACTTCATTGAACTTTTCCTGCAGTTAGGAAGCAGCAACAGAGTGTCTGTGTCCAGTTGCTGAGCTGCTATTTCAAACCTGGTTTTAAAGGGGTTGTTGTTGCCTTTTTTTTTTTTCTTCACCCAAAGGTGGCAAGTAGGGGATGGGAGAAATAGCTCTGAGATCATAAGAAGTAAATCATGTTCCTATCCTAAAGTTCCGAGGCAATTTTGTGAATATACCTTGAGAGGACCATTTCTTCTTTTTCTTCTGGAACTGCATCAGTTTTTATGTAGAGCAAATACCTTCTTTTTTTCACCTTTATTTAAATCAACAGTGTGTGGGGCTTTAAAAAAACAAACAAACCAATTCCATTTCTCAGGAGAGATTAAAGTCAATAATTAAGAACACCTGGTGAGCCGGGCGTGGTGGCGCACGCCTTTAATCCCAGCACTCAGGAGGCAGAGGCAGGCGGATTTCTGAGTTCAAGGCCAGCCTGGTCTACAAAGTGAGTTCCAGGACAGCCAGGGCTACACAGAGAAACCCTGTCTTGAACCCCTCCCCCCCCCCCCCCCCCGCCAAAACAAAACAAAACCCCAAAACCCACCTGGTGCTCTTGCAGAGGACTGGAGTTCAGTTCTCAGCACCCACACATGGAGGTTCATAACTGCAACTCTAGCTCTAGTGCCCCTTTGAAGAACCACTCTGAAAGCTTTCATGTGCATGCATGTGTGTCTTGTATGAGCATTAGTGTGCACATTCACAGAAATAGAAGTAAAACGCACTTAAAAACTGTAAAGTCCACTCCTATTTTACTACTTCACACGTACTAATGTTATTAGAAGCACATTAAACACTGAATTCTTTCTTTTCTCTGAGTTATGAGATAAGATTAAGGATGATTTAGATAACAGTTGAGCAGCATCCTTCAAGCTGACATTTGAGTCTTTTATTTTATTTTATTTTTTTTTTTGTAATTTTAGGCTTCCTGTCATGAATAGATAATTCCCCTGTAGACAACAGCACTTAAAACACAAGGAAGCAAAGCCTTTCAACAAATCAAGTTTGCTACTTTCCTCTTCCCAGACCTGCCAATTCGCATCTCTTAATTACTGAGCTTCAACCCAAGGGTCCTTAAACTGCTCGCTCTGCCTTTCTTTCAGAAGGCAACTTTAAAAAAAATATAACAAATGTCCATAAAGATATTTCATTGGAAATAAGACTTAATTTCTTCTCGTATTTATTCTTTTTTCCTTATTGACCTAATGTGATTCAGTTTTGTAATAGTAGATTTTTAAGGTTGAGACTATTTAACTCTTTTTTTGCTAGGACAAAGAGATATGGAGATAAAAAGTGAGTATCTAATGGACAAAAGCAGGCTTCTGAGCATCACTACATGGTGTTTCTATGTTGGCAGAGTAAAGTAAGCAGAGGGGAAGGAGGCTGAGGCTAAGGCTATGTGAATAGAAAAGAAGCACAGTTGAGCCACAGCCTATGGAGGAGTTTCAGAAGACGTAGGATGCCCGTGGTTCTGGGACATACTGTTCTCTCCTTTTGTTGATTACTTTGGCACATCTCTGAGTAACAGTTTGAGGTTTCTGTGTTCAAGCAGCACTGGCCAGGGGAGGGTGTGGCCAGCTCATTCTTGATTAAGAGGAGCACTTAATAGACCAATGCAGCATGTTCTGACTTCTTCTCAGTCCACAGACTTCCTTTATCAGATGGGCCACAGAGATGTGTATGACAATGGGTAGGAAGTTATGTGCTTCAGATGTGGCCCTGGGCTCAGGAACCTGGTGTTTGAGTTGCAATTCTGATCTGGCTACTTGTTGCTTGAATAATTTTGTGCAGATGACATTTCTGCACCTAGTTCTTACATCTTTGAATGATGCCAGCCTGTTCCATTATTAGAAGAATTAAGTCTATGGGTACAAACAGAACACTATGCCTCATGGAAGGCAGCCATGTAGAGGGAAGTGGCCTTCTAAAGAAAAAGGGCGAGGACTTTGAAATCCAGAGACTGGATTCCAGTTTGGTCACCTCAACAAACAACCAGGAACCCCAGTTTCTTTATTTCTAAAACAGGTCAATGTTAGTCACCACTCTTAGTCGTCTCATAAGGTTGCTTCAGAGATGAGACATCATGTTAGTAGAATCTCAGACCTTGAAAATTATCAGCATTCCAATTCCCTTGCCAAATACTTTCCTAAAGGCAATATGTGATGGAGCCATGAGCAAAACTTCACACCAACTGTTTCTCTGTTTTGAATTGCTATAACAAAATACCATAGCCTGTATGCTTGCAAAATACAGAGGTATTTATTTATTTATTTATTTATGTTGTTTTTTTGTTTTGTCTTGTTTTTGTTTTTGTTTATTTTGTTTTTTGACTCACAGTTTGGGGGTCTGAAGACCCTCTGCTGGTGTTTTCTTGGGTCTGATAAAGTGGAGTCAAAATGGTAGGAGTGTGTACAAAAGGGCTCACAAGGAGAGGAAACCAAAGGCATGAATGAGCTGAACCTTGCTCCATCTTCCCTAACACCCTATTCTAGGGGGAGCTAAGTCATCTGTGAAGGTAATGTCCAAGATATCTGATGGCCTCCCCCAAGGCCTCACTTCTCACTACTACTGTGAAACGGACGGTATTGTTTTGAAGGGAAGTGCTGGAAGAGAGCATGTAAGACCCGAACACTCTGGCCTTAGACGGATGGTTGAGGAAGGGGAGACTTTCCAGCCCCAGGCTTTATTTGTCAACAGCTGCAGATTTTAAAGTGACAGCCGCTGCCCGTTGTCCCGGTGACTCAGAGCACTTGCCCTCTCTGCTGTCCTTTCAAATTAAATTCATTACTCCACAAGATGTCTGTGCTTCCCAGAAATGACGCAAGCGCTGTGTGCCCTGTTCAAAGGCTGGACATTTGACTCTCAGGATATTCTCCTGAGTGAGCTAGGCCCTGTCTAGTTCAAGTCCTATTAGCCCTTTCTCCTTTCTTAGCAGAAGCAGAGGGAACATAACAGCTATATGAGCAATCTTCTTAAAAAAAAAAAAAGAAGAAATAAAACAAGTCTTACAAACCCCATCTTTAAAGACTTTTATAGCCTTGCCAAAACACATTTAAAAACTAGTCCCTCTCACTACTGTGTGTCAAAATGTGTCACATCTGACCACTCAAAGGATAAAAACCAGGCATTTCTCAGATGCTGAGAAGCTGAACAAAGGATTCAGACTAATAAACCTTTGTCTGCCTCCCATCCTCAAACAAGCCTCCAACTCTTTCTAGCCAAATTCAATCTGAGATGCAGTTCCCTGTATCACAGCAGTGAGTTCAAAGTAGGTAACAGGTCAGTCTTTTGGTACCAAGGGGACTACACCGGTTAGGGCATGGGGGTTGGGATAGGGCGGCCAGTGGGGTAGAAGACGAGGAAATGTACACAGTCGGTGACTCAGCATCTGCTACGCTACTTGAATTTCATTTTAAAGAGGATAGCATATGCCAGCTGATGTTTGTAACCAAGGAGATAGCCACTGTTACCTTCCCCTCTGTTGAAAAAGCAGGTCTGAAAGGAAAACTATAAAGGTGCCCTTATGATGGTGTTAATAACAATAAGCACACTTGGAGGTGGATGTAGGTACAGTATTCACATGAGAGTCTGTGATGAAAGATCAGGCAGAGTGGAGTAAATGGGAATGTGAAGGACACAGGCTCTGAGAAACTTAAATGTCACCAGACAGCTGTGAGGGTGGATGTGTTGCTGTTGAGAAACACCTGTGGTGCCTTTCTGGAAACAAGCTCGCCACTCTGTGCAATCCAGGCACTGAAGAAGCAAACCTGTACGCAGCATTATGCATGTCAGTGACTGTTGATCTATTCCCAATGCACCAGAGACTCCCCATTGCTTCACGGAAGAGCCCCCCTTCCACTGAAGTCACTGCAAGGGCAAGGATGGCATTGCTGACTAGGAGCAGGGCCTCTTGCTTATGCGATTATAGGTGAGCTGCACAATGACTATAAAGGGAGGAAGTTATTACAGCTTTATAAAAGGAGGTACTGAAGCACAGAGACAAAAGTTTGTTAGTGCTTAGTGCATGTCGGGCACTGGACTTGGTCCTGCTAAAGCTCGGGGGGTGGACACAGGAGACTGCTGCACGCTCTCCACATCACTGAGTGGGCGTCTGGCTGTGGGAAGCCATGGAACTCCAGTCTGAGGGGGTGGAGAGGGAGCAGTCCAGGGTCCCTGGGCCTCATGGAAGCCAGGGACGACAGGTTCTAGCTCTTGGGCATCATAAGATGTCGCTGGACACTGCAGAAAAGTTGAGAATGGGTGGGGGCCCCAGGGTGGCAGTGGTCCCGGGGGCACAGGGGAAGGTGCTCGGTGGTTCCTGTGTGGGAAAGAGTCCTTGGTCTGGTCTGGCGGCTGGAAACATGGCTCTTTAGGGGAAGGCTTATTCCATCACTCCAACATGGTGAATATAGATGAAAGGAGGTAGTCTATGGTTTTAGAGCTTTATTGTCGGAGAGAGAGAGAGAGAGGGAGAGGGAGAGGGAGAGGGAGAGGGAGAGGGAGAGGGAGAGTAGAGAAGAGGATGGCCATGGCCATGTGGAGAGAGAGGAGAAGGGAGGGGGAGAAGGAGAGCGAGAGGTAAGAGAACAAGAGCTTAAGAGAGAGAGGAGGGGCCAAGCAGCCCCTTTTATGGTTGGTTGGGCTACCTGTCGGGTAACTGTGGGGAGGAGCTTACCTGGCTATAGCCTATGTGACTGATGGCCACAGAATTATGGAGCTGGGTCCTTGTGTCTGGAGCCCATGTCTGGGAGCATGGCAAATGGGTCTTCTGTCCCTTGCAGATTAATCTGCGGGGTCTCCAGGACTTGAACCTAGCTCGACCAGAGATCAGGCTGCCTTTCATGGTCCCACAAGTGCACTAATAATTGCTTAGTGTGTAAGTGGCCAGCTAGGATTCTGGCCAGAGCCCAGCAGGCTCTGTTTACCTTTATTCCACATTAGAATCCTTGGGCTGGAGATGGGAAGACAGCTCTCTATACATGGCTGGCAACTGGTCACAGCAGTCCCTGCTCCTCTGTGTGTGGGACTTCCCGTAAGATGGCTCTAGCTTCCCTACACCATAAAGTAGCTTCCAAGAGTATATATTTCAAGAAGTAAAAAGAGAAGCCGACATTTTAAGATATGGACAAGATATAGTCTTCCACTGTATTTGATTGCTTGTAGAGTCATGGAATTGTTCTAGGCTCAAGGAGAGAGAATATAGATTTGAGTTCTCATAGGAGCAATGTCAAAGAATTGTTATCCTTATTTAGTGTACTGCATAAATCAAGGATAAGGACACAGACTTTATCTGCTATACTGTATTACATCACAACTAGTACCGAATCCTGATCCACTTCTCAGCTGCTGCATTTAGCACTGCACGGCAGTGACTACTCTCTGAGCTTATTGAAGACCTGGATCATGCCTTATGCATTGTGAGTTAGATATAGTAACCCGAGCAGAGCCAAGACTATGTTGAAGGAAAAACGTGGAAGAACTATATAGTTCTGGTTCTGGCTTACTGTTGTGACGAGAAATGCGGAAATATTTCAACAGGTTAGGGTTTTTGTGCTTAAAAGTGCAGCCTACAAAAGGTTTGGGGCTACACTGGGATCTCAGAAATGCTGGGTAGCTAATAAAGACTTTCTATGGACTTAGGTCCAAGTTTAAGTAGTCTTCTCTGGTTGATACCCTGGAACACTTGCCTGTACCAGCTCATAATCCCAAATATTCAGGAGGCTGAGGCAGAAAGGAAGCCTGGAAATTCAAGGTCTGCCTAGCTACAGAGTGAGTTCAAGGTCAGGCGGGAGAACTTAGTGAGACCCCTGTGTCGATCAAATATTTTGAGAGGATGGAGATGTAGCTTGGCAGCAGAATGCTTGCTTAGCATGCATAGTAACCTGGGCCCAGTCTCAGTATAGAAAAGGGATGGAGAAAGCTGGAGAGTCATCAGAGAAATGAGATGTTGTTGGTTTTAACGATGAAGGGGGCCACACATCAAGGAATACAGAAGCTTCTAATTGCCGGAAAAAGAAAAAAAAAACACAAAAAACAGGAGTTTTTCCTAGAGCCTCCAGGAGAAATACAACCATATTGACAAGTTGCTTTAGCCCAGCAAGACTTGTATTGGATCACCAACCTACAGAACTATAAGATAATGAATTTATATTGTCTTAAGCCACTGAGATTGTGAGAATTTTTTGCCCTGGCCTCAGTAAAATAGTAGAGGTGGTCAAATTTGGAAAGACTTTATGAGCAGGGAAATTGACACTTGAAGGGTCACTGTTAGCAGAAAAAAAAAAGGGCAGAAAGATGTTGACATTTGAAACCATCAGGGAAAGTTTTGCTACTTCTAGGCTGTGTAATATCCTACCCAGAATGTGCTCCAAAAGTCAGAGCCAGATTCCCCATCTGCAATCATAGTACTTGTGAGGCTAAGGAATAAGAATTACCACGAACTCAGGGTCCTTTCTCAAAAGAAAAAGAAAGAGAAAAAGAAAGAGAAAGAGAAAGAGAAAGAGAAAGAGAAAGAGAAAGAGAAAGAAGGAGGAAAAAGAGAGAAAAAGAATAAAGAAAAGGGTCAGAGGCATAAAACAGTACCATGCAACATTCGCTAAATCCTCCAGTGGAGCCAGAGGCTAAAAGAATTCTCTAGCTATTTCTCTATAGTGTTAGTGAAACTGTCTGCACTATTTTATCTGTATGGTTTTAAGTTCTTTAAGTCAGCAGAGAAAGCAGATAGGATCTACCGCTTCCACACGGCTCATCACCTGAACTCACCCTGGAGCTTTAGACTCCCACCGCTTCCCTCTAATTGCATCAGACGACTCCGATGGTTTCTTCTCTTTAGGGTTTTCTGAATGAAAAATGATTTGATTAAGAAATGTATAAGTGCATACAAAGAGTGAGAAAGTAACAGAGACTCAGAGTTAGAAAGAACAACACGTGCACCACCACCCCCCACACGCACAAAACCACTCTTCTCATACACACGTTTATCCATTAGCCTATGTCTAGCTGAGGGTCTATAAACACGTAACACGTGTCGTGTTAGAGACCCAGCTCTGAATGAGGTAGGTGAGGTTTCTGTGGAGCTCACAGCTTGTGAGAGGATATAACCATGCACTCAAGCAATTTATAGCACAGTAGAAAACCCAAGTTGCTAATAGAAAATGCAGAAAGGGCAGTGATTCCACCCATGAATGAATCTGTCAGGGAGCCACGGTGAACAACAAGCTTGACCCCTGGATGCCAAACCTGTGCAAACCTTGGGAGACTGGTAGATCGACACAGCCTCAAGCACACACAGGCAGATTTGAAATTGCAAATGTGGTCCAGAAATCTCTGTTTCATTACCTTGTCAGTGATCCAGACACGTGCTGGAGTTCATTAGAAATCGGAGCTTCATGGCTGCATTTCATGGGCAGCACACCGACACCAGGCTGATCCGGTGGCTTTCACATCGCTTGATGCTGATTTAGTTGGACAGGAACAGGACCCTGAGACAGGCTAGAGAACACCTCTGTGCTGAGGCATGAAGTGTTAAGTCAGGCATTATGGGCTAAGGAGAAGGCAATGGGATTCTTACAGGCAGTGTGCAAACACTCTGTGAATAAAGGAGTCTGAGAACCTAAGTAAGAATAACAAAAGTACACAGACCTCCCTGGTATAGAATACTCTCATAGCTGCAGATGTAGATGCTTGCTGCCGTGCTTCTTAAATGTGAGTGTACATAGACATATCTGAGAATGGTGTAGAAACTGACACATGTTTAGTGGGTGGGGGCCAAGAGTACATTTCTAATCAGCTCAGCGATGCTCACGATGCTGGTCTGTGAAACTACCGTCTTGTGCTGCCCAGCTTTCCCTGAACATACATATCCAGAGTATACAGAGGCTGCCTGAGAACATAGCTATCCATTAGCCGCAGGGCCGACGCAAAGGCATCTAATCTACTTTGTGCTGAGCTGCGGATGTCGGTTGCTAGATGGGTATGCTTGTAGGGTAGGGAGAAAAGTTGCAGCCTACACAACCTCCCAGCCAGCTCTTCTGGTTAATAGCCATCAAGGTCGCATGCTTTTAGCTCAGCAATATTGCCCTCCCTTGGTTGATCCCTCCCTCTCTCCCTCCCAGCTCCAGCCACTCTCCCTGAGTGCATTCTGGGCCAGGGCAACAGACCAGCTCATTAAGTGACCACTGGGGCACTCAGTACAGTGCCAGCCAGCCAGAGAGGCGCTGGCCGAGGACAAGGCCTCCTCCTGGGGCCAGTGCCCCTCTTCCCACCTTTCCTTGCTGGCTGCTGGCTGCCTTGAGGCCTGCAGCAGTGTCACTGCAGCAGACCCTGCCTGGCACTTGGCATGCACTTCTGGGCGCTGTCCATGGTTGCAGCATCTTTCAGCGCACCGCGTCAGGAGGCCACCGCGGGGCTCTGCGATTGGCCAAGGAGCCCCTCGCCACCCCCACCAGCTGCCCCGCGTCAGGGCCCCCGAGGCGCGCGCGTGCCAGCAGGCTGGTGGCGGTCCCTGGGCTCCCGGGCGGCACACCCACTTTCCTTATTAGGACAGAGTCGGAGCTGGAGCTGCCGCGGGGCGTGGGCTGGGCAAGCCGCCCAGAGGAAGCAAGGAGGGCTCAGTCCCGGCCGGCCCGCCTAGGGAGCGGCTGGTCCCTGCGCAAAGCGACCACTTTCTGGAGATCCCGCTCAAGTCCACCGCAGCTCTCCTCTCTCGGCGCTCTCCATCCGGACCCCTGGTCCCAGTTCCTAGCAGAGACATGGAAGAATTTTTGCAACGCGCCAAATCTAAACTGGTAAATTGAAGCTGCAGGGGTGCGTGTGTCTGTGTGTCTGAGTGTGGGTGTGTGCCGCTGGAGTCGGGAGGAGAGGATGCACAGTAGAGGAGGATGAGGAGGGTGAAAACAACTTTGCGGATTACTTATCTGTGTGTGCGAGCTGCACCAGCAAAGAACCTCTGCAACTCTAGTATCAGCGATCTTCCTCCGCAGTCAGGCAAGGTGCAGAGGTGGAGTGGTGAGGCCTGTCTGAACTGATGTGACTGGTCTCCTGAGCCTCAGTCCTGAGAGAGTTGCTCAGACAGTGGGTGAAGGAGGGTGGTGATCCTCCGGGAGGAAAAAAAGTCCAGCTTTCCCCAGATGCAAGACCTGTAGGTGTGAAAAGGAAGAACCTAGCCCTGGGACAGTACTTAGGCTGGGAGTGGCAAAGCCCTTGTGAGGGCCAGGGCTCTGCCTGGATCAGGGTGGCAACTCTCAGAGCCTGCTCAGAGCTGAACTTAGAGGCATTCCAGGGTATTCTCCACACCCTGTGGCAGAGGCTGAAGGTTGAGGGGGCTTCATTTTGAGGTTGATGGGGCTGAGGGAAGAGCCCCGCATGATGGTCTTGTGCATTTTTCTGTCTGAAAATGTAAACAATAAACTGCAATTTCATTGTGTTTCCACATTTGCTACCCATTCCGAACAGGAGAGGCACTTTTCTCTAGCATGGCAATAATAATAATGACCATAAAGGAAATGTTTCAGTCTTGGCACTTAAAAAACAAAAGGTGGGCTTATTTAGAAAGTGTACCTTTTGTGAAGACCAAAAGTACTTTTATGGGTTTGGCATAAAAGAAAATACATAATGTATGATGCCTGTTTCCTTTAAACCTTCACAGAAGAAGCTACTAAAATCTGTTGAGGTGGTGCCTCCAATAAAAGGCAGGATGTCACCGGGGCAAAACAAAGGGCAGGGAGGGCCACCAGAGCATCAAGTGTAGACATCTTTTCTTTCTTTTCCGCTTTCTTTTTAAAAAGAGGCCATTGAGGTTGATTAAAACTGATACTTTGTTTCCTACCTTTAGTCCATCCCGACCTCCAGTCTGGCAACCAGCAGTGTTTGGGAGGATTAGTTTCAGATTTGAGAAAGTGTCTGATCACTTCTGTGGGTTTTGACCCCTTAGAAGTTTCACTAAGATACACTGGAAAAAGAAAAGAAAGCCATTTACTGCAGAAACTCAGTCTCGGCCTTGTGTCTTTACTGAAATAAGCACCCACCGCTCACCTAGGAATAGGAGAAAGATGTTGGAAACGTGAAGTCAACCTTGGAAGCTTGTGGGATGTGCCTGTGTGTCAGCGGATAGTGACTGAGTTTGAACGCAGAGTCTGGGACAGAGGCTATGGTCCATCATATATGTTGTCTTGGTTTCTAACAGTAATGTTCAGACTGTGTGGTCCGCTGTGAGTCTCATTTCTGAACAATTCCTGGAATGGAGATTCGCTTTCAGAATCATCAGCGGAAAGTGATGTCTAATTTATTTACTGAGTCCCTTCATTAGACGACCAATTGCTCTACATCATTAAAAAAAAAAAAAAAAAAGAACTGGAAAACGGAGGTTGTTTGAAATTGTTACCAGCTTCCTGCATTAGCCAGAGGAACAATTATAACTAAATTGGTCTTTTCTTAGAATAGACTTCTGGCTAGAAATTACAATTAACTTTTCTCACTCAGCCTCCACAAATGTGTATGGTCACTTTTGGCCATCACACATTTCTCCTAATAAATGTTTTCAGTAATAAAATTCATGCTTAATATACAATATTCAAGAAGAAGTTGTTCTCAACCGATAAGAGGTAGTGACCCCTTTGGGAGTCGCATATTAGATATCCTGCATATCAGATACCTACATTGCAATTCATACCAGAAGCAAAATTACAATTATGAAGGAGTAACAGAGATCATTTTATGTTTGAGGACCACAACAACATGAGGAGCTGTATTAAAGGGTTGCAGCGTTAGGAGAAGAACCACCGCTTTAGGTGGTGTTTTCCTTGGTGAAATATGTCTGTCAACATGCCTTTTGTTTTTGAGAAGTTTATTCATAGTAAAATAGTAGGCTTTCCAAAATTCCATGCTCTGGGAATGCTCTGGAAAGCATTGTAAGGAAAAGAAATTTACTGTTCTGATTTTTGTACTTAACTTTTGTTAGACTCGTAATTAGAACAGAACTGTAGATAAGCTGTTTCCTATTCAAAGTTAATATAGATTGATCTATATGATACTTAAAGCCGCCTGATTGCCAGATTTTCCTCTTGTTTTGTTATTTATTTTGATAGATTGTAGCTGTATCTTTGAATGGTTTAAAATAGTTGAGGTTCCTTTTGAGGTCTAAACATGGGCTGGCTACTTTCAGGAGACAATGAGGACTTTAGACTGTGAAGTGGCCTTGCTATGAGCCATAGTTATATTCTCTAAGAACCAAAACTTTGGAGTGCTGAGCCTGGTTAGGCCTGCAATCCCAGAAACTAGCAACTTGGAGGCAGGAGAATCACAAGTGTGAGGCCTGCCTGGGCTATAGAATGAGTTCAAGATAGCCTGCAAACCTTGGTGAGACAGGATTTCAAAGGAGAGAACATGGGAGGGCTCAGTCCCATCCCTGGCTCCATAAACCAAACCAACAAACAAAACACTCTGGAGAGATTTGTCTGCTTTCCCCTCTTAAGACCATTTGGTGTTTGTCATTATTGAGAGGAGACGGTCTTCATTCCAGGCCCTATATTAAACTAGAAGGAGGAGATGAGTCCAGTAAGAGGATGAGAGCAAGGACCAAGCCAAGGGCAACCGCAGCCAAAGGGAGCTACTATTGTGTGGATGGAGATGCCTTCCAAATCCCATGAGAACGCAGCTATTCTTCTGTTCTCCATGGCCACTGCTGGATATTGAAATGAAAGGGAGAAGACATTTTTCTTCTCTTTGCCAGCATTCCCTGGCTCTTCCCCAACCTGTCCATGCAGACTTGGAACAGAGGCAGAAACAGTTCTGAAGTTCAGATCAGCCCTTCAGGTTCTACCCGGCTTTCTGTTCTGTTAACGGTTTGTATGTTTATGTCTTTCTTACATACACTATTCCTGTGTAGGAGAGGTTGAAGAGGGAAGGTGAGGAAGAAGGGCTTCCTGCCTGTGATTTGGGAAATGTTCCCAGGTTCGCAGAACTCCTCTCAGAGGAGTGTTCAGGTCAAGAACTAATTCATGGAAGTAAACTTCAAGTTATCATGAACTTTGGGGGAAGAATTATAACCGAGGGATGATAACCTGTGGGTGAATAGAGAGCCATGGCATTTGGCTGGCAAGAAGCCAGAGTGCCCATATTGAGTAGACCAGTTGCTGAGCCTCCTGTACATCCAGATACCACGAGCTGATGCAATTTACACAGCTGCTGGTGGGTGGAGACCGTTACCTCCCACACCGGGTCATGAGTCAGCCTTGGAGGGTCATCTGCTGCTTCTAGAAAAACAGGACACATCCGATATCTGAGGAATGCTGTTTGTAAAGTGAATGTGGCGTCATGCCTGCAGACCAGGGGCACATCTGCCACGTCAGCAGTGACAGCTGAGACACTCATGTCCGAAGTGGGACTTCTGGAGGAGACAAATGCAGTGTAGGCTGACTGTTAGTGTATACTCAGGGATGTATAACACTGGAACAAAGAATTCACAGATTCAACTCTTCCTGAACAACTGCCTTGGAAAGAAGCGCCGTGCGCAGGCGTGCTCACAAATGCGCACACATCTATGTGTGGAGGTCAGAGGACAATTTGAGGGAGTTAGTCCTCTCCTATCCTTATGTGGGTCCCAGAGGTCAAACTGAAGTTTGTCATCCTTTACCCACGGAGCCATTTCTCAGAACCCTGAAAAGAGATTTTTAAGAAGTATTTGGGAAAGGACCACAGTGGTAAGGGGCAACAATAATGGAGCTCTAAGTATTCTGATCTGGGGTCACAGGATTGGTTTCTACCACACTACAAGCCAAGCAGGAGTTCAGGAATCGTTTTCTTGTTTTGGTTTTTTGAGGCAGGGTCTCTTGTAGACCAGGATAGCCTTGAGATTTTGAAACTCTGCCTCTCTACCTCTGGGTTTACAGTCATACTCTACCATTCCCGGCTTGAGTCACTGCTTTCTGCTAGGAGCATTTATGAACAGGAAACTCAGGCTTCTAAACCAATTCTGTGAGTGCAGTATCATCTGCTTGTGGGCTGGTGAGAAATGAGCCCTTGACTAGGTAAAAAGTCATCTCCATTTCTCATGGTGGAATAATCCAGACCAGCAGCTGAGAATTGCTTTAGCCTCAGGACCTTTAAAAAACAATCAGACCAGACCTTTTCCCAGCAACCGGATGTCAGAGTGCAGTGGTCTGTCTCAAAGAAAAGAGCTGCTCATTGCTATTTACACAGCAGCTTGGGTCCTGGAGGACATGTGATCAATGGACAGGCTACTTTTCAGTCTGTGGTTTGGGGATATTTTATGTCACCTAAAAAAAGCTGCCAGGTTTGGTGTAGCCTGCTTGCCGCTAAGCACTGTTTCTTTGAGTGGATATTGCTGTTATTCTTGAGTATGGAGCACAAATCTGGGACACTCTTGCAAGGCATGGTGTCTTTGTGAAGAAAGCTCATGCTTTCTTGGCATTCCCCCTTCTCCAGAGTTCCATCTTAACAGGAAAGAATGGGAATGGGATGGGGGGGGGGGTTGAACAAAAGCTGTAAAAGAGGAGAGAGCCAATAGGCAACGGATATGACATGGCTTTGGTCATTGACTCTTCTTGGCTCCTAGGGTGACTGGGGAGTCACAGAGTTTGTAGTCATTTGGAGAAAACAGAGAAGAGGCTAGACTGGTTATGAAGGTGGTGGCATTCCTGTAGACCTTGACATACATAGCACCTCTGGGTTCGTGCCGTACACAGTCTGCACAGCCATGTGGCTTCCCTATCTGAGATACCAAAATAGTCTATTCATAGTCTCTGGCATCACCCCAGATCCTTTCTTTGGCCTTTGGGCTTTGGTCTCCAGGGAGGGAGAATATTCATCCTGAGAGACTTAGTGAAGCCAATGGAGCTCTATATTGCCCTGAAAAGTTAGACCTACAGAGGTAGCTTTAAAGCTGAGAAATATATAATGGTATTTACTTTGTGTGTGTGTGGGTTTTTTTTTTTTGTTGTTGTTGGTTTTTGTTTTGTTTTGTTTTGTTTTTGTATAATCAAAATGAGATGGCTCTTAGCATGGAGCTTAGAGCGATGACTCCCCCCTCCACTCACTCCCAAGCTGCTCTTCTGCTATAGGACATTATGATAATGAAGGGCATTGTGGGTCATCCAGTTTATGCATCTGGAAACAGCCTCTCCTTCACCCTTGACTGCAATGACCAGCATACGGGGATTCTACAATAGCTCTCAGGCTGCAAAGGAGCCTCAAATGGATCTGGCACTCAGAGCTGAAAGCATCTTCTATCCACCCTCCACCCCTCCTCACTTAAAACCTTGAGCATTGCTGTAGCCTCTCAACCAATTTCTCCATCTTAAAATCTTGTGGTTACTTTCCATCTCTCTTAGAGTATGAATAACATCCTTAGCACAACAATGCCATTACCCTCTTCTGGCTCCTCTGCCTTTACCTTTGGCTTAAATAGCAGCTGCCACTTCTTCAAATGAGGTGAAGAAAGGAAATCCTCCCTGCCTACGCTGCCCTCTTCTTGACTGTACACCAGCCTTTAAAAAATATGCTTTTAAATCTTCTATCTCAGTTTGTCATTATATTGGGCATGTTTGATTAATGCCAGTGTTCTAAGAGTAGGGAGTGGGGCCCCCACATGAATTTTGCTCACCATTGTATTTCTATAGCCTGGCATGGTGCTAGATGCTTGGATATGTCTTTTTTTAGAATGAATGAAGCCATAAATCAAGAGTCCCAGTCAAGGCATGTCAGAATTCAGTGGCTCAATAAAAATTAAGAGCTGGATGGTCTAAATGCTCTCAGGTCTAAATCTGGAGCAGGACTGGTTAACAGTCTGCAAGATGCCGGGTTCATTGGCCAGAAGGTGGGGAGCTATGCAATGCTTTGCACATGGTAACACAAAATGTCCTTACAATGCTAGCTGTTATCCCTAGGTGCTTGGGATACGTAAATATTGACAGAACCAAAGCGTGGGGAGAGGGGGCATATATAAGGCAAGTCTTTGTAGAGCCACAACCAGTAAATGAAGGAATAATGGAATTGTTAGATCCAGACTTCTGTAGTGTGGTTTGGAGAGTAAAAGTTGGATGGCCCCCAATCCCAGCTGGTCCAACCTGCTCTGTGCACATACATTATTACTAAAAGCATCAGAGAGGTCGGCTGGGAAGACTTTCAACATCCCAGAGAGTAAGAGCAATGGTACAACATTTTTTTTTGATGGGCCAGGGACATCCATACTTAGCACTGCACATATCATACATGGAACAAATTTATGAAGAGTTCTGAACCAGAGTTCTTGCCCAGCCGCTGGGACTGCAGCAGCGCATAACAGTGACCATCCACTTACTTCATGTAACTCTCAGGATGTGACCTGAATTTCCCAGGAATGCTGACGACCTTATAATGGAAAAAGTCTAGACATCTTTGTATTCATGTGCAAAATCTGTATATGTTTGTGTATGTAATAGTCCATGTTTTGGAGCCAAGCACAATGACATTTAATTTCCTAAGCTTACTATTTTAGAAATAAAATTTCCTTTGTAGTTTTCATTTTTCTTACTCCTTTTAAAATAAAAAGTATCTTTATTATGATTTGGTTTATTCTTTTAACTCCTGACAAGAATAATAATAAATATAATTTATGATAATATATCTGGGATTGAATGTATGTTAACAATAGATTATGTCTAGCAAGGATTCATTTGCTCACATCTGAGAACTAGATTTATTTCTTTCTTTCTTTCTTTCTTTCTTTCTTTTTTTTTTTTTTTTAAAGATAACTTGGATGAGTCCTTCAAACCAGTAGCTGAAATAGATATGGACAGAATCCAAAGCTTGTGTTCTTATCCTCTGTGTCTGCTGACCTCCCCGAGGACACCAAGGGACACACAATTGTGCATCTGAGACCTTGAACTATGAGTGTGAGGCAACCATGGGAGAAGCTACTTACCCTGAATAGGAACTTAGATTTTCCTAGTTCATGAGTTCTGGGTTTGGAAGCACCTGGGGCAGCCTTCTGATCCACGTTTCTTGGCCCTGACTGCAGCATTGCCGCTGCATGTGGGTTCTGCAGCCAGATGCCTGATCCTGACTCTGACATTGCCAGCTAACAGCCACACCATCTTGAGTACTTTGCCTTCTTGAGTCTTGAGTTTCCTGTTTGGGAAGTGAGAAGGAGAAGAGAATCCCCTTCCTAAAGCCACAGCAGGTGGGCACATGTCAAAATGAAGCCATGGTCTCCATCCATGGTAGCAGAAAGGTGGCAAGGGCCACGAGTGGACAAGAAAACCTATTCACTGTCAAAGAGAAACCCTGTTCTGTGTCACAGACAACCCTGCTCCCTGTCACAGAAATGGGGGCAATTCTTATCTCACTTTATTTCAACCAGAATATCTGTTGTAGCTCTAAAAAAAATTTGCTTTGTTTAACACTATCAAGCCCCGGAGATAGGGAAGGTCACATCTCTGTGCTGTGGGTTTTATATTAAAAGCCTTGGACAACTGAACAATCAAGCAACACTATTGCACGTTTGTAATGAGAAAAGATATAACAGATCAATAAGCTGTGAGGTTGGTCTTCACTGCATGCCCAAAGGAGAAGAAGTAACTGGCAAGTTTTTTTGGAGGACAGAGAATATGACTAGTTTTTAGTATAACTGGAACTAGTGTAGGTATTTGATGAAGTATAATAATAAAAAAGCATTGTAAGAGGCTTAAATGGGAAACAATATATAATAACAATATATAGTGCTAAGGTCATGGTAGCACTATTTGGTTAGGCAGAGGGTCTCAGGGTTTTTGACTGTCCTGGGGAGCACGTTGCGGTTACTTTGATGGCTGCCTGTAAGGAGTGGTGACCTGCAGTGGGCACAGCTATGAAGGAGAGTTGGGCTGCTGTCTTGTGCCCATCCTGCATTGGCTTTCCAGCATGCTCCTATGGTGGTGCCACGGAGAACTAATGGCTGTGCTCAGCATGCAGAGTAAAAAAAAAAAGAGAGAGTGAGCAAAAGAAGGAATCAGAAGGGAGGAAAGAGAAAAGGAGGGAACAAAAAGATTCAGGGGAAGTGAAGTGTGCGCAGTGATGCAGCTTAGAAGAAAACCTGAAACCCAGCACAGGAGGAGTCTCAAGGCCAGCAATTCCCCTGTCTAAGCTCAATTCTCTGGCAGCCTGTGCCAGCCCAAAGTCTGTCCAGCATGGGGAAATTCAGCTGAGGTAGCTTTCCTTCGGACAGCTGAAATTGATTACTGAAACGTACTGGGGACTGTCTCAGTTTCATTTCCTTTTGCTGTGATAAAATGCACTGACGAAGTCAACTTAAGGGAGAAGGGTTTATTTGGCTCACAGTTCCAGGTTTCAGTCCGTCATCATGGGGAAGTCAAGGTGGCAGGAACTTGATGGTGTTAAGTCACATGACATTCATAGTCAGGAGCATACCAGTGGCCGGCTTGAGTTTCCCACTCTCATAAAGAGTTCCCTTGCCCAGGAAATGGTGTCCCCCACAGTGGATGGGTCTTTCCACTCCAATTAATATGATCAAGAAAAACATGCATACACTTGTGCACAGGCCAACTGATCTAGACAATTCCTCATTGAGGCTCTTTTCCTGGGTAATTCTAAACTGTGTCAAGTTGAAAATTCAAACTAACCATCACACCCACTGTTAAACTTTTCACAGGAGAATCCTGCAAGTTCTGTCTTCTGTCTGTGAGAAGACACCTCAAGATTGCTCAGGGCAAGGCCTGGGTTTGGTAAAGACACACAGCAGTCAGCTCCCATCACATACACTAGCACCTTAATAAGCTCTTTGCCACAAAACTGAGTTTGCTTTTCTCCAGAGTAGATGATAGAAGTTGCTGATTGACTCTGATGGAAGTACAGTGTAAACAAAAGCCAATCAAACAGTATCTTAAAGAAGTAAGCCTAGGCCTTTGGTGTGTGCATTGCATCTAGTGTGAGGTAAATAGTTCTATGGATGAGTCTAACCTGTGGGTGACATACCAACTCTGATGACATCCATCCATCCATCCATCCATCCATCCATCCATCCATTGTAGTAACCAAGGGGGAAAGATCTGTAATCTTAGTGTATGATTTAAGAGGAAAGTTATGATGTATGAGCAATTTCAGAAAAATAATTTTTATTAAGAGGACTAAGAGAGAAAAAGGAAGAAGCAGTCGCATGGAGAATGAGCTTTTGCTGTCCGGTGAGGCCTCATGAGTCAAGCAGGTAGGTGTGTGAAATGTATTTATCACAAGTGATCATGAGTTAGTGCGGAGGGTAATGGTACTATAAATATGAGCTGTGGGGAGGCATGAGTCCTTGGCATGCCTGAGATGTGAGTATTCACCCCAACTCCCACCTTGAAGCAATAATTCACTTGATTCTGGACTCCAGGAGAACATAGCCAAGACCGTGTGCATGAAACGGCCTTCAGGCAAAGCCTTAGAAGGATGCAGGGCAAACTCTTGCCAGTCTGTCAAATATTTGGGAGGGTTTTTATGAAGGAGCCCTATTTAGGAATCACATTTTTCTTTAGTTGAAAAATCAAGACTTATAAGAACCCACCTTCTTTAAAAGGAAGCCTATTCATTTAATAAAGCCCAGATTTTCCCTGTGAAAACATTTCTTATATAAATTAATGAATGACTTTTGCATATAGAGAAATGTTCATGTTGGACTTCCTGCCTTTTCCCCCATAAAGGGCAGAAACAGAAACCCGTCCAAACCATACATTCTCTGCCTTCTTCAGGCATGTTTTCACAGACATGGTCATCTGGCCAGGCCAGCACCTGGCTCTAAGAATGCAGAAAGGCAGATGGTCAATTCAGTCCAGCTGCTGATAGCCTATGGGCATATCCAAGAGGACAACACACACACCTGGCTGCTCCCAGGATAGCAGTTCCCTGGGCCCTTCTCTTCAGAGGCTAGGGGTCACTGTCTGAACATCATTGTCTACTGAGTTTTGTCTTCTGTGCTGGAGGTCCAGCTCAGGGCCCGATTAAGCCCTTTCCTAGCCAATGCCACCCTCAGTCTCTCAACTCTCTATTTTCTGAATTTCAATCTTGCCTGGCTTGTAGTAAGGTAGATTGGATTGGCTTCCTACCCCAATTGAAGAAACATCTTCTATCTCTCCTTGGCTACCAGAGAAACCTTGCTGGCCTTTCCTTGTTGGTGGCTAGAGGCCTATAGCGAAAAGGGCAGCGTCTTAGCTGGCTCTTATTGAATTCACCCTCACTCCTTCATGCACTGAAGCCCTCCTTCTCAACAAATCTTACTCTTGCTTCCACGTGTATTGGATCAACTGAATTTAAATACGGTTGTATGGGTGGGGTCTCAATTACTGGAGCATGGGCAAATTTTGATTGGTTACACTACTGAAGAACATGACATCCCTTTCCTTTGTCACTCTTCAATGTCAAAGGTCTCTCAGGAGGGTTGTGGTCTTAGGTGGTTTTCTCTCATTATATAGGAGACTTGAGCATCTACAGCCTTTGGTAGCCTCAGAGTTCCAAAATCAATTCCCTTAAAAACATTGAAGGATACTGTTATTGCTAGTAATTCAGAACATAGTATTCAGTTCATAATCGCTATTGATATTTGTATCATAGATGAGAATGGGATCAGAGAGATGAAGTACAGCCTTGGCCAAGGACATAACAGCCTTAACAAGGACATTAGTAGGAGAGCTAAGTGATGGATGCCTTTTCTGATTTCCCAGCATCCGTGAGGCCAAAAAGTTGGTCCATCCTTTCAAAAGATGGTCTGAAGGTCCTGGTGAGATGGCAGCTTGGGCTCATCTGCAGAAAAGAGAATGATGGTGGTTGCTGGAGAGATGGCTCAGCAGTTAAGAGCACGTTTTGCTCTTGCAGAGGACCCAGGTTCAACTTCTGATACTTACATGGTGGTTCAGAACCATCCATTACCTCAGTGTCAGGGGATCCAGTGCCTTCTGACCTCCACAGGCATCAGGTACCAGGCATGCGCATGCCTCACACATATCCATGCAGGAAAAACTCTCAGACTCACAAAATAAACATAAATAAATGTAAAATATTTTTTAAAAGAATTATGGAATTAAAATACAGGGCACTTTTCCGGGAGGAGACCAGGTGACAGGGAAGTCCTCACATAGGAATACACACCCTGAGCTTTGGAGCTTAGCGTGGCGGATTCTGATGTGCAATAGCAAGTGTGAGATTAATGAATGTGTCATTGGTAGAAGCATGCTGAGTACCACAGGGTCTGGAGACCAAATGTCACCAAGAATGGGAAGAGGTGCCCGAGAGACAGGGGCTGTGAAGAATCTGCGGGCTTATCTGATACACCTGTCATGGGACAATATAGATGCCAGTTCTGTTGATCTCCTTGAGAGTTCTATGTGGGAAAGAAGTTTAATTGTCTACAATCAAAGCTCTTTCCCTGCTGCAGGAAAGGCGTGTGATCTGGTCAAATCCTTCCTTCCTTTCTTTCTCTAGCTCACTCTTTCTTTTTCCTCTATTCTAACCCTCCTCCCCAACAAGTTCCTTATTGATGAACTAATGAATAGTTTTAGCTTACGGAAGTCAGGTTCAAGATTAATCTAGGCTTTATAACTTGTAAGGGTAAAAACCCTGAAAATCCCTATCTGTCTCCTTGAGATCCCATGGTCTAATTGAAGGGCCGGTACACAGTGTGTAAGTCCAAACACCATGTCGAGATGGCTTTGCCTAGTCCAAGGAAATTTACTCGAGATGACTCTTCTTTCTTCTGAGTGTTCGCTGGGAAGAGAAACCAAACAGAGCCTGTGCCGTGTAGATGGTAAATCATGAACATAAATATTGGCATGCTGTGAGGCAGGCGGTTCTGAAAGTGTATTGTGTGCTGTATGTCAAAGTTCCTAGCTAGACAACTCTTTTCTAAATACATTTTGGCTTTATAAAAAAAATCCACAAAGCATAAAGCATTGAGGGACAGGCAGGATCTATCAAATTAAATTCATGTCTTGCATGTCCAAAATTTCTAGTACCATTGCTTCTGCCCAGAGTGCCTCTAAAATCTCGTTCTGCCAGTCCTGACATCTGCTGTGCTCTGGTCAACACTTGATTGTAACCACAATACTTAGGTATTATTAGTCCCACTCTATAGAGGGGGAAATTGAGGCTGAAAGATGTCAATGTAGCACACTCTCTGCACAGGGCTAGTAAATGTCTTTAACTTTCTAGAACACCGTGCCAAGATTCTTAGCTTACTTTGCATTCAACACAACACGGGGACACAATAGTCTTCAGAAAAGAGTGTCCAGTAGGTAGAACATCTTAGATCTTGGAGAACACAGACTTCGTGACTACAGATTGTGGGTCTGAGTGCCTGTACTTCCAGCATGCTCTCAGGACATGTTGATGCTGTCAGCCCAAGGTCACGGTGTGAATAGTGGAGTTCTGGGTCATGGATTGGCCAGGAAGTGGGAATCACCACTCCTGTCCCCTTTAGGAGATAGTGGCCAACAGGAAATGGAGCTGTGTCTGGGAGGCCTGGCCTTACCGCAGTCACACTGCCTGTGAGAGGCCTGAGGCCTCCCGGATCTTCTAGAAGAAGAAATGTAAGCCCAGGGGATAAATATGCAGCTATCCCACTTCCGGTAGGAGTGTAATTGGTTTGGGAGGATAAAGGCTCAGCAGTGCTGCCATGCAGACCACCTTTGGTTCTAATCACCAACCCTACACTCATTTGTGGTGTTGTATGGGTTAAAATTAGCTTATGTCCCTTAGTTTTGTGATACAAAGCACAAGGATTTGGGGCTTCTCGGGACCTGGCAACAAGAGAGGAGAGAAAGCAGTGGGCTTTCCTGGAGACAGTGGAGTCAAGAACTGAAGAAGGGAACTGGCTTCCTTAGAAATGCAGAGCCTAAACAGAATACACAAGATACAGTCCACAGAACTCAAAAGAATCAACAAGCTGAAGTGCCCAAGTGAGGTCCAGCAGAAAGAATGTAAACAGAAAACCTCAGGAAATAGGAGGTTGGGGGACTCCCCCCCCAGAATGCACCAGAGACCTGGGAGGTGAGAGACTTCCAGGACTCATAGGGAGGGACCTTTGATGAAATGCCCGAAGGTAGAGAGAGGGAATTTATAGAGCCCACCTCCAACAGGAAGACAGGTCGTCAAGTGAGGGATGGAGTTGCCATTCCACAGTCACAACTCTGACCCATAATTGTTTCTGTGTTAAGGAATTACAGGGATGGAAATGGAGAGGGTGCCTGAGGAGAAGGTCCAGCAACAGGCCCAAAGTGGGATCCAGCTCAAGGGGAGGCTTCAAGGCCTGACACTATTACTGAGGCTATGGAACACTCACAAAGAGGGATCTATCATGACAGCCCTCCAAAGAACCCAACAAGCAGCTGTAAGAGTCAGATGCAGCCGGGCATGGAGGCGAACACCTTTAATCCCAGAACTTGGGAGGCAGAGGCAGGCAGATCTCTGAGTTTGAGGCCAGCCTGGTCTACAGAGTGAATTCCAGGACAGCCAAGGCTACACAGAGAAACCCTGTCTCGAAAAAACAAAAACAAAAACAAAGACAAAAAAACAAAAAAAGAGTCAGATGCAGATATTTGCACCCAACCAATGGGCAGAAGCAGCTGATCCCTATTATTGAATTAGGGAAGGCTGAAAGAAGCTGGGGAGAAGGGTGATTCTGTAGAAGGACCAGCAAGGAGTCTTAATTAATCTGGACCCCTGAGATCTTTCAAACACTGGACCACCAAACAGACAGCATACACCAGCTGATATGAGGCCCCCAACACACACACAGTAGAGGACTTCTGGGTCTGTGTTTATTCAGAGATGATGCACCTAACCCTCAAGAGACTGGAGGTCCCAGGGAGTTTAGAGGTCAGTTGTGTGTGGGGGGGTGGGGGCTCCACATGGAGACAGGGTAGGGTGGGAAGGATGTGGAGCAGTAGGAGGATAGATAGGGAGGAGCGGGGAATGGAATATGGAGTGTAAAATATGAATTACAAATAAAATTAAATTTAAAAAAAAGAAAAGAAATGCAGAGCCTTAGCTGGATCCTTAGCTAGCTCAGGAGCACAGTGAAGTTCTCTGCTGCTCTCAGGGTCTTGCCTTCAGTAGCGTCTGAGTGAAACTTTCTGTTTGAAAACTGTGTACATTCTCTCCCTTCTCCCTGGTCTCTATCTGGTTATTTTACATCATGCTTCTGTTTCCTTGGTGACAGGTCTTGGGCAGTGCTTTTTGTCATCTTCATGGTTGTTTGCTGTTTCCCTGTCCCCACTCTCCCTCCCTTCTGTTGGGGATGCTTGCTCCCTTGAGTCCCGCTGTTACTTAAGGGCTTCCTTTATAATTCATGCCCTTCCTTCCTTCCTTGTTGAAGGCTTTTGCTTAGTCACTCTGCTTTGGTGCGTTCCTTGTTCAGACTTCTATTTCCTGTGGGACCTTAGAGCCTTTCTGTTCCTTTTCTTTTAATACAGAATTCTGTTTCTCTAAACATGAGGGCTCAGAGTAGCTTCCTTCAGTTTTGAGCATGATCAGCAGACATGGACTTTTCTAGAATCATTTAAGTACTGCTCCATATAGATTTCACTGAATTGTGCTGTAGCAGCAGAATCGGGGTATCTGGTAGCTTTCAAGGCAAAGATGGATTCCCTGTTCTGCTCACTCCTTCCTCAAGGTCAGTTCAGGTGCCAAGTACCTTCTGGGTTATAGGTTCAGGATAAAGGAGCAACAGCCCCTGGGACATGCTGGCCTTGTGGCAGAAGAGTGAGAGAGCTGGAAGGATCCAGCAGTTAGATTTTTGTTTTGTTTTGTCCTGGGGATCAAACCCAGGGCCTTGTACATGCTAGATCCCAAGCAAGCATTCAACCAGTGGGCTACAAACCCAGCCCTGGGAATGATTCTGAAAGTTTCTGTGCAGAACTGGGATGAATCTCTTCTGAGGGAGGTCAGAAAGACAATGAAAGTAAGAGACTGTGGGAAGGGAAAGGAGTTTGTTCTTCTGTAGTATGACCGAAGTTCTCTTGCCAACCAAGAGTCAATTTTATAAAAATTTTGCAGCCGAGTGTGGTGGCGCATGCCTTTAATCCCAGCACTTGGGAGGCAAAGGCAGGCAAATTTCTGAGTTCGAGGCCAGCCTGGTCTACATATTGAGTTCCACGACAGCCAGGGCTACATAGAGAAACCCTGTCTTGAAAAACAAAAAAACCAAAAAAAAAAAACATTTTTTTTTTGCATAAAGACTACCTCACTGTGATATTTGTTTGCAATATTTCAAATAAAAATGTTAAGATAGCAAGGAACTATACTTAGTCCCAAGTGATTACCTCTGAATATGGCTATGTTCCTTTTCCAGATGTATAGCTCCAATTTTGGGGGAGGGGGTCAATTTCACAAACAAGACCATAAATTTCATCTACAGTAAAAATGAGTCTTAATGCCTTGTGCAATCCTTTGGGACCCATGAATTTATCTTACCACTAGAATTGTGTACCATGCATCCCATGAACCATTTTCTAACTGCATTTACTGGAAAAGGGGAAAAATAAATGTCCTCACCAGTGCTTTGAGATGTACCTTCAACCACCCAAGCCATACATATAGCAATTGTAGAAACGCTTAACATAATTCTCTTGAGAAGTCTACAATCACACCTGAGTACATACTATCCTTACCCAAGTACCTCTCTCCAATGCCTGTGCTTGAATCAGTGTTTAACTCTTACCTTTCCAAGTCCCAACTTGGCTTCACATTCACTTGACATGAGATTTTTTTTTCCTTGTGGTGATGACAAGAATCCTGGCATCAGCTGAGTAAGGGTCTTTGAAAAGAACGTAGTCTACTACAAATGGCAATGGGAAGCTTGAAGCTGTGTCTCAGAAGCACACTCATGATCACTGTCATTGTCGGTTCATCAGTCAAAGCAAGCCCAGTGGCCATGCTGAAAACCACTGGCATGGGACTTACATTCTGTTCCAAATCCGGGTATGCACTGTGAGGTATATTCATGGAACAAGGTTGCATTATTGCACCTTTGCATCAAGGAAAGCTAATAAGTAGGAATGATTTGTAGTCTGCAAAATCGTTTATAGCTAGAAGTCAACCTGTCCTAGGTAGGGTAGGGATGGGATGGGGGCACTGGATAGAAACACCTTGCATTATATTAGTGGTCACTTCAGTGGGTAGCTTGTCACAAAACAAAAATGTTGATTAAAAATCATGAGCTTGTTGGGCAGTTGTCTTTGCTATGAATCACCTCTCTGTTCAGTTAACGGTTGGGTTGATTAAAAATCATGAGCTTGTTGGGCAGTTGTCTTTGCTATGAATCACCTCTCTGTTCAGTTAACGGTTGGATACAGGCCATTTTCACAACAACCTATAAGGAGAACTTCAGGCTGAGTCTGTGTACCAAGTTAGTGGCTTTTGGAAGCTAGGTTGATTCCTTTAAGCCATCAGGGGAACATTTGTGAAACAAGAGCTCCTAAGAAAACCCTTCTCATTCCCTGTGCCTTAGAATACTTACAATAGAGTGCTTCTTGTGGGGCTTTTAAGATTAAATTCATATATGTAAAATTGTCAGATATGTGTTTGATGCATAATAGAAATACATGGGTATGTGCTTTGATGTTCTTAGTGACTTCTGCATATGGACTTCTGGGAAACATTGAAGACTTCAAGTCATCTAGTTTAGAATCAATAGATAATCAGACTTATACTCCTGAGTTCAAGGTTTATTATTAAAATGAAACTCTCCCAGAGCAGAGTGATGTCAACATTTGGCCTCTTGGCAAAATCAGTTATATTTCAGATCTCAGATGTGGAGATCTCCAGGCTGTGCCTGCTTCCAGTCATTGTGTGGAAAGTCCTTTAAAAGCTGTTACATATAATTCCTGGATTATTAGCTGATTACTGTACCTATTGGCCACATAAGCAGAGTGATACCCAAGGACCGTAGCACGTTACTGTGAAATTGTAAACTAGGGTGGGGAGCAGAGGAAGTCAGTGGTCCGACCCTTGGGGGCAGGTCTTGGTAGACATTAGAGATATACTGGTAGATGCTGGGGAGGAATTTATTGAGTCTTCATGAGGCTTCTGGCTCACAGGGCTGTTGTTTCTTGTATCCTATTCTCTGAGCCTGCAAGCTGGAGGGTGAACGAAGCAAAGCAAAGGTGGAGGAACCAAATGTCAAGTTCAATTACTTCTTGGTGTGGGAACTCAGATACATTCCTGGACCTAGGTTGATTTATAAAATAATATATTATACTTATCCATCCTGACACATGGAAAGCAGTATGTAAATTATTTTAATCTTTACTGAATAATTTTATTTTCACAATACCTCTTTTTAGTTACTCCAGTTTTGCTTTACTGTGATGGGCAGAAAACAATAGAGTCATGTCTTAAGCTCTTCAGCAGATGTTGATCTCTTTCGACTCTTTGGACACCATTTAAAATGTTACACATTGGTATGAGTTTATGAGTGTGTGCATATATGGTGTGTATGTAAAGCATCCATGTCCTACAGCATTATGTGGGGTCAGAGGACAATTCCAGAAGTCACTTCTCCCTCTCACGTCATTGAGGAAGTCCTCTCATCTCTGCCGTACTGGAAGATGCTGGGATTACAGATGCATACATACCATGGCATCTGGCTTATTTCACAAGAGTTCCTATGACTGAACTCAGAACACAAATGCTTACCTTCTGATCTGTCTCTCGGACCTCCAATCCATTTTGATGTAATAATTAGACATTTACAAAACATTAACGGCATCTCCTTTCCCCTCTCTGAATCCCTTTCTGCTATCCTGGTAAACCTCAGGCAGTCAGAACTAGAGTGTGCTTAGGGGAGGACTGAGAGCTCTTCAGTCTCACCCCTCCACTCACCCTTGCCCTCCTCCCAACCCTCCTCCAGAGAAAGATCTTACCTAGCTCACAGACTCACCAGTGTCCTTTACTGTGTGAAGTTTTCTCCTTCTCTCAGACCACATGCCACTCACCGGGAAGACACTGACCCTATTTCATCCTGAGAGGCAAAGTACAAGGCCATAGCTCAGTGTTCTTTCTAGAAAAATTCCTTCCTGTATGAAACCAAATCCAGTGAAGGAATGACTTTACATGTATTTTCAGTGTGTTTGGGATGTCAACTCTCTTTAGAATTCATTTATTTCTTTATTTTTTTCCTGTTTATGCTACATGGTATCAGAATGGAACCTTCTTATCCCATCCCCCGCATTGGGAAATAATTATTAAATCAAAGTGTGGCACCTGTGGAAGGTACTTCCACGAAGAGAAAAAGAGTCTCCTGGGTAATTCTGCCTCCCTAACTCTGTGGTCTCTTACCAGACCTGAGTCTAATACCATGTTCTTAAGGTGGAATTTTGGAGAGACGAAGGCAATGAATGGCCTGATGTGCATCTTATGGCCCTCCTTCTTGAGGAACAATGAGACTTAGCAAATCACTGACCCTGTCTGGAATTTTCTTTCTTCAATGGCAAAGCAAGCAGCTGGTCTTGGTGTAACCTCTCCATAGTGAGGGATTTCCTGGGGCAAGAATTGGTTTTAATATTTCAAAACCAGTACTGCTGTTGAATTGTAAATGAGAACTTTGAGGATGTACACAGAGTGTACAGAAGAAAGAAAAAAATAAAGGGATCTTTGGTAGTTGAAGGCTGGGGAACAAGAATTCCTAACTATAATGTCAGGTGTGTTATTCTCCCATATAACAAACTGTGCATTTTCCCCTCAATAAATATCCCCAGAAATTCTCTACATGTGCAGGAGTGTATTTTATTAGGAAATATCACAAAGCAACTAATATTTCATGCCAATAAACATTTTAAATTCTTGATAGTAATGCACACACACACACACACACACACACACACATCAAAATAACCATGTGAAACTGGAATCTGTAAAATCCTACTTATGCTTTGGCAAAAACATTGCATCCCGCACATACTTGTATGCACACACCTGCTAACAAAGAGACTTTCCTATTGGAGATCAGGTGTCTAACATTAAAAGAACAGGAGAAGGGGATACATTAAAAACAAGCACGTGCCAAAGGAAGCCTTGGAATACACTGCTGAGTGATGAAACTGTGGAAACAATATGACATGGACCCAGTGAGCCACAAATGGCGACATGGTGAATGGCTGCATTTGTGTGAAATTCCCAGGTAGCTGTGTCCATAGGGAGAGGCTACAGACTGGCCATTGCCAGGGTGTTGGAGATATGAGCATGTTTAGAACGAGACAGAACACTGAGAACCCAACAACACTCATGCACTGAAGATCTTTGAATTGATTGCTTTAAAATGGTTAATTTTATGCTACGTGAGTTTCAGATAGATTTTTTTAAAAAAATGTTTCTGAGGGGAGCCGAAGAGATGGCTCAGCTGACAAGGACATTGTCTGCCTTTCCTGAGGACACAGAGTTGGTTCCTAGCACCCATATGATGACTTACAGATATAGGCATCAGTTCAGGGGAGCTGATGTCTTCTTCTGGTGTCTGTGGGCACCAGACATACATGTGGTGCACATACATACGTGAAGGCAGATCACCCATACACATACAGATAAAATAAACTTTTAAAAAATGTGTCTGAGCACACATGCATGTGTGCACACAATCATGAATATTCATATAAAAGATTACTTACAGATTTAATTATTTGCCATTTTATTGTTATAGTGTTTCTTAACTTTTTAGTTTCAGGATGCTTTTACACTATTAAAATAAGTAATCAGCATTATTGGAGCTGGAGAGATGGCTCAGTGGTTAACAGCTCTGGCTACTCCTTCAAAGGACCAAGATTTAGTTCTAAGTATCCACATAGCAGCTCACCACTGTCTGTAACTCCAGTTCCAGGGGATCTGATTCTCTCACACAGATATACAGACAGGCAAAAACACCAATGCACAGAAAATAAAAAATAAATAAATTCCTTTTAAAAATACAAGATAAAATGATCAGAAATATCAATACCTTCTGATTATGTGTTTTTGTCAACATTTACCACATTGAAAATTTAACTGGAACAAATTAAATATTTATTAATCTATTAAAATAGCATAAATTCATTACATATTAAAGTGACACACTTTGATTAAAAATAATCATATTTTCAAAAGTAAATACATTCAGCCAGAGTAACTAATTTGGCTCACAAGTCAAATGATCTTACGGTACCTTTGCCTTCTAGAAACCACGTGTCTTCAGAATGCAAAAAAAATACTCGATTCATTCTTTTCATTTTACCAGTGTAGAAAAATGATAAGTGTATTTGTGCTGGGAGACTTAACAAAATAAATATATATATTTTTCTATTTCAACAAGAACGTTGTCAAGTGGAACTAGCAGTCTGGTCTTGTGCAGCCGTGGTTGTTGTGAAGGTGTCTGTGATGCTCGTCGCTTCCATGATTCACGCTAAGCTCTGGAGGTGCATCTGCACAGGTGGCTATCAGTGAAAAGATGCTGGTCTAAATGTCCTGGAAATAACTTTTTTTTTTTTTTTGTAATTTTCATGAAGATGGACTTGACTTCATGACGTCACTGAAAATATATCAGAGGTCCCTGGGCTTAGCAGATCATGAAGGAAGGCCTCTGAGATTGTTCACAGTGAAGTATAGGACTTCTGAGTTATATGTACTTAGGTCATGCCTGGCTTTTAAACATCAGGCTTTTTTGTTCAAAGACTGAGCAATCTGTTGCGGGGTGAGGGGTTTCCTTTTAAGGGCTTTTCAGGGCCTTCTCTCTAACTGAGTCTCTCTGGTTTTCTGGTGTATCCTTGCCTGGAGTCTCTGCAGATTACTGTGATTTCTTCCCATACTTCCTTCTTCAGCTACTTCACAGAAAATAGTCTCCTTCCTAACACAGAGACTCACAAACGTATGAGTATACACACACACACACACACACACACACACACACACACACACACCTTTGAAACATTACTAATTTTTCCTTGTAAGCTGCAATTTTTTATGTCAGCTACATAAAAACTGTTTATCTTAAGTCAGCACTGTTTCACTTGCTCTAACACCTTCTAGGATGGTGTCTGACACAATGACATTCTGTAAACATCTGCCAGGTGTTATTGAATATGGTGCAGCTGAAATTATAATGTAGCTATCTATTGTGCTTTCAAAAATGGTGGTGCCATCCCAGCATGCATTTCTAGGATGTGCACTCTCACTGACTGACTGTCTGTCTGTCTGTCTGTCAATCTGTTTCTATCTCCCTCTTCTTTCCTCTCTTCCTTCCATCTTTATTCCTTCCCTCTCTCCCCCTCTTTCCTTCTCAAAACATAGTGATTTATACACATAAACTAAGATCTAAGAGGCCCTCGGATGTGCTCACGTGTGTAAATGGTGTTAAACACAGTGATTTCCAGAGTTTTTGCTTAGAAACTAGCACTAATCAGGTTGTACGTTGGCTGTCCTATACATAGCTCCTCAGCTCGTTTTTCAATATGGTTAAGAAAGATCAAAGCTGTGATTTGGCTAGTGTACTTCAAAGAGCTACTCTAATGTAAATTAGCATTAACCCCTCCAAATGGAAAGTTAAAGAATGTTTCATTTCATAATTCTTAAATTCATATGCTGACATAATTTTTATTTTCATATATATATATATATATATATATATACTTTAAGAATTTTTATCCTATTTTATGTGTATAAGTGAATTGCCTATATACATATGCGTTGACTACATGGTACTCAAGAAGTTCAGAAGAGAGTCTTGGATACCCCGGATCCAGTTTTGGATGGTTGTTGAAGGGATTGATATCAACTTTGAACCCCCAAGACCAAGTTCTCAGCACAAAGAGATTCATTTGCCCCAGAGGGGCAAAGTGCAGGGAATAAGAAACTAAGACAGAGGATGAGGGAGAAGGAGGAAGAGGAAAAAGGGAGGAGGGGAAGATATTTGTCACAGAGGGGGACAAAGGACAGCCTCCAGATAGAGAGTGACACATAGGAAAACGGCAGTTTATAAAGGTAAAGGGTAAACGCTATATTAGGATGGGGTATTTAATTTTAATTGGGTGAGTTAATTAGATGAGCCAAAGGGTATTTTTCACTGCTGGACTTCAATACTTCGGTAGCTGGATCTTGTTAGTCAACCTCAAGAGGAGGGTGTGGCCAAATAAGGGAATAGACCTTGGGGGTTAACTTTGGAATGCAATCTAATGGATTTTGGCAAGGAAGAGGGAATTTGGAGAGAAGGGAAAGGTTTGCTAGTGCCATGATTGCCATGCTCGGATTAACTAGTGTCCTTCAGTTGTGAACCACTGTCCTGGGACCTGAACCCATGTTGTCTGCAAGAGCACCAAGATCTCTTATCTGCCAAGCCACTCGTGTGTGTGTGTGTGTGTGTGTGTGTGTGTGTGTGTGTGTGTGTGTGATTCCATGCTATTGTTTGGTAGGTGATGTGGGCTAATCAGCATGAGTAGTGGCTTTTGTTTTTACATAATTTCAGTGGTACCTGCAGAAAACTGATGAATCTTTTTTCTGCTTTAGATTTTTACAAGTCATAAAGGAAGGGAAGCCTCTATGAAAAGGCTCTAATCTGAATAAAGTTTGTCCCCTTCAAAATGCGTGCTGATGTTTGATCGCTGTGGTTGTGGAAGGAAGTGGGGCTATGAGGGATGATGGGTAGCGGATGTCTGTGGTGGCTGTGGAAGGAGGTGGGCCTATGAGAATAACAAGGATATTAAGAGGGAGTGAAATCTTTCTCTTTAGACTGGATTGGTTCTTGTGACAGTGAGTAAGTTCTTACCCTCATTGGACTAAGTTAACTATTGTGGGAATGAATGTTATAAAAACAAATGTGCCTCTCATGTTTTCTCTCTTCCTTACCTATCCATTTGCCATCCTGAGCCCTATCATGGTACGAGGAAATACAGGACCCTTGGGAGATAAGGCTACCCAGTATTGGATTTTCCAACCCCTAGAACCATAAGCCAAATTAGCCTCCTGTGTTTATAAATTATCTCAGGTATTTTGTTATGGAACAAAAAAGAGACTAAGATCACTCGTCTCCAATGTTACTCTTCATCAAAGATCCTTATCACACTTCTTATAACTGTCTTCTCAACATCTCTTAGAAGACAGCTAGCAGATGTCTTCTTATAGATGGCTACAAGTCTGGTTGTTGTCCTTTTTAAGGAGCGTCATTATATAGCTAGAAACTTGACTACGGATGAGGAAAATGAAGGTCAAGAGGACCATCATTCTTTCAAAGGAAAATTATGGGTCACCTGCTGGCTCATGACAACTCTTTTTTAGAGAACACTCACTTGTGAGTGAGTGACACACTCATGTGCCTTGCAAGGACACTCTTCACTAGCCCCTTTTAAAAGTTGTCTTTAAAGAGACACCTGGTTCTCTACCTGGCCACCATGTCCTTGAAGTCAGTTTGCAGGTTTTTTTTGTTTTTGTTTTCACTCAGAGTCATCAATCTCTTGACTCTCCAGTGACCTCAAGGATGTTCCGATTGACCACAGTGCAGGCCACTTTTTTGCAACACCCACATTCTGAGAAATCAGCAGGACCTGGAGCATTGCGTTGATGCAGCTATTGATCCCCTGCTCTCTTTGCTGAACTCTTTGATGAGCCCCAGAATCTGTCAATAACACCACCACTGCTAAGCCCTTCTTCCTGTGAGTCCAGATTCGATGTCTTCCCTCAGGGTCACAGAGTATCTAACTCTGCACCTAAGTAGATTTTGTTATCTGTTCTGGGCAAGTGTATCCATTAGAGAGGTTTTTCACTCCAAACCCAGAGTCTGGCAGTGATATTATAAAAGGCAATGGTTGCTTATTCTCGCAAAACAAACAAACAAACAAACCAAAAAAACAAAACCTTGAACTGTGCATTATTTATTATTTATAACCCTAAGGAAATGTTCTTTCTTCAAATGGCAGATTATTCATTCCCTCCTACTCTGTTTTGGCATTCAAATTCAATTTTCAAATGAAAAAACCTTAGGGTGGCTCCAATAGCCAACTGGTATTGCTGTGCTATGACTCAAGAGATCCCTAATAGGTCAGATCAGAGTCTTGAGTGTAGCAATGCCTGAAACCCTCCCCTCAAAAACACATCCCCTTGATAAACAAAGCAACATACAAACAAACAGGTCTCCTTTAAAATGTGGTTCCTATTGAGATCCATCTTCTACATCCAATTTCTTTGTCAGTTCCTAGAAAGAACAGAAGGCCTAGTAAGTCTCAGGTTCAGCCCGTTATCCCAGAGATTATGAGGCTGAGGATACAGGAGTGTCTAGATCAAGGTCTCATAGCTAGTTAGTAGTGAGTTGGGCTCAGTACCCTGTGTCTCCAGCCTCCCTACCAGCAAGCTTTCTGTGTCTGATGGCATCCTGAGGAGACAACTTTCTTTCAAACGTGTCAACCTGTATTAAATTCCATGCCTAAAAACCTTCCATGTACCTCCATCTGATTAGAGCTTCTCTAGAGTCGCTGTAATTCTGGAGATGGCAGGCATTGGTGTAATTATATATAAAATTTCCTCTTGGGCTTAAGTCACTTGCAAGAGCCGGTGGTTATTTTAAAGCCAGTGTATAAAGTGGCATGCTGGGATAGCAGCATGCTGAAACTGAAGTTAGAGTGATTGCCAGGAGCTGACTGTTTCTGTCTGTTAAAGCCACTAAACATGGTGGGGTGGCACTGGGCCCTGCTCCCACCACCCCACAGCAGTGGAATAGAGATGTCTGTGTAGCTCAGCTCAGCTCACAGGAAGGAAAGGCATTTAACACTGCCCTGACTCACATGTAGACTCCATGTCTTCTGGCTTTCTCTGAAGAAGTCATGGGGAGGAGCCCCACAGGGCAGCAGAGCTATGGGGAGCAAGGCCCTCCCTGATGCAGCATGGGTGACAGGAAGTGCCTTTATATTCCCTGACACAGCACACTGCCCGTTGCATTATACAAGTACCTTTCACATTTCTCTAGTGTTCTCCTCAGTCAAATCCACAAAGGCTCTAAGTATTCATCACATACTTTTATTTTCCCATTCAATTTGCTTTCTTCTAAAGCCCAGGACTGTCTCTCTGGGTTAGATTGTGTCACTATTCTGGAGACAGGTTTCGCAGGCAAGCTTACAGAATGCTTCCTTCTGCTCGTGGGGGAATAGGATTTTCTGCCATCGCTAAGTAAGAGGTATGATTCTTACTGTTTGTGCCTCACTTATGTGGGGAGGTAAATATTCAATCCAGAGGCACCTGGTCCTTGTCCTAGGGGTCTATCTTATCAGATGTAGCAGAAAAGAGCCAGGGCTGCCATTAACAGTATCTCTGTGCCTCCTGAGTACCCTGTGGTGCTCATGTTCGTTACATGTGCACTGATGGGAAAGAGAGAAGGATGGGGATAGTACTTCTTGAGTGATGAGAGAACTCCTATTCCACACTCTCCATTTGTTCTAAAGTGAGTTCATATCTGCTATGTGCACAGACCACCAAAGCCTTGGACTCACACAGATAACTGACCACAAACCCTGACTCCTAGGTATGATGACAGCTCTTTACCATTCAGGAAACTCCAGAACTGGAGAATACTGGGAAACTGAAGTTTCGGTGTCCTGGTCAGAAAGCTTACACAGAAAAGGCGGCACGGGATGGGGTGCACTTTCTTGTTCAAGGACTTCCTATCCTAACAGGCAGGAGGCTCTGGGCCCGAGCCTTGCAAAAGTGTCACAGTTCATAAGGCAGGGAATCAGAAGGATTTCAGGGTAGAAAGATGACTTGAAGACTAAATAATGGGCCAGCATAGAACACACTAGGTGCTGTCTATATGCCTGAGATACACTGGGCCCTAGGGAAGACCCAAGAAGCAGAGACTTTAAAACAGACCATTGCAGGTGAGCCATAGGCAAAACAGTAGGTTATACACATGCAAAAATACTGTATCAAAATTTGATACTGATGGTGGGCACTCATTACTATTAAGGTAGCTCCCCGCAACCAAGCTACTACATGGCCCTCTTTCTGATCTCATCAATGACAGTCACTAGACTCCTTCAGCTGTAAGACCTTCTTTCTCTTTTTGCTTCTTTATCATTACCACATTTTCCTAGTACACAATACTACGTTCTGTGATGATTTTCTCATGCTTGTGTGTCACAAACGTTGATCTTTGTCACCTTTCCATCACCTGCTTTACCATCACCCCCCGACCCCAACCCCTGCTGGTCCCCTGCTCTTCCCCAATAGATTTCCCCTTCTGCTTTCATAGTTTGAAGTGTAGAGAAGACATTTCCCTTTCTGGGTCTTGTTTTGTTTCCTGACATGATACTCTCCAGGGCATGCTGTCCATCACCTACACATGATATAATCATTTTGTTCTCTATAGAGTTGCACTTTCTTTGTCACTCATCTGTTGAGGGGCAGTGTGGCTCATTCTGGAACTTGACTATTGTGAACAGTGCAGCAGCAATAAGATAGAGTCACAGCTATCTCTGTACTCTGCTGACATAGGTCTGACTTAGATTCCTATCCATATATACCCAGGAATTGGAGCTGTATTATATTTGGACCATAATACAGCTGTAGTGTTAGCATTTGGAGGAACCCACATATTGACATTCACAGTGTCTGCACTTTATATCCCCACCATCACTGTCCTAAGGGTTCTCTTCTCACCCCATCCTCCCTGGCACTTGTTGACTGCTTCACAGTTGTTGGGACTGCAGTGAAATGGAATCTCAGTGGGTTTTTATCTGCATTTGACTAATGGCTAAGAGTTTTGACCATTTTTCATATAATGTTTATTAGCCAATAGTGTTTCTTTATAAGTATATTAAAAATGACCATCTCTCATAGTATTTCATGTGTTCTCTAGTGAATTGCTTGAGGTTGCCATTTCTAGCATTATTTTAATTGTGTTTAGGCCATCTTATTAGAATTTATATGTCTGGGTCTCTTAAATTTTAATTCTAAATTGACCGATAATGGCAAAATGAAGCCCTAGTAATTGAATGAAAAATTGTGACTGTCTTATACCTATTTTAGGCTGACCTATGAGTGGATCCCAGATTTTTTATTTTATTTTATTTTTTCTAGTTTTTTTTAAATTTGTTCTGTTTTGCTTTTGTTTTTAACGTCAGGGAAATTTAGTAATACCCTGTCTAAAATTCTAATTCCATGGCTGTCAAGATCAGTTTTCTGATTGGTTCTTTTGGATGACCTGCATATCTCCTGTCCTGCCGCAACAAATAGCCCTCTTGTCCCTTTCAGGCACTGCAAGTCCCTGTGCTCTTTCTACTTGTGCACTTTCTAAGTGGTTTCATTGGGAACCCTGTGAATTTTATAAAATAATGATATTCTTATTTTTTTTCTATTGAAACAGCAGAGAAAACGGAGAGCTAGCCTGATCAAATATTTGTCTTAATAATTATAGTTTTGATATTGAACATGACTGGAATTTCATGTGAGTCTCTGGAGACCATTGACCCCCTCCATTTAAGACTAATAACACTACCACCCCAGCAAAGGCTTTATGCGCTGCCATTGCCTTTCCATGTTGATAATTAAGATGGCATTTATTTGTACTAATAATTCAGTATTATATCTCACTAATAGATGCACTGAGCAAGCACTGAAGTGACAAGATAAGTTGCCCTGCTTTGTTCCATATGTCTGTGTTCTAAGTACCCCATAGTTTTAATTGGTTCCCCGCAGAATAACATTTACAAGCATATGGTTTGGAAAATGCTGACTGCTTTTGTTATCATGCGTCTTAGTGTATTTGTGGTGGCCCTGGTTCACTTAGCCTTTAGATGTGATTCAGGGGCTCTCTACTGTGCTTCATGTTGTATTTCTTCTTCACCTGCCTACTGGGTGCTAAATGCCATTTAACGTGTCCTGGACAGGAGGCCATTCATGTTTAGGCAGAGAACAAATTCTAAGGATTTTGTCATGGGTCTGTGCAGAAAGATCACCCTCTCTGTGTCTTGTCTTTTATGTGGATTTCTGAGGCTGTATTCAATTATGCTTGAGAAGAGCGGGTTCGCCGATGGGAACCCAAGGAGCCAGAAGGCAGACTAGAGCTTTGTCTGGGAGATTCACCAGTGATTCCTCAAAAAGGAATTGCAGATGTGAAATTAGACTCAAGGACTGGAGACAGGACCATCTGTATTCTGGATATTAAAGGGATTTTTGTCCATGAGTGTTTTCCTCGGGAGGAGTATGACAGAGTACAGCTGAATTATTCATGTCTCTGAGATTGTGTGCAGAGGATCTTTAAAAAAATCTTCTATTTTGGAAATTCAAGACATACCAAAATGAAATAAATCTGCACCATGAATTTTGTGGTGGACCTCTGCTTTGGCATTCTAAACCTCAGGACTGCTATAACAATGCCAACATCTGGGTGGTTTAACAACAGAAGTTTACACTCTTGCAGTTCTGAAGGCTGGAAGTAGAAGATGCAGTTGCCTGGGCCATGTGTCCTCTGAAGGTACCGAGAAAGAATGACTCCAGGCCCCTCACCTAACAGATGGTGGGCCCAGCATTCCCTGGCTTGAGATAGCTTCTTCCTGTGTCTTCCTTCTGTTAGTGCCACTGTTCAAATTTCCCCCTTTTTATTAGCACATGCCATCTTGGACTAGGCTCAACCAAACGACCTCAATAGATTCTGTGTGAATGGCGCCCCCTGGAGTTTTGTGACAGTAGGTACCCTCTGCTTTCACTGTTGCTAAACTAGGTCTTGTCACTTGTGTATCTTCAGTTAGTGTTAGCTGGAATTTGTCGGTCACATAGGTACCATGTTCTTCTCCCGATCACTACAAATATAAACCACCCACAAAGGGTTGCTGTTCTCTCTCTCTCTCTCTCTCTCTCTCTCTCTCTCTCTCTCTTTGTTTAAAGCATCAGGTCCTCTCCTTTCTACTCTGAAGAGTGAATTAAAATATTAATAAATTAGAAAGTCGTTCCTCATTATGGACAAATATTTAGGAGTCAGGCTCTTTAGTTTTTGCTGGCTTCTTTGGTTGTTTAGTTTTGGGTTTGGGGCCATGTGATTTCCAGGCAAACACCCTACCATCGAGATATAATCTCAGCCCTCTATTTTTCTTTTGATGAAAATTTATACTCTGTGTAATCTACAGCATCTGAGTTGTCACTGGCTTCTAAAAAACCAAACAGCCAAGAGAAACAACTTGCGAGAGAATCCTGGGGCTTTGACCTGTCCCAGAGGATAAACTGCTTTCTCAAATCAGGTCAGGGACTATCATAATGTCACGGACCCTCTTCTGGCCCCTCCTCTGGCCCCTCCTCCGGCCCCTCCAACTGTGCTCTCCAACTCCTGACTCTGAGGATAACTGACAAGCTTCCCCATTGCTGTGTCTGCCCTGCCCAGACAAGGATTTGGACTCTGCACTAGCTGCCAAGGGAGGTGTCCCCTTGATGGTGATTCCCTGTGTTGGAGACTTCAGAGCAGACATCACAACATAAAGAGACTAAGCTAAATGATTAGGGGATTTTGAGTCTTTAACGTAGAGTTTTATGTTTTTCATTATTGAACACAGCTACTAGACCAAATGAATGAAGATTTATTGTACAAGATGAGTAAAACATCTTAAAAACTGATTATCATCTATCTTGCAAGACTTACTATGGAGAAAGTTTCGGGTAGTCTGATGTATTTTATTATGTATTGAAGTTTTCACGACATTTAAAAAGTCTTTATCATTTAAAATATCTAAATATATCTTTTAATTGAAAGTCTAACACAGTAAAAAAATAAAACTTTCTGTATTACACCTTTTCCTTTTTTCTTTTCTTATATGTGGTTGTTTTGTTTAAACAGCAAAACAGAAAAACACGTTGGGGTAGTTGAGTCTTAAAGGTGTTCTCTCTAATTTGTTCAATTAATTATCCCATTAAAATTACAAAAGTAATTTTAAATAGTCAGCATTAATTCACCAGTTGTGAGAGGCTGGAGAGACGACCCGACAGTTAAAAGCACCCACTGTACTTGCAGAGGACCTGAATTCTGTTCCAGCACCCACTCTGAGCAGCTTACAACCACATGTAACTCGAACAGTAGGGAGCTACCTCTGGCCACAAGGATGCCAGGATGAGCGCATGCTCACATTCTGGTCCAGGTCTGCTTTTTCCCTTAGCACATCCATGTACTGATGTGTACCAAGCTAGACAGGAAGGAATTAAGCTTAGCCTGGTGAGTGGGTTACCTCTCGGTCAGTGTGAGTGCAGGAGAAACAGCCTTCTCTGGAGACAGTTTTCAGTGAAAGAGCTTTCTTTATTGGGGGTGAACAAGAGCTATATTAATCTTGGGGAATGGGTAGGGGATTTTTGTCTGGGGCTGAAGTGCTGGGAACATTTTATTTGTAAGAAGAGCAATCCCAGGTTGCTAGCTGGACATCTCTTTATAAGGCTCGAGGGAATTTAAATTGAAACCTAGGCACCAGGTTTTCGTGACCATCTCAAGGGTGGCTGAGGTGGTGGTTGTAAGATTATGTGCATCAGGACACGCAGGCCCAAGGAGGAAGCAATCCTACGCCTGCCAGTCTCAGGACAAGATTTTGGGGGTTCGGACGTGTCTTGGTCTCATTATTGCTCCAGACCAACTCCCCCAGTCTTTCCTGGTCTCACACTCACATTCATGCCCCCCCCCCTGACATAATTAGAAAGCAAAAATTAATCTTAAAAAGCCTGCCAATTGTGGAGTTCTGTTTGCAGACTCCAGACAGTCCTCTCAATAGACAACAACAGACAAAGGGAAAATATTTGGATAACTGTAAAGCAGTTATTTGCTTCTTGGAACCATGAAGTCCTGTTATCTCAAGGCGGAAGGGATATGAGACATAGAAAATTTCAGACTCTGTGGCGAAGAGTTATTCCCATCAGAATGTGACACCCAGTTAATACTAACATATTTACACTTTTCAAATATCGATGAGGGCTTTGGGGATGTAATTCAGATGTAGAGTGCTTTTCCAGCATGAAGGAATCCCTAAGTTGGATAGCCAGCGCTGTATAAACCGGGAATGGTGGTGCCTGCCTGTAATATCAGCAGTCAGGAGGTAAAGGCAGGAAGCTGAGAAGTTCTAGGCCGTCCTCAGGTACAAAATAAGCTGGTCCCAGCCTGAGAGATCCTACTTCAAAAACAAACTAACCAAGCCCATCCCCATCATTAAAATAAATGAATGAATAAAATACCAGTGGAGTAAAATAGAATTTGCATATTTCTATATCTGTCTTCATTTACAGCTATATCCTCCCACAATGTTCAATGTTATAAACATGAATTATAATAACCCTTTACTGCATATCTAACAATAGTGTTAGGTACTGTTTAGTTTTAAATGTTTTTTTGTCTTGCAAAATCATATATTTCATATTATACATTATATATACATATATATATATGTATGTATAAACATGTGTGTGTGTGTGTGTGTGTGTGTGTGTGTGTGTGTGTGTGCGTATGTACAGAAAGAGTTGAGAAAGAGAGAGACTGAACACCGAGGTCACCTGAAAGGTGAGAGTCCTTCTGTCATTGAAAAAACACACAGTGTAATAAATAATGGCATCATTAAAAACTGTCATCTTTGCAAAGTACAGTAATTGCTCTGCATATCCCTTGCACATTTCCCTGTGAACCTGCTGGAGCACACCATGCTCCAAATCGTCTTCTCCTTCCGCCTGCTTCTAGCCCCGTGTCTGTTCATTACTGTCATGTCTGAGTGGATTTCTGATGCGCCAGGTGTGTGGTGTCACCGGCCTGATGTCTGTTCCCGATACAGACAAGCACTCTCGAGTATTAAAGCAATAGATCTTCTTATGACAACGAAAGCCGAGCGCAGAAAGCTAAGCTTCAGGGAGAAGCCTTCTGAGCATGTCTCCACTTGTTCTTGCGGGGGACAAGACCTGACTAATTAGCTCTAGCCTTTCCAAGCCAAAGAACAGAAATAATTAAAGGAACTGCTGCAACCTGTGCCATGTAGTGCAGGTCACAGGAGGTGTGACACGGTTGGAGACCCTGATGTGGGAGCCAGATTACAGAAGATACTTCTAGACGCTTGATGGAAAATGCCAGAAGACATTTCTTTTTGTAAAAGAATCCATTGAAGAGAAATGAAAATATCTATGCATCATGTGTTTCCCCTTCTTTTCTTTCGGCATTGCTGGGATTGGAATCCAGAGCCTTGAACGCACTAGCTGGTACCTCTGGTTCCAGCCGTAGCCAGATTTTCCTTTCTATTCAACCTCTTTACCTTTTATTTATAGTGTCATAATTTTTTGTTCAAGTTCGTAAGCATAGACTAGAAGAGAGGAGTGGAAGGACACCACATGTCCAACTTCTAGCTACAAAACTTACCAAGATCTTGTGGAAATGTCTACACTAGAAGAATGTATTTTTAAAAAAGTATTTCTGATTCTTGCCAGACAGAAGTTATTTAAGTTTTGCTACACATTTCTTACATTTTATTAACTAAAAGAATCATTGTTTAACTAACTGTAAAGTCTCATCAGCCACACATGTAGCTCTCTAACTCCTTAGATTGTCACCACCATGTGAAAAATCTTGACCTGGGGGTATAAATCCCAGAATCTCTCGCTGAGATGAGAATAGAGATTCTTTGGGACTTGAAGCATTTAAACTAGTCATTGACGATGGATGTGGGGAGCAGATGCAGTTCTTAGTGGAGGTGTATGACTGACATGAGCACAATCATGTCAAGGACCCAAATGCCTCAGATCCCTGGAAAAGCAAAGCTAGTCTAAGCAGCTAAAACTAGTGTGTGTGTGGAAACCGTCAACCAGAGCTTCCTCCTTCTGGAAGACTCCAACTGAAACTATCCCCCTCCAGTGACCTCTTTCAGAGAGTGGTTAGCCTACTCACTCTTTCTGCTGTGCACAATAACCCTGCCTCCTTGCTCAGTGGTACATAATAAATGCACTTGAACACACAGGCCATCAGTACATCTCCATCAGAGCACACGGCCCACCCCTTCCCAGCTTTCCTCTGTGTGTCTGTGGTTCTATCCTTTCTTCATTCCCTTATGTCATGGCATGTCCTCAGTCAGGTCAAATCCAAAGCTACACAGACAGAGGTAACTGGACATCCTTTAGTCATTCTTTCAATACATACATGTATAAGTTTTATTCATGTAGTACAAAATAACATTATAAAGTGCACTTTTAAACTCTTCTAGAGTCAGAATGTTTAACAGGCCACGCTAACCATAAGTTTGTGTTATTTCTTCTTTAATACAGTGGTACAATGACAACCTTGCACGGGAAAACATTGCAGGGGTCCAACTTGGTGAATCCTAAAGCCTCGTCTAACTCTGAACGTTAATAGATCTAAGTGTTGAGATTAGCAATTGTTCCCAAAGTTGTGCTCCATTTGAAGCAGGTCAGTGGTGGTCCCTTTTCTAAACCAATTTCTGATACATTCTGCAATTTACAGGGGCCACATGGCTTTAAGGAGCTTATTATGGCTTCTTTTTGAGGCAGTAGTTCCCAGGACTGCTTCTCATGAGAAGTAGTCTTGATTTCTTGCAAACAAGATGGAGCCGAGGAGACATTTTTACCATTGGTCTTGGTCTTTCTTGATTCCTATGACTACTAATGAGGTTGGCCACCTACTCAGGTGTGTGATTCTTTCTTAGCTAAGCAGCCATTTCCTTTACCTATTATTTCCTTGCATTGCTCAACTTCTTAAGAATCTCAGCATGTAGAAGGTCTTTGGATGGTCAAAATATTGACCCATCAATGGGAAGGCTATGCAGGCTCTGTGCAAAGAATCCCTCCCACTCGGCTGCTTACTGTCGTCTTTCTTCTTTTGGTACTGTGATCTATCAAAATTTCCCTGTGTCCAGAAACATTTAATAGTGATATGTTCACCGTCTTAGACTGCATATTAAGTTGTTTTACCATTGTGATCTCAAGCACAACAGAAGACTCAGTGCATTTCATTCAAGAGCTGGAAGACCTACGCCCTTCTCCAGTCAAGTCTGGAGCATGTTGCTGAAGCACTATCTAGGAGCAGAGCAAATGAACTGAGGAAAATGGTGCGCAGAGCAAGACTGGTTGTTAAAGCTTAAAGTAATGCTCTATTAAATAATGCATGTGTACTGTATACCTAATGCAATTTACTGAAAAGGTTCTTCCATAGATGTCCAAGGCCTGAGAACAAAGGAGAGGCTTTTAGACGTCACCACAGTGCAGTGTGTTAATGTTTTAATAGTTTATTCATCAATGAATGTAAGATAAATTACATAAAAGTATGAAGGCAATGCTTCATGAAGGTAATGTTTCAGAGGTTTCATAACAAGAAAAGGATCAAGAACTTGTCTTCCACAGTCATTAAAAAAAGTAATCAAATAACATGGTGGTATTATTTTACCTAACATGATAATACTTGAATATGTGTTTGAAGATCTAACAGTTCAGATTTCTGTGTGTGGGAATGAAAATCTGTGCAACCTTTCTGGTGAGTGCTAAAACACTGCGTTCTTTGACCTAGAAATTTAAAGTCTGGAAGTTTACCCTAAAGAAATAATTAGTAATTGACACAAAAACATTCTCTCCCAAATCTCTATTGTAGAAGGTTTAATTGCTTTCAAATTTTTAAATCAAATAAATCTGTAACAGTGAAGGATTGTGAAGATAAATTACAATGATCCATAAAAAACAAAACAACAACAACAACAACAACAAAACCAGCTGGGTGGTGGCGGTGCATGCCTTTAATCCCAGCACTTGAGAGGCAGAGGCAGGCGGATTTCTGAGTTCGAGGCCATCCTGGTCTACAGAGTGAGTTCCAGGACAGCCAGGGCTACACAGAGAAACCCTGTGTTAAAAACAAAACAAAACAAACAAACAAAACAACGACCCAGCAAATATTTCTTGCTGGGCAGCAGCTGGGGCTGTACAAGCAAGCAAATACAAACCATTTCTGGCCATTGCAACATCTATATCCTAGATATTTAAGACAGCAGAGCCTTGTAACATTTAATGAGAGAGGATGCAAACATTATATACAGCAGGAATAAGTACTCACAGAAGCATGGAAAAGAATATTACAAGGACTATACTAAATGGTCATAGCAATATTTAATTTGGGGAGATGAATGTATTGGTCTTCTGTGACTTTCTGTTTTGCAAATTTTAAAATAAGTAATTGCTATGTAAACCTCAGGGAGGATGGATGCATGTCAGGTGTAGGAGGCCTTCATTTACATTCAGCCTTCGAAATTCCTACATTGCCTTTGATGGGGATGGGTTGGCAGAAGCTCTTCCAAATGCCATCTCTTGAAGAGTATGTGTGTCTTTCCCATGAGGACTAAGCACAGAAAAGAGACAGAAGACAGGTCAGAGCTGAGGAGTAAGGTTAAGGGCCCAGGTTGACTCCCATCAGCATAAAAAGATGACAGCCCCTGAGTCTTGAAAGGGAAAGTTGAGGGATTTTCAAGACCTATAAGTTCACAGAAGACAAATTCCAGGATGCATTCTCTATTTCCATGAGAAGAGACCAGTTGATCTTAGACAGAGGCACTTCCTAAGCAGACAGTTAAAAAATTTAAGACCATTCAAAAAGCTAACATTAAACCTGGGAATTAAGAAAGACCAGTTCCACAATTTTTTGAGCCAAATTTGATGCAGACTTTAATCGAGTACTGTCCAGGATGTCGGATTCTGGCCAGAATCATTCTGGGGTTCCCAGAAAATGGTTCGGAGTCACATTTTGCAGATGCTTTTAAAGGCAAGCCCATAATGTTATCACATTTTCTATCAGGTACAATCAGAGGCAAGCACACTTCCTGATGTATTTCCTGCCCATGGCTTCCCCACCTATATGTGATCAAGCATATCTGGTGCAGTTGGATCATACAAACTTGTTTTAGGGAGTGAAAAACATGTGTCTTGTTATCTCCCAGAAACAGCTTCCAGTCTTTTAAGAAGTATCTGTCCTTGGGCATGGACGGGGCTTATCGGTTTTGTTTCATGGATCCCTTAGGCACAGTTAACTAAAACTTAAAGCGTAGCTTTGGCTCTCACATGATGTCAGATGATTCCTTCCAAGGTAAGGATTTGAGGGTGCAACTGTTGCTTCAAAGTTTGAATTAGAGAGAAAAAATATTGGTATTGCTTTTAAACAACCTTGAACAATATGTTGCATACACACACACACACACACAGAGAGAGAGAGAGAGAGAGAGAGAGAGAGAGAGCACAGAAGAGTGTACACAATGATACTTGCCGACACTTGATCTGAGAATATTATGAGGTCAAGACTGGCAGTAAACAGGTTGAAAACAGTTCTGCTCCTAAATCCTTGGTGCTTTGAATCATCGTGCCCCTCTTATGTCTGAGAAGAGTTTTGAGTGTACAATATCCAGTTGTTAGACCAGAGGCCCCCTTGAGTGAACTGGTACCCCACAGATCATCTAAAGTCCTCAGGCAGTGTCTTAGGGTTTTCATTGCTATGAAGAGACACCATGACCAAGGCAACTCTTATAAAGGACAATATTTAATTGGGGATAGCTTACAGGATCAAAGGTTCAGTCCATTATCATCAAGGCAGGAAGTAGGGCATGGTCCAGGCAGGTGTGGTGCTGTAGACAGAGCTGAGAGTTGTATACATATTGTTTCAGGGAGAACCAGAAGACTGAATCTCTCAGGCAGCTAAGAGGAGGGTTGCAAAGCCTACCCAACAGTGTCACACTTTCTTTAACAAAGCAACATCTCTCAACAGTGCCACTCCCTGGGCCAAGCATATTTAAACCATCATAGGCAGTATTTGGAATTGGCTTCCTATGTCTACTCACAATGACTTCATATATCAAAACAGGAAGGAGGTTCAAGTCAATCTGACTTTGGCTATTCACAGCTGAGTGTGTTTAAACTGGTCCCCACTCCCCAGTTTTCTCGAATAGAAGATGTTGAAGGAAGGTGTCCTACAGAACTGGCAAGAAGAAGCTCAAGAGGAATACTGAGCTTGGTTGGGGGCAGGGTGATGATAATTAAAGAAGGCTCTAACATGTCCAAAGTTCACTTCAGTTGCTGAAGGACTTAACAGGGAGGAGATGCCAAGGAGAAGGGAGAGATGAAAAGGCTAATGAGCTAAAAACTTCTTTGTACTCCTGAATGTTTGTCAGACCCTGACTTAAATTCCAGGATGGCTGACCAGCAAGGCTACACCACACCCTGCCATTAGGCTTCATTTTCTGCACCGTAAAAGCAGCCTTTCTCTATAAACAGTTCTCTCCCTAAATCCTCGGTGCTTCGAATCATCCTCCTATGTCAATCACCGTCAACAGCTGATATCTTCTTACTGTGTGCTTTCATTGTGAAAACAACCCTCTGCCGTCCAGGGGCACGTCAAGCTTATTAATGTAGGCCTGCTGCTGGAAGTTGTGGAAACAGATTGGCCTTTCCTCAGTAGTCCTGTAAGGACCCAGCTTGCCATTTTAGTTCAGTTCCCCCAGGCTTGAGAGTTTGGGATCAGTAGCGATGAGGGCAGAGGCGACAAACAACATAAATTTATCTAAATTGACTGTTTCGGTCTTGTCAGGCAATTGTATTACCTCATGAACCTTTTTAGTCTTAACCACCAAAAGCCCTTTGCCCTTTTCTAGTTAGGTCACCAATTACATGAAGGCATTTATGAGAAAAATGAATATAATATGCATGCGCCCTGCTTTTGTAGATTCTGGTAAATGTGTTTGCTTTTACCCATTACCTGAGTTGTACCTCCAAGAAGAAACTATAATTATGATCTCTTAGTCACTCATTACTTTTTAATCTTGTTTTTAAATTTAAATTTTAGTTTTGCACTGCTGTTTTGTTTTGAGATGATGAATTAGTTTCTTTTGTCATTGCTGTGACAAAGCCACGGACAGAAGCAACTCGAAGCAGGGAAGGCTTCTGTGAGTGACAGCTGAGGGCACTGCTCGTCACGGTAGAGTAAGGCGTGGCAGCAGGAACGTGAGGTATCTGGTCACGTGTTGTTCAGTCAGGAGGGATGCTGGTTGGTGCTCAGGTCTCTTCTCTTTATTCAATCCAGGACCCCAGTTCATGGAATCACCCACGCTTACAGTCAGCCTCTGCCCCTTAGCTGCACTTTTCTGGGAATACTCCCCATAAACAAACACACCCAGAAGTGTTTCCATGACAATCTTAAATCTAGTCAAGTTGACAATGATCAACCATCATAAACAGAATCTCACCATGTAACTTAGCATAGCTTCAAAGTTGTGGTCCTCCTGTTTCAGCCCCCTTCATCCCTAGTATCACAAGTCTGTCCCATTATGCCACCCTTTAGTATTTTTATTATTTGAACCTGGACCAGTGAGGCCAGAGATCTGAATTAGCAATATAATGTTTAAAAATTATTTTTAGATTTATTTTCATTTTGTGTATGAGTGTTTTGCCAGATGTATCATATACTTGCCTGGTACTCTTTTAGGTCTGAAGAGGTAATTATATCCCTTAGAATTATGGATTGTTGTGAGCCACCATGTGGGTGCTGGGAACTGAACTCAGGTCCTTTGTAAGAACAACACATGGTCTTAACCACTGAGTCAACTCTCCAAACCCCCATAGAGATTGCTGCTTCCAGGAATTCTGTTTTACACACACACACACACACACACACACACACACACCTGTTGCCATTAGCTATTTAAAGAGAATAAAAAGTGGGTTCTGTGGCACACACTTGCAACCATACCACTTTGGAGGATGGAGGAGAAGGGTCCTGAGTTCAAGGCCACCTAGCATACATAGTGCGATACAGCCTGGGGTAAATGACAAAGCAAACGATGAAGAGGCATTATTTTCCCCGTGTATAAATATAAATATAAATATAAATATAGATGGACAAACTTTAAAATGTGTATAGTGAGCGTTAGCATTCTTTACCTTTGCCTTATTCGTTTTTTATCACATCTGACTTATGAAGGCATATATTTCTTATTGGAAAATACTTTCTTTAAAAAATTAATTTGCATGTATGTGTATGCATGCCACTAAAGGTGTAGAGGTCAGAGACTCTTGGGAGTTCTGTTTATTAGCTTCTACCTTGAACAAACAGGGTCTCCGTTGCTTTTTGTTACCATACCACATACTCCAAGATCATTGGCCTATCGTCTTGTCTCTGTTTCTCATCTCTTGGTGGGCATGCTGGGGTTACAGGTGTGTGTGTGTGTGTGTGTGTGTGTGTGTGTGTGTGTGTGTGTGTGCATAATGTGTGTTACAGATTTTACCTGGAATAAAAGAGCCCAGGCTCAGATCATCCAACTTAGCTGGTGTTCTCAACTGCTGATCCATCACTCTGTCTCATCAAAACTAATTTAAATTAATTATTATTGAAATTAATAGTGATAGAGTATTAAAGAAAGAGACAGAGAAGGGGCTATGATGGTACAGCAAGGGCTTTTAGATGAAAAGGTTTCTTATAGGATTTTGGATTGATAAAGCTACAGGTAGGAACAGGTTTATTTCTGAGAGGGAGAAATTTGGAACAAGCCAACTGTGTACTATTGGAAGGCTCTGGAAGCCCTCTTCTGCTCAGTTCCTCTGCTTTCCATGGGGGGAGCGGTGTTTAAAAGTGGACCATCCACTATTTTCTCTAATAGCAGTGGAATATAAATGTGCAGGTACTTAGTTGGCTTTTAAAGAGAGGTAGGAAGTTAACTTCAATAAGAAGTCTCATTTTATCCATACATAAAATTGTACTTTGAAATCGAAAGCCCATTCAAATCATGCTCTGGAGTATTAGTGTGTTCAGTGTTTTCTTTATGCCTTAATTATGGGAATCTATCCAAATCTGCTTGGAAGTGCATTAGTCGGCAAAGCCAGCAGTACATGTTTTATCTGATTTTTCACTCTTCTGCCTGTGTTAGGCTCAGGCATTAACAGTAAGTCTTTGGCTTGGGATTTCCTAATGCTTGCTATGCCTGTGTTACCATTAAGGAAAGAGCATTTACTTGCCAAAGCTGGTCATTGCTGCTATTATAAAATCACATTTGGGAAATGCATGTACTTCTGAGTTGCTGAATAGGTTGGGCCCTTCCCAACCTCAGGACCTTTGCATATGATTTTCCTGTGACGTTTCACTTCCTGGGTTCAAATCGTTACTTAAACATCAGATTTTTCCAAGAGACTCACCTAAGCATCCTATTAATATTTGAGCAGTGCTCATAGCTCTCATTATCTCCTCATTTGGCTCATCAGCTCTGATAACTCTCAGTTCCATGTACCATTGCTTGTGGGACCCTTCTCCACTTGCCTGGAGGGTGGTGGAGGGAGAAAGTGTTGGCGCTTAGATACTGTGGTATGAGCTGTGTTGACAGATGTATCTTGTTTTGGTTACTCTTGTTTTTGCTATGACAGAATACCTGACAGATGCAAGTCAAGGAAGGAAGTGTTTGTTTTAGTTCATAAAGATAAAGTCCTTCATGGTGGAGAAATCATAGTGGCAGAGAAGCTTAAAGCCTCTCTGGTTACCCCGGGTCAGCAAGCAAACACGGATGAATGCTGGAGTTCAGCTCACCTCACTTTCCCTATTCAGTCTAGGACTTTCAGACCACGGAAAGGTGAAGCCCTTGAGTAAACCAAACTATTAATAATAGAAACTCCCAATCAGACACGCCCAGGGACTCATCTTTCTCCTGGGTGATTTTAGATCCTGTCATCTGACTACCATATTAGCCATCATATGGATCAATGCCATCAGAAGAGACCATGAGCATGAAATAATGTGATATGTGGGAAGAAGAGGAGCCCAAAGAGACACCAGAGAGCATGCAAAGGGGCATGCAAGATTGTGGGGGAGCCCCCAGGGTTTCACATTGATCTGCCATGGCTCTGACCAACAAGAGAATATGTTCTTTGTCTCTTTAAATGAAGACTAAATAGACTCTATTTGCTGTAGAAAGTTCCTGGCTTGTGAGAGCTGGTCTAGTACACTTTGGAGTAGCAACCCTCATTTATTTAGCTTTCTTTTCTAATGTACTAACTGGGGTTATATCTGGAGATGCATCGACACACAGATGTTACCAGGTCTTCTTTTGTGTAAGTTGAAAGTTGCACATGAAGCTATATTGGGAATGACAAAGCCTAGAAAAGAAAGCAGGCTAGTCACTTGTGTCAACCCCCCAGCGTTGGCAGTGTCTCTGTATTTAGCCTTCTCTCTTCTCTCTTGGTGCCCTGTGCACTTGAGTGGACAGTGTCGTTAGGACATTGTGAAATGGTTAGCGGGGTTGGGGAATCAGCTCTCATGGTGTCAGGCTTTAGAGTCTGGAATCATGGTTGGCCCCATCACATGCTCCTCTGATCTGTAAAAAGCTTTGCTGATCTTTCTACTGCCTGTCTCACAAGATACGGGAGACGTGAGGTAATGTCTCCTTAGACCCTTGAGCTTCTCGGAAGAGCAGCATTTACAGGAATGTAATTTCTTAATACATTTGCGTGTGCTGTAATGGGCTGGAATTCTATTTACCTAAATTTATTTGGGTGCTTCTGGAATATTTTGTTGTCTCGACTTTGATATCTAGACCTGAACTAACCCCTCAGGGCACATTCAGTTCTGTGAGCCAGCTGTACTTTTATGAGGTTAGAAAAGGAAGCCAGGAAAGAAGGGCGTGTGAGCCAGGCTGGGTGCTGATGGGGGAGGGGCTTGTAGTCATCCCCGGAGTCCATATCACAGTTCAAGCATTTTAAGCATGCTGTTTTACTAAAAATCAACATAAAAGAAATCGAAACTATGAGTCTGTTTTAATGACGCAACATCACTTATTGGGGATGGCTTATGTAAAATATCTCTGCCGCTTTTTTCTGTGACAGATTCTACCCAACCTCCTTCGTGATTTTCTTCATCTTTTATTGATTCATAAAAGTGCATGTGTACAGATGTTGTGAAAATAGAAGAGGAATTGCCTGGGGGAAACAAAGCGAACTCATGGGAGGTCATGGGACATGAGGAGGGAGAGTAGATGAGGGATAAATAGACTCAAAGTGCATTCACACTTGGTTGAACATGACCTTATGTAACACAGTAAAACAATGCAAAAACATTTACTTCATCTTGGTGTTTGGACTAAATCCTCATTGTTTAATAACTTGTTTCTGATTCTAATACCGCCAGCTCTGCACAAATACTAGCCAGTTGTCAAGTTCATTTGCAAGATGCCTCCTAGGTTGTTAGGTATGCATTCATTTTTTTCTACATGTGAAGGAACCCTCTGTGCTCGCTGCTGAACAGTCACGACTGGTCCTGCCGTCTGGAGCAGTTTTACAATATGTGGCTGTCTAGTCAGTCTTAGACAGGGAGATGAAAATAAGTGACGGAAAGCAAGAGACACAAGCACGCGTGCTGGCGCTACTGCACTGTAGAGATACTCTTTGATGGCGAACGCGGTGGAGCATGCTGTAATCCCAGCTCCTGGGAAGTGGGCACAAGAAGACAGGCAGTTCTCCTGCATCAGCCGTAGAGTGAGGCTGAGGCCAGCCTGGGCGCCACGAGGCCCTTTCTCAAAAGAAACAAAAGGAAATACAGTAATTTATTTTATAATTTTCTGTGCCAGGCAATTTGCTGTGGGGCTTTCTCGAAGTACTTGGTTCCTTGAATGTTTTAAAAGAATGTCAGCCTTCTATAAAAGAATTTAAGTAACTATTGAGTAAACCTGAAAAACAAACACAGAAAACCAAAAAAGCATGTGTTCCCTTCTAGAGAGGTGACTGTACAGACATGGAAAAGCAACGGATGCAATCTGGAGCCCTAGACTAATAATGCAACTCACAAGCCTCTTTCTGAATGAGAAAACACACATCAAAAAACAAACATACAAAAAAAACCCCGTTTCATTCACTAAATAATAGAACATTATAGAAAGAATAGCTTCCAAACCCAAGATGGAATATGAGAAAATAAAGCCTTTCAAGATGGTGTGTTTGCTTGACTACACAGAGTGGGAAGGATATAAGAAAAAAAAAATCCCGTTGTTTCTTAAAGTAGGAAACATGTCTTCTATGGGTAGATGATCCTTGATCTCTGTGTAACTGATCTTCACATCAAAATGATCCCTTACTATAAAAACACTTCCTCAGAGATATAGCTCAAAGGAAGTTAATTTGTAGGTAGCCTTGTATTTTGTGTGTATGTGTGTGTGTTACATATGTTTATAATATGTGTGTATGTATATGTGCCTATATATGCAAATGCATCTCCCCGAATGGGTAGAAAACTTAACGGTAGCCTTAGTAAAGGTAGGCTATTTTCCTCTTGAAGATTTAATGGTTTGAATAAGCATGCTAAACATGGCAATTAGTTTTTATGTAATTTTGTTACACATTTATTATTTTCTGTCATTGTGTGTGAGAATAGACAAGCATACTTTTAAAAAAATCATTGAAAAATTTCTACTTTATATTGGTTGGAATCAAGTAAAGTTGTGATTTTTCTCTTTATTGGTTGCAGGATCGAAGTAAACAATTGGAACAGGTCCACGCAGTTATTGGACCTAAGTCATGTGACCTGGATTCTCTCATTTCTGCCTTCACATATGCATACTTTCTGGACAAGGTGAGGGGGAAGGGACTATATCCTTAGTACTTGAATTGTGTATCTTTTAAGAATAAATATTTTATGGAAAAATGAAGCCACTAACTTAGTTTTCCTTGTTCTGGTATATTGCTGTAGAGAATATAAAATATCTAGTTAGCAACAAGCATTTATTGAATAGCACCTGCATATTAAACATTGCTCTAGTTATGTCTTACTAGTTTCCACTCAAAACTGCTTCAAACAACATATTAAAAAACGGTTATAGTAGTTGACTGCTTTTACAAGAATATAAAGAAGCAACAAAAAGCAAGACTTAGGGGCTCTGTCTTTCCCTTATCATATACTGTGTGACCTTGCCTTTGGGAGTAGAAAAACATGCAGAACAACTCATATGAACAATACATGAAACACAGAACCCTGGCTGAAGATTCAGAGACAGGGGCATGGCAGATCCAGTCTAGGTCTGTAAGCCTTTAGTTGTTGCCTTTTAGACCCGGTGATGATGTCCTTTAAGGGAGATTCTTTCTACTCTGTGAAGCACAGACTTACCCATGGAACTGGAAAAGCCTTTTTAACAACTCGTGTTCAAACTCCTCATCTATAAACTCCATCAGCCCACAGTAATGGACTTTATTGCTTGAAAAACTTTCAAATGTGCGTTCTGAGTATTTGGGTACTATTTCGTGGAATTTTTAATTTTCCAGAGTCTGGTTTATTTTATTTCAATTTTGTTTGGATCTGGATCCCCTGATACTGTGCATAGCTGATCTGGAGTGACTTAAATTCACATGAAAACCCAGTCTTCCAGAATGAGCTGCGGGTGGCAAGTACTGCTTTAGGGCAGCTGACAAAATGATGGCTAAAGTATTCTGATCTCTACATGTGGGCTCTATATCAAATTTGTCTTACAAGTTGTTGAATTTTGCAAAGAATAGTAATTGGTATGAGTCAAGATGCATTTGAGTCAAGATGTGCATATTAAGCAATCCTTATTACTCTCTGCTGTTCATCTAGAGGACAGTTGACCGGAGTGATTTTAAGACTATCAGTGATATGCAGTTTAAAGGAAAGTATATAATAATAATTAATAATAATGTTACCATAGAGTATACACTATACTACATATAGTATATGTACCATATATACTATTATGTACTATAGTAATACTATAACCAGTTATGGTTATAGTACCGTGAATGAGTATGCTTCATGGAAAGAGGAGGTAGGGTAAATGTGAGTGATAAAAGATAGTTGATGGGTAGATAGATACAGGAAAATAGACTCACAGGCCCTCCTTCCTTTTGGAGACTTTTAACTAAGCATAGAAACAAATATGGCATTTTATTAAAGAGTAACATATGGGGGATTTTGTGGTTTCGGGGTGTCTTGGTTGTGTTTGTTGTTGCTGCTGTTTAGTTGTTTTTTGTCCACTTGACACAGCTATAGTTATCTGGAAAGAGGACCCTCAATTGAAAAAAATGCCTCTCTTCCCATTGCCTGTAAGCAAGTCTATAGGGAATTTTCTGGTTTAATGGTTGCTATGGGGAGGCCCAGCCCACAGGGCAGAGCAGTGCTACCTCTGGGCAGGTTGTTCTGTGTTGTATAAATAAACAGATTGAGCAAGACAGTAAGCAGCACTCCTCCAGGGTTTCTGCATCAGCTCCTCCATTGAATTTCTGCCTGGAGGTCCTGGATGATGGACGGCAAGCTAGAAGATGAAATAAACCCTTTCCTCCCAAGTTGCTTTCGGTTATTGTGTTTATCATAGCATTAGAAAAACCTAGCTAAGACACCAAGCCTTTGTCTCCTTGGGGCAGGCCTTGCTTGTTATTTGTGGGCTGTGCCTCTATAGAGTTTTCCTAAGAACCAGCATCCGCCTTCTGCTCTGTGACTTCGCATGCTGGTGAGTAGAACAGAGGCCAAACTCCATAGACACAGAAAACAGAGACTCAGAAAGGAGAATGGCTTTTTCCAGTTCACTGAGCAGGGGGTACGGCTGCCATCTTGTTTTCTGATCCCACCTCCAAAATAAGTCCTGCTTGGACAGCTCAGAATGTACATCCTGACCCCTGTATTCATTCTACTTCTTTGCCATTGCAGGAGTTAGATACAACTGTCAATTAATTAGGAAGAGTAACGTGCGATACCTAAATCACTAATGATTATTGTGTGACTAAGATTCAGTATTAGCATGACAGTGGAAAGGAAACTCACTTTGGTAGAGATGATTTTGTGTTTTTGGGTACAGCGGCAGTTTTACTTGTTTAATTCAGTGAATATTTATTAAATGTCTGCTGCTGCCTGGTTGTTTTATGTCTTGGAAGGCAGCAGAACAAAAACAATCCTGTCCTTTTAATGCGAGAGGGGAGACAGACACTGGGATATTGAGCTGTGTACTAAGCACATGCTTGTGGTAGAGCTGTGGTGACGGAAGAAGAAAGGTTATTTCCTTATCCAGAAACAAAGCCTTACCAAGCCTTTCAGTGGCAGCCTCATTGCTGTTCCCTTAATTTTTAAAATACTTTATAATTTATATAGAGAAACAGATTTGTTGTGAATATGAATTTTCTTCCTTCTCCTCTTCATCTGGTCATCACAAATGTTTTATATAAGAGGCCCATAAAAGTAGTTAAATATCTATATATATATGTATGTATATATATATATATTATATATGTTATACACATATATAATATATATAATATTTATTAGCATATCATATCTATTAGTATGTGTGCTAAATCTGGTTGCTAATTGAATAACCAGTTAAATACATGCTGTTTTGCATGTTTAAAAGGTCACAATTCATACTCCAACACATAGTTTTCCAGATGAACTACTGAACCCAGATTACAATTGTCCCATGTCGATGGGGAGACATCTACCTTCTTGTGTCACCTCAGTCTGTCCCAATTACCAAATTTTTGTCAATTCCATCAAGATGTTCATTTGTTACCCATGAAGAGATGAAAAGGAGATTATGTGTATATATGTATGTTTGAATGTATGTATGTATGTATACATGTATATGTCTGCATACAAACATACATTTTCTAATCATGGAGGGGTTAAAGTAAAGTAAGGGGTTAAATGTTTCCAGTTAGGATTGTCTGTGAAACTTTATTTTTAAAGAGAAAAAAAAAAAAAGATGAGAATGCATCATGGCTAGGTTGGTGAGTTGGCTCAACAGGTAAGGGTGCTATCTGTCAGAGCTGACCACCTGTCTGCTTTCCCAGGAGGACCCCCATGGTGGGAGGAGAGAGCTGACTTACGCCGTTTACTCTCTGACGTCCGCATGTGTGCTGTGGCATGCACAGGCTCGCACATACGCTCACGCACAGGCACACACATATGCACGTGTACCCGTGAGTGCACACACTCCCAAACAGAAACAAACAAATGTAATGATAATTTTAAAATGCGACACCGGTGTCCTCTTACTAGTGGAGAAAGCACTCTGTAACTGGCCTCAGGGAGATTTGTTTCAGATGTCAAACGGTTTCTTTGTGAACAAAAGGCTTACACTCTAGCAATTAGCTTCTAGCTGGAGGAAAACTGCTGTTTGCAGCGGTTGAGGTAACTTCTTCTTTCTGTAGGTCAGTCCTCCCGGGGTCCTCTGCTTGCCAGTGCTGAATATCCCAAGAACTGAATTCAACTACTTCACAGAGACAAGGTTTATTTTAGAAGAGCTGAACATCCCTGAATCATTCCACATATTCCGAGATGAGATTAACCTGCATCAGCTGAACGATGAAGGGAAACTGTCGATAACGCTCGTGGGCAGCCACGTCCTGGGGAGGTAAGACTCACCGTGAGGTTCTGGGCATTTGTCCTGAGGGAAGCTTTCCTGGTCAGTTGATAGCATGTTCCTTATTAATGTTTAAAAAGAGTCATAAAAAGGACTTTATTAAAAATATAGGTTTTTTTCTTTAATGAGAATATTTGGGCTACACCAGTTCTCCTTGTTTACTTTGAGATTTCAAATTGATGTTCATAAGTGGGATGCTCTTGTAAAACTCACCAAATTAATACTCTCTTATCGTGTCCCAATAATCATACTTATTGATGTTGAAAATAAGATAGGGAAATTTAAACCAGATAAAACAGAAAGATTATAAAGAAATCTCATTAGAGAAAAGGAGGAGACTGGGAAATGGGCCACGAAAATCACTTCATTGTAGTTTTCTATTTTCTATGGTAACAAAAAAGCAGGCTGTTGATATTCCATGCAGCTCAATTGTTGTACGTCATAGAAGGGAAAAGTGGAGCCCAGTGTCACAGACGGCTTTGCCCAGGCACCACATGTAGTCAGTGGAGAGTTTAAATCAGAGCTCTTCTGCCTCTTTTAGGCTCTGAGGGAACTATGAGCTGGGGCAAGGATCTGAGATAAAGGGAGAGGAATGAGATGAATTCCCTGTCTACAGATGATTACAGACAGACCTCAGGGATACACTCTGTACTGCCATCCAGTGAAGGGATACCAGCTAAACACTTGGAGTGTTCATTCTTTGCAGTTTACCAGTTTGCCTATTGTTGAAGACCTTGACCAATTAACCTTGACCTTAGAATACTTACAATAAGACTTTTATATTTAATAATTTTTAAGTGTAACCAGTTTTTAGGAAGCATATTTACAAAAGAATTAAGGTAAATCTAGGTAACCAGCGGTTACACAGTTGGTTACAAGGCATTCTTATATTATATATATATATATATATATATATATATATATATATATATATATATATATATAACAAGACATCCTATATGGTTTGAAACAAATGAAAGTCTTTTGAATGATGCCAACCATCTGTTGACAAGAGGCTGGAAGTTTGGGGTGAGGTTTTGGATGGAATTTAGTTCTCAGCTATACTTGCCAACTTTTTATCACTATAATGAAGTTCCTGACAGAAGCTGTGCAGGAAGTAAGGAGAGGGTTATTTTTCCCATGGCTCTGGAGAGTCAAATCTCTGATCAGGCCACTAGAGTGTTTGAGACTGTGATGAGGGATGTCTATCAGCAAGAAGAGCAAAATTCACACCTTGAACCAGGCCAGAAACTAAAAACTAGGATCTTCCAACACCCCTGTGAGGGCATGCACCCAATGATCTAAGGATTGCTGGCAGGACTCACCTCTTAAAGCCCTCAGCACCCCCCCCCCCCCCATGGGATGCCACCCTGCAAATGTGAACCTTTGGAGGACACTCAGATAGTCCCCAAGCTGCAGATAGCTTGGGCAGTGTCCCTAGCTATCATGCACTTGGCTAAAGTCATGCCTAATGTTTTCAAGACAGCTCATGCAACTGACACAAGGAAAGATGACGTGATGGCACAAAAGTTGGGGAAGAATTTTGTCACCACTCAAAATGAAAACTGCTAACTTGACCTTGAGACTGAGTTTATAAACTCTGGGGATGTAGTCGAATACTCCAGAAAAGTAGAGAGCTTACTTTCTTTATTATAATTCATTTATATTTGAATAGTCAGAAAGAAAAATGTAGCTTTTTTTCTGTACCTTTCTTCTTTTGAGAAAATCCACTTCTATTACATATATGTAGGAGGTGAGGGGTGGGGGATAACCCAGTGCCCAAACACTTGCCTAGCATGCAAAGTGTTCACCTGAGATTGATCTTCAGCCCTCCAAAAATAAAAAGCACAAAATTTAATGAATGAATTAATTAACAGTTTGACTTAAAAAAAAAAAAAAACCATGGTGAAGCCATCATGGGCATAGTGGTATTTTTTTCCTGAAGTTCAGTGACTGTTCTGAGCAGGTACTGGTGTCAGATTTTCACCTGACTATAAATACAGTCCTTAGCCCCATTTGCCTGTTTTCCCATTTGTAAAAAGATCTTACTAGAACCCACTACGCATGGTCAACACAGCTACAGTGCTTCTAGTATTGTGGAAAATAATAAATACTAGCTATTGGGGAAGTATGAAAATATTCTAGGAATCCTGGGGACAATAATAAATGGAAATGATATATATAGACACACAGAATAACATCCTGTTCTCTTCTGTGTGTGTGTGTGTGGGGGGGTGAGTGTGTGTGTGTGAGAGAGAAAGAGTATATAAGTGTGTCTTCTTGTGTGAGTATGTGTGTGCCTGTATGTGCATGTGTGTGAATGTGTGTGTCTGGAGGTGTTTGTGTGAGTGTGTGTGTACATCAGTGTGTGTGAGTGTGCGCACCAGCACCTATTCAAACATGTACAAACTCGTACAGACACAGATCCATATCAGATCTCTTTCTCCCAACCTCATCTCTTGAGGTATGGCCAATCAATGAACATGGTACTTGCTGACTGGCTAAGGCAGGCTGACCAGCAAGCCCCATCAAACCCCACCCACCTACCCCTCCCTCATGGTGCTGGAGTGACCACAGCTGGAACACTTCAGGCCTTTACGTGGGGATCTGAACTTGACTCCTAATGCTGGGCTCTGCAGGTGCAACTCTCTAGCTCCAGTTAGATCCTGTTCTTCCCGGTCATGAGAATTTATGTTTTGGGCCGTTTAGCGGAAATCATCAGGACTGAATCACGCCCCGGAGTGGGAAAACAAGCCATAGCTCTTCTTCCTTTCCGTTTATTTTCCAGTGAGGACAGAACTTTGGAATCGGCAGTTGTCAGAGTCATTAACCCCGGAGAGCAGAGTGATGGTGAGCTGGGGTTCCCGGAGACTTCCTCCTCTCTGGTGCTGAAGGAGCTCCTGCGTGAGGCTCCAGAACTCATCACCCAGCAGCTGGCACATCTCCTCAGAGGTGAGGACGGCGCTGCCAGAGTAAAGACCGGAAGCTTAATGGGCTGGTTCAGGGTCTGCTCATGCAGAAAGAGTGCGATCCATTCTTGAGTTAACAATCCCTTTAAAGACCCCGGGAAGCTTCATCAGAGAGGCAGGGAGTAAAGAGTTTGTTAAAGAGTAGCATTATATTGAATATTAAAAATGTGCATTTCGAAGCAGGCACAGGGGCCTGCACTGTTTCACTAGACAAGAATGTTAAATGGGCCTGCTGCACCCTGGTTAGAGAGCGAGAGCCAGTTCCTCTGGCTGTTAATAGTTTCCGAAGGAGATTCTCTTCTGTGACAGTGCCGGTGCGGATCAGAATTCCCTGTTCCCGTGGCCTTGGAGCATCCCCCCAGTGCTTTGCATGCTTTGCGCATATAATCCTGCCTGCAAGGCAAAATACGCACCTTTTGTTTCGATGGTGTGATGCAGGGTCCTTCATCCTGGTCTTTCGCGGGCTACATCCATCTGTTTTTAATGAGGGTCAATGTGTGGTCCAGTCAGCGTCAGCCTTCTGTATCCATGGTCTCCACCTCAAGGAGTCAACCAACCTTGGGCTGAAAATAATCATTTCCAACTTTTTTTTTTTTAATCAGCCATAATAAAGGCATCTCCCATTACTGTTATTCTCTAAAAGACTCAGCCTAACAGTTTACATTGTTTCTCCATTGTACTGGCAAGGAGTTATATACTAAGTATTGTAAGTGATACTAAGTATTGTAAGGTGTGTGAAATATATCTGAAGCTTTCATAGGATGCAGAAAAACCCTGCATCATCTTACACATGGGTCTAGGGCACCCACATATTTTGGTGTCTATGTGGATCCTTAGCAAACCTTCCTACAGACACCGGGACTGACCATACACTATTCTCCATTGCTATAGCCTACTGCTTCCAAGGAATGGTATTCACATTAGAAAGTGTCCATCCACTTCGGTGCCACAAAATGAGCACAGCCATGTGGTCATTTTGGCATATGGGATGTGCAAAATATTTTTGGTTGTGAATAAATCTTTCTTTTCTTTCCACAATTCACTTTAGACCTAATAGGCACAAATTATCCTCAAAATGTTTAATATAGAACAGCCAGGAGACAGACTGATGGAACAGAAAACAGGAAAGGCTGAGGACAGACTGGCTCAACCCTTCCAAGGACTTTCCTTCTCTGCCTTGCTCTCTCATAATTTGGAGAGGGAAAGTTCAAAAGTTACACAGTTCCTCTGAAAGCTTTAGACCCAGTGGCCCCAGGAAGCTGCCCATACATGCTACGATGGCACATTAGCAAGCTTGCCAGCTAGCTTTGCATCTGGGGCATTCATCTATATTGTAACTGGTGTCCCTTGACTTTTTTCCAGGATTGCTGGTGGAGACCCAATCTAGGCCTGGCTTTGTTCTATATCTGCTACAAAATCAGTTACCTTTTAAAGGCATAAATAAGGCAATGACAGTTCCCGGCTACAGCTCTTCACATTCAGAACTCAGACCCGTCATGTTTCTGAACAGCATGGCCTTTTCTTTCCCCCTTCAAACATCCATTTTCTCATGAGATTCATTCCCCCTGGGGGAGGGGGTGTTTCAGATATTTCCAAACTTCTCACTCTGGGGGACTCACACCTCCTCTCCCTGTAGCATTCTTACGCCCTCTCTCTGATACTCTTTTTCTACCTGTCCCTCCAGTCTTCTCTACTTGCTCTCTCCAGAATGTCGGTTTCATGAAGAAAGCCCTTCTGTGCACTGTCCACTGCCCTACCTGGTGCCTCCACTCTGACTGGCACATAGTAAAATTCAGTGGGATGAATTTTCCAAGAGTGGATTTGATTGTGTGAGGCAGTGGGGGAAGATATGGAAGAAACCGGGAGAGGATAAACAATAATCAAAATATTTTGTATGAGAAAAATCGATTTTACTAAGAATTTTGACAATTTTTAAAAATAGTATTTCTACACTCTCTGTTTTCATGACGGCATTGATTGTGGGAGTGTCTGATATGCAATCAGCTGCTGTTGTGATCCATCCTGCTAGTATTCTTACTGTCTAGGGCATGGACACTGTTTCTTTTCCTAATAACCCTTTTCTCTAATTCTCTTTTCTATTTTAGCTTGTAGAAATCTTAGTGGCGTTTATTTTCTTGTTTTTGCAATGACTCGCTTTTGTTTTCGTTGATTGTCATTGCATGTATAATCTTAAGGAGTCTGTATATAATTTTAACCCGTTGTGAACCATAGTACATCTAAAGAAAAGGATGCAAAATATGTTTATAAAAACATAAATATGCAGCTTAGTGAATCGTCAGGAAGGAAACACCTTTGATAATTTACCCATCTAAAGAGGTAGACTGTGAAGACACTGCATCCTTCTCATGCCCACAGCCCACTCCTACCTGGAGGCAGGCAGCATTCTGATGCCATAGCACAAACCCTTTGCTTTGCGTCATACTTTAGCCAGCCTTGGGTTCCTTCCCCAGGACACTACACATGAGTTATGTGTGGTTATGTGCTTTACACCAATGGACACATATGGTCTCTACAACACAGGGAATTCCAGCAGGAATCACATTCCTGTCTCCACTTGCTTCAAGAAGCTCACATTGAGAGTTAGAAAGTGGATACTGTTGCCACCGCTCCAGGGTTTCTATGATATCTGCATCTTATTCTGTACTCTGCTGCTCTTTCCCTCCATCCCGACTCTTTTACTGTTTTATTATATTTCATGTCTTTTGGTAAGCTAATTCAAATATTCAGTGCAGGAAGGATTTACATGAAAAAAACCCAATGATTCATAGATAACTGTCTTATAAGAGCACATACTATGTTTAATGTATATGTCTAGATCCTAAGGTGAATCAAATGTACACTGCCTGTACAGAGATTGCTTGTCTGTCTCAGTTCCTTTGTTTCTAAAAAGGAACAAACTAATTCTAAATAAAGGTTGCCTTTCCTTTTCTTCCACCAGTATCTACCTCTGTTTCAACTCATCTATCTCTGCTTATGCCTTTTTCTCAACACAAAAACAAACATTCAGGTTCAGTCATTTGATTGTCTTGGTCCTAAAACTTACTACTATAATTATCTATCAAACTGTTTGCAATATGCTATGCAATTTCCTTCAAATATTGAAGAAGAACCTGATTGCTACGGTGTTGCTAAGTGGTCGTTTGCATACCTATGATGCCGCCATTGGTTGCAAGATCTCCTTGTGTTTCTCTGATAGTTTATCTTGACACTGTGTCCTTTTGGCCCTGAGGACAATTAGTGGTATTTGCTAACAAGTAACTCAGCGAAGCAACAGTGTTTCAAGGTTGGTGGAATAATTAGCCATCTTGAGACAATTTGAATTTAATTTCTCTTCTTTTAAAATAGCTACCACTGTTTACTAACTGAGCAAATTTGGACAACACTACAGTAGACACGTTAGTTCATCCTTGGAATAAGTCTGTCAGTTTGGTGGTCCCTGTTGCCAGCATCCTTGTTTCCCATGGCTTTTTTTGCAGTTTCTTTGTACAGCAGCACAGATCTCCTGAGTCAGGTCTTTCACGCTGATGAAGCTGTGTTTCCCAGAGGAGCCCACATTCAAGGTGGAGTTTCATTTAATAAAGGTGCTACTGGTGAGCCACAGAAGGAAAAGAAGCTGCTGTGCCTTTGAAGCATCAGCCTGAGTTCTGCAGAGAGAGAGACACCAACCAAGGCTGCTGGCTTTCTTTCCTCCAGCCATGCAGATCTCAGCGCTGTACCTCTGCCTGTCTTCAGAGTGCCAGCACTTAGTTTCTTTGTTCACAGGCTTCCTCCCTGTCCATCTTTGTATAAGCTTCTTTCTCGGGTACTTGGTCTTCAGCTCTGTGGAGAGTTTTCATTTCCCTTCTGAGGTGTGCTGCAATAGGAACCTGCTTTTCTCCCTGCCTGAACCCTCTGTGGTTACAGGAAGAGAAGAAAATGCCATGCAGGTCGGTCCTTAAACAGGAGCGTTCTCAGAGCCACTGTATATTGTTTTAATTTAAAAGTTAGTAATTTCAAGGCACAAATTGATGCCGTCTACTTCATCCAGAAAGGCATATATTTATAAAGTGTCACTTTTCAATTATTTGTGTAAGAAATTACATGTTCAGGAAGACCCAGCTGTCATGGCTGGTAAGATCACTGACCTTGGTACTTGGACCCTGATATCTATCTTCTGGCTTTTCCTGTCCTACCTGTCTTTGTCTTTATTGTGTGGTCTTTCCTCCCTCCCTCCCTCCCTCCCTCCCTCCCTCCCTCCCTCCCTCCCTCCCTCCCTCCCTCCCTCTCCTCCTTCCTTCCTTCCCCTTTCTCTCTCTCTTTTTCCTTCTTTCTTTCTTTTCCCCTTTCATCCCCCTTTCTTGCTTTGCTTCCCCCTCCCTTCTGGAAGATTCTTTTCTTTATTATTACTTTCCAACATGCCCAGTGTGACCATATCTCATTGTCACATTTTGCAGCCTCAGGTTTATGTTTAGTCATGCTCTGGCTTTGTGCCAAGTACAGAGCCTGGCAGACTGTTCCACCTTTGTGGGTTTATTTCCTCAGAGATGTATTCTAGGGGACAGCTGCCAACTCTAAGAGCCATTAAATTGCTGAATCATCATATTGAGAGGGGAGTGGGTGTGGTGTGTGTGTGTGTTTCCAGGAGCCATCTGGCAGTGAGATCTCAGCCACTGATTTCCAAACGTGCTTCTGTCAAGTCCACGATTTGCCCAAATGGCCCTTCAAGTTTGTTTGTATAAGGTCTTGACAGCAGCCGCAAGCTGAAGACTAAAGCAAACAGCAGCTCTTGTTCTTAGCTCTAGGATGAAGTGGGAACCACGCCCAAGTCCTCAGAAGCAAGCTCTCCATTCTCCAAGCAATCAAGCAATCTCAGCTGACCTTTAATAAAGACTAGTTGTTTGCTATTTTGGTAGACTGGATTAGCAGCTTCAAAAAGGTCCTTATAAGGAGGTCAAATGGGAGAGGAAAAGAGCCAAGGTGGTGTTTTTTTTTTTTTTTCTTTCTTGTTCCAAGGGTGACTCATCCCATTTCCAAATGATGATAACATCCGAGGGAATTACGCTGTCTACTTTGCTTAGGAAGAGACTAGAGGTAGGGAATAGAAATTATAGTTTCTCCTAGAAAATCAAAGTATCTATTCAATCTTGGTTTGATTTTTTCAGTCACACAAAGGTATCCTTTCTCTTAATCTCAGACACTCTAAATCTGTAAGGATTGTAAACAAGTAATGTGCTTATTTCTGTATCTTTTAAGCTAAAATGGGCATTTCATTGTAAGTCTTTTTTCTCCTTTCTCTTTTCCTTCTCTGCCTACCTCTGTCATCCATTCTTTAATGTTTTTGTTTGTTTGTTTGTTTGTGAAAAAAATCAATCCCAGGTAAACAGAAAGAGGACTTTTTTTCTGTTAGGAATTCATCGTGTAGACAACAACAATCTCCTGCGCTGACTGTCTCCCAGTTTCTGATGCAGTGGGGTATGGGCAAGGTTAGCAGGCTGCAATTGCTAGAGTCTGTTTACATCTCCATTCTTTTGAACAAAAGATATTATGGTTGATTTTTTTTCTATAGAAATGAAGCATTTGTTATATTTTTATTATAATTGTTTTCTTTGTAGCTTGCTCTTAATTCTCTGTCCCTCTTATCAGCCTGGGAATAGCTGGGAGACCGTTAGGTACGGGTTTATGGATTGTTTCTGTCCTCACACTTTGCTAGAAGTTAAATCAACACTCGTTAAGAACCAGGTTCTAATGTGCAGGCAGGTGTTCTTGGCTACCGTATACCTTGGTACCGATATTTAACAAGCTATATAATTAATAAATGTTTCTGAGATTTCAGAACAGAGATAGTGGAACTTCACATCAAAATTTTTACTTTCAGTATCAAATATATTTCATGTACTTATCCAACACCAAACCAAACCAAACCAAACCAAACCAAACCAAACCAAACCAAACCAAACCAAACCAAACAAAAACCCAAGTCAGATTTAGAGCTAGAATAAAAGTTAGCTGCAAGCGGGGTGGTGGTGGCGCACGCCTTTAATTCTAGCACTTAGGAGGCAGAGACAGGTGGATTTCTGAGTTCGAGGCCAGCCTGGTCTACAAAGTGAGTTCCAGGACAGCCAGGGCTACACAGAGAAACCCTGTCTCAAAAAACAAACAAACAAACAACAAACAAGTTAGCTGCAGACTCCTCCTGTGATGCTTTTCTACTGCATCAAAGCTCATGGAGTTGTTTAGACTCTGGGTCTGGTTCATTCGAGTGGGTGATGTTTTTATTTATTTACAAGGCTTTAACTAATAAGTCCTATAAAATAAATATGTTGCTAATGTGAAGTGCAAAATTTCCAGGGGTGTTCTGGCATGAAGCTGGGCCATAGCCTTTATCAAAGACAACTCAGGAGGTGGAGAAGAACACCTACTTGAATGGGGTCTCCAGTCCTTGATAGCAGGGCATGTGCTCACTGCTGTTAAGCCAGACTGCATCAGCCAGGGTCAGCCCTTAACAGATGCGATCTGAGAATTCAGCTAGCTGCTGCTAAGCCTGATACCAGGGAGGCAGGCAGATATGTAAACACGCTGCCTCACCTTTATAGAACTTGAAGAAAAATGCATTTTAACTTTTTAAATACTTTCTTGGAAACATATTATTACATATTTATCATCACTGTTTGTTCTGATGCTTATCCATCATTTGTAACGATTGCTCTTACAGTCATTTAAAAATGAACGCCACGTAGACTACTTATTGTTATTGAGGCACATGCTCAAATTTTATCAATATAATCAGCTTTATTATTTGACAACAGCTTTATGCACTTTACCAAAATTAAAAGAAAGAGTTAATAAAGAAATACTCAAGTCAAAGAAGAGTTGATTCTTACTTTGATCAAGTCAAGTACATAATGGTATTTTGTACTTCAATACCATTAAACTTAAAATTTGGCTTTTTTTGTGATTGCTTATATGAATACAGTTTTTTATTGCTGTTCTTAGATGTGGCAAATTGCTTCATTTACTTACTATTCTCAAGCCATTTCTAGATTCTTCCAGGCTTCTGAAAACACTTCTTGTGAGAGGAAACACAGCTTTAATTCCTCCCCCACCTTCTTCCTCCCCCTCCCCTTCCTCCTCTCTTCCCTCTGCTTCTCTGCAGTTGTTTTGGTTAGTGTATGCTTTCTTTCTCACCGATTTAATCTTTTTTTTTTTAAATGTAATTTTTAGCAGTCTCACTGCCTACAATATATCTTTATCTTAACTATGGTTTTGGTTCATAGTTTTTCTTAAATGTTAGAATTCTTTCTCTCCCTTCCCTAGCAGGAACTGTTCATGCGCATATTAAAAACCCTCTTCTTCTTAGATCCCTACATTTTCCTCTCCACGCTTCAGCATACATTCTTTCTTCTGACTTAGTTTCCAGTTCCCCACCACATCTGATCTATTGTGGAAAACGATATGAGGTTCTTAAGGCCAGCCTTTAAATTGAGAATTTTAAAATTTCACTTGATTGGTTCTAAGATTGTAACTCTCTGGCCAGTTTCGTCTCATTCCCTTTGGCTCTCTCCATTCGTCTTCTCATGAGTTTTCCTTCCACAGTTTACAATCACTCCGTTTTAGTTCCTTCTACGGAGTAGCCATTGAGTGATGGCTGAACATTAGTTACAGGATCAAGGTGGAGAGAGTGGACTTCCTGTCCCATCTCAGAGCAGCTGATAGAGAGCCGCAGAGACCACATCTGTTCAAACTGACTCAGAGCAGGGTTTTCAATAAGTGGAGAACGTTCCGTTTTGGTCTTACCCTTCTCCTTGACAGCAGCTGGCAACTGTTCCCCAAAGATAGCCAGCAAGCAGATCTTTCAGGCTTTGTTGAGGCACTTAAGTCTGACCTCATATATTTTTTTAAAAAGCCTATGAACAATGTAGAAATTAACAGGGATGGCTGTGTCACCATAAAGTTTATTTATAAGATCAAACCCAGATGACTAAGAGACCTTCTCCCTGAATGCTTTCTCTAAGGCCTTCTGAGACCACTGTTAGGTCTAAGGGCTTCTCTGCCCAGTGGCTACAACTTCTGAATTAGCAGCTGCTTAGACAGGAAGGCTGGGAAGCTGGGCCTCTGCGCTGTCCATGCACAGTCCTAGCTTCTAAGCTGCGACTGGGGGCCTCTGATAAGTTCGCAGGTTTTGTGTTGTTGTGCATAGAACTCTGTTCTTCTTCAACAGGCCATCCAGAAGCTAGATAAATGATTTTTTTTTTGGTTTTTTTGTTTTTTGTTTTTTTTTTGTTTTGTTTTGTAAAATTTGCATTTGTGTTGGTCTTAAATACAAATAGAAAAGATAATCATTTTTTATGTTTTATATTTTTATGTTGAAAATTACTCGTAATCTCTTTGGTCACCTTCCACTTTTGCCTGGTGATTTTTACTAAATCTGTCTCACCTTCTTCATGGTAAGATGCTATTCACATATGGCCCGGCAATGAGAATACAACACAGTTAATATGATTACATGCTGTGCGCCTAGATTGGGCAGATCTCCCGCTACATTACCATCTTCCCCATCTACGAGATCCCTTAGAACTTCCGGTTTCTCCAGGCCATGTGCTTCTGCTCTGCTTTTCTTCTTTTTCCTCTTCCTCTGTGTCCTCTCTCTCTTCCATTTTCTCCTTCTCTCTTCCCACCTTTGGATCTGCCTTCCCTTTTATCTGCCCAATCATCGGCTCTCCTTTATTTTACAGATTAAAGTGGGAAGCAGCTTTACAGGAAATCACCTGAGTGCTGACTCATTCTTTGTTCCCAATCACTCATGGGAACTCATGATTTAATTAACATCAAATATAACTAGCCCCAGGGCTATCCACAACACTTCAGTATTTTTTTTTTCTTTTAGCATTTTCCCCCAAAACAAGAGCAGCAAACTAGTAGTCTCTGTCTGAGGTTTAGACCCAGGCTTTGAGGCTGTCTGATTAGATAACTGTAAGTTACTTTAGAACGGTGTATGGTGCTCGAAAGGCTAGAAACAGCCTTTGGGTGAGCCATGCTGTCTGACTGTGTAGCTGTGCACCGTGGAACTGTACAACCATTTGGTTATGAAAAGAAGTAAATTAACACATAAAATTGGTTGCATGGTGAGTTGGAAGACTGCTCTCTGACCCCTAAAAGTGGATAGAATTGACTAAAATTTTAAATGTTTGGCCACTAACTTCCATTTTGAAATCATTTAAAACCAAGACCATCTCCTTTCCTGTGTTTGTTTGAATATGTTTTGTTCCCTTCTTCCCAAACTGTGTCCTGGAGAGCAGGGGCCAGTCCAGCCACTGCAGCGGGCGTCGGCCAGATGAGGACTCTGATCTTCGTTGTCCTTTGTCTTGGCTGATGGAGCTCAGGAGTTCTTGTCTATGTGCCTTCCAGGCAGCATCCTGTTCACGTGGATGAGTATGGATCCTGAGCTCCCGGAGAAGCAGGAGGAAATCCTCTCCATCCTGGAAGAACAGTTTCCCAACCTCCCTCCGAGGGATGATATCATCAACGTGCTGCAAGAGAGTCAGCTCAGTGCTCAGGGTGAGTGACTGTCCCTGTCGCTCACTGCTTCTTAGCTTGCATGGAGCGTTATCTGACTGTGCTTCCATTCTCTTTCTACTTTCTGTGTGCTTGTGGAGGGGTTTCTGGGTTGGTAATGTTGGTCTGGAAGCAGGCTTCCTATGTTGAAATCCTTTTCTCAGGCTTCTGCCTAGATATAGACATCTTACACCTTAGCCCGAGGATTATACAGGATGGGTCATGGAGTTCCCTAAGGTAAAGTAGCATATTGAGGAGTCTCTCAAGTAAGCCCTGTTAGATACAAGAGCTCACTAAGGAACTCTGAGAAAGAATTAAATCTGTGTCTTAAGGTGGCCCCCCTGTAGAGTGCAGCCCTGGGTGGAATCAGACCACCCTGGCCATAAGGCCTGGTGGTTAACTTTCTAGAATGTTGTGAGTTGGCTAATACTGGATCAACAGTTTGAAGTTAGTCACAGTAGGTATCTTTTCATAACAGAAACAGATGAAGTACTACAAACTGGATCTAGTTGCTGTTTATTAAACCAGAAAACCACTGAAATAGTGAGTGCTCTCTAGTCTAGTAGGGAATAAATTCCCCACAGTAGGCTCCAGTGGCCATCAAAGATTCCAGACAGCCAGAGGAGTATGTTGCTGGGTCAATTCAGATTGTTCCTGCCATCAAATAAGGACGTCAATAACACCTATTGCCAGAGACTATTACAGGGATCACCAGCTCAAATAAGATAGCCATTGTTGTTGTGTTAGACTGGGTGGCACTATGGAACCTGGCTTGCTTGCCTGGAGTTCTCCATGTAGACCAGGCTGGCCTTGAACTCCTAGAGACCCACTTGCCTGTGCTTCCCAAGTGTGCTGGAATTAAAGATGTCCAGTGTCCTGGATGGCTCAATTGTGATAGTGTTATGAAGTTTGTAAAATACAAATTACATAAAATTCAACCGGCAATTATAAAATTATAGGGGGAGTCACCTAAATCTGGGACTTTTATGATATTGCTCAGCTAGGTTATATGGTGAAGCTGCCCACTTCTTCCCCAGCTGGCCTACTTTGGGACTCTGGAGGCAATCACCCAAGCGTGGCCTGTTCCAGTCTCTCTTGACTCTGGCTTTGGTTTGGTCGATGGGAAGAACAGTGAGGGCTAAAGAGAGGGATCTAAGGCTCCACAGGCATTTCCTACCTCATTCTTGCTGTGACACCAGGCTCTGGCAGACTCCTTTCTCTAGTTCCAGACCCCCCCCCCCCGCCACCCCTCCCCCAACCTGCTTCTGATTTACCTTTGGTCTTAGCTAGTCTCTGACCACTTCATCTTTCACTTGCTCCTTTATCCTGTCATCCCTCTGTAAGTGTCCTGCCCCATGAGAAGTAAGTTATTTTTCCTGACAGAGATGCAGCCACAAATGTAATTTTTGATTTAGTGTGTGTGCTTATTACAGATAAAAATGATACTTTAAAATGTCGAGATTAGTAGAACAACTTTTTAAAATAACCCCTTGTATTAGTCAGGGTTCTCTAGAGTCACAGAACTTATGGATAATTTCTAAATAGTAAAGGAATTTATTGATGACTTACAGTCGGCAGCCCAATTCCCAACAATGGTTCAGTCGCAGCTGTGAATGGAAGTCCAAGGATCTAGCAGTTACTCAGTCTCACGCAGCAAGCAGGCGAAGGAGCAAGAGCAAGAGCTAGACTCCCTTCTTCCAATGTCCTTATATTGTCTCCAGCAAAAGGTGTAGCCCAGATTAAAGGTGTGTTCCACCACACCTTTAATCCCAGATGAAAGGCATAGCCCAGATTAAAGGTGTGTTCCTTAACTCGGAGATTCAATCTTCTGGAATCCATAGCCACTATGGCTCAAGATCTTCAAACCAAGATCCAGATAAGGATCTCCAAGCCTCCAGATAAGGGTCACTGGTGAGCCTTCCAATTCCGGATTGTAGTTCATTCCAAATATTGTCAAGTTGACAACCAGGAATAGCCACTACAATCCACCCCTTGTCAACTTGACACAAATAATATCTCATGTTCACATGAAACAATAACAAGGTTGTAAATACGCCTAACATGATATAACTATTCCTCGTACAATCGCAAACGCATTAGTAAATTTACAATGGGCATTCATATTACTTTATAATCCTCGTTTCTGCAACTGGTTACGTGGCCTTAATTGGTATTTATAACTACCTTCCTCTACTACCCATTCTGTATTTCCTTCACCTTCAGCCAGCACCTCAGCAGGTCTTGGCTCTTTTCCTGGAGGATTGACCCATACCTTCATTCCTGATGGGTCTGCGTCCTTTGTCATCCTGCTTGGATTAGGCTGTTGTAGTTTCCCATTGACTTTAATCACAGGACATGGTAGTACTAAGAGACGCCCTAAGGGATCTCCTGCACTCCAGACATAATCTTGCTTACCACCATTGTGAAGAGGTAATCCAATTTCCCCATGGTAATCTGGATCTATCACCCCTCCTAACACTGTTATTCCTTTTTTAGCCTGTTGGTTTAAGGGCATTAGAAGCCCAAAATGACCAGGGGGAAGTCTGAGCTTCCAGTTCAATGAAATGTTTGTTGTAGCTCCTGGTAGGAGCACTCCCCTCTCTGGAGCCAAAACTTCTAAGCCAGCAGAACCTAGAGTTATGGGGACAGGAAGCAAAAATTTTCCTAGAGGGTCACTAGGAGTGATAGTAAGTGGAACTATTCCGTTTTCCACCCCTTGATTCCTGGACCCATGAATCCTGGCTATGGGTGAAACTGTACCATATATCGAGCGCTGATTCAAAGCATATACTGCCTTCTGAAGAACTCTGCCCCAGCCTTCCAAGCTGTTACCACCTAATTGGCGCTGTAACTGCGTCTTCAAAAGGCCATTCCATCTTTCTATCAGCCCAGCTGCTTCAGGATGATGGGGAATGTGGTAAGACCAGTGAATTCCATGATCGTGAGCCCACTGTCGTACTTCTCTGGCTGTGAAATGAGTTCCTTGGTCAGAAGCAATACTGTGTGGAATACCATGACGATAGATGAGGCATTCTGTCAGTCCGTGAATGGTGGTTTTAGCAGAGGCATTACGTGCAGGAAAGGCAAATCCATAACCAGAATAAGTATCTACTCCAGTAAGAACAAAACGCTGTCCTTTCCACGAAGGAAGTGGTCCAATGTAGTCAACCTGCCACCAGGTTGCTGGCTGGTCACCTCGAGGAATGGTGCCATATCTGGGGCTCAGTGTTGGTTTCTGCTGTTGGCAGATCTGGCAATCAGCAGCAGCTGTAGCCAGGTCAGCCTTGGTGAGTGGAAGCCCATGTTGCTGAGCCCAAGCATAACCTCCATCTCGACCACCATGGCCACTTTGTTCATGTGCCCATTGAGCAATGACAGGGATGGCTGGGGAGAGAGGCTGATTGTCCACAGAACGGGTCATCTTATCCACTTGATTATTGAACTCCTCCTCAGCTGAAGTCACCTTTTGGTGAGCATTTACATGGGACACAAATATCTTCACATCCTTTGCCCATTTGGAGAGATCTATCCACATACTTCTTCCCCAGATGTCTTTCTCACCAATTTTCCAATTGTGATCTTTCCAAGTCCCTGACCATCCAGCCAATCCATTGGCTACAGCCCATGAGTCAGTGTATAATCGTACATCTGGCCATTTCTTCTTGCAAACAAACTGTAATACCATGTGTACTGCCCGAAGTTCTGCCCACTGTGAAGATTTCCCTCAGCCCAATTCCCAACAATGGTTCAGTCGCAGCTGTGAATGGAAGTCCAAGGATCTAGCAGTTACTCAGTCTCACGCAGCAAGCAGGCGAAGGAGCAAGAGCAAGAGCTAGACTCCCTTCTTCCAATGTCCTTATATTGTCTCCAGCAAAAGGTGTAGCCCAGATTAAAGGTGTGTTCCACCACACCTTTAATCCCAGATGAAAGGCATAGCCCAGATTAAAGGTGTGTTCCTTAACTCGGAGATTCAATCTTCTGGAATCCATAGCCACTATGGCTCAAGATCTTCAAACCAAGATCCAGATAAGGATCTCCAAGCCTCCAGATAAGGGTCACTGGTGAGCCTTCCAATTCCGGATTGTAGTTCATTCCAAATATTGTCAAGTTGACAACCAGGAATAGCCACTACACCCCTTAACACATACTCTTTTTTTTTTTTAATGGACCATGGGTATCATTTTTTTCCTCTTGTTATCCACAGGTTTAAGTCTTGAACAAACAATGCTGAAAGATCTAAAGGAGCTGTCAGACGGTGAAATAAAAGTGGCCATCAGCACCGTGAACATGACCCTGGAGGTAAGGGCAGGGTGCTTTTCCAGCCAAAATAGATTTCACACAGATCCCGTCAGAACACCTGGAGTTCAACATCTGCTGTGAGAGTCAAGATAAGCGTTAGCCTTGAGTGAGTGTCCAGATTGGTGGAAAACTGCCAGGCTTGGATTCTCATCTCAGAAAACAAAACCACAACCACAGCCTTTCACATGTGTGATCTGTGTGGGTTTCCTAGCAACATACAAGATTAAGTTCATTTGCATGTTTTCTCTGTGCAAACATGTTGTGGCTTGGCTTTGTAGGCTACTTGGACACATGTCACCTTGACACACAAAAATGACAACTCCTCCAGTATTAACACGGAGCCTCAGCCCTCCAGTGTGGCTAATGAATGACTTGGAATGAATGCTACCCCATCTTTATGTCTTTCTTTAGTAGATTATCTCTTGTCTACTTTGGGGGGTTCCAACAACTTGTGTGTAAATATTAATTAACCCAACTAATGGAAGCTATATTTTATAGAGGCGCATCTGGGTCTTTGTCAAAGTCTATATTTTTTTATTTCCTTAGTCAGGTTCTCCATCTTTGATTGGAAGCAGGTAGTGTGTGGAGATAAAGCTCACCACTTAGGAATCTGTCTTTAGAATGGTATGCTGTTCTTTGTGTCTTTTAGTGATGATAGTGACTGTCTCAGTGTGTCTATTTCTGGGGAAAGGCTGGAATACATATTGTCCATGATTTAGAAAACCCAGAGCAAGCCAGCACCTTTGTTCTGTGCCTCTCTCTGAATTCACCCCCAGTGGATCAGCCTCACAGTTCAGCTCATAGATGTGCATGAACGTCAGGGTGGCTGGCTGTCATCAGTACCAGTGCGTAGCTCTTCTGAGCTGACGGGGCATCTTTTCAATGTGTAGATCAATAAAACAGTTTCCATGGACTTCCAGATTGATAAATGCACCATCTAATTAGTTGTGGGTGTGAACCGATATAAGAAATGTGTGCAATTTGGGATGTACTAACTAGATAATCACCTTCAATTAGAAGTCTGCCTCTTTTCCAGAAACCAAAGCAAAACATGGATCTTGCAAGGGTCAGTAGCTCTGAGAATCATTTCTACTGGTTCAAGCCTTAGGGTTTTCTTTAGCTTCCCCCTCCCCCGTCCCCCTTCATTTAATGGCATCTTATTAGGTTTTAAATGACTTGTTTGGAATTCCTTCCTAAATTAACATAGAACATCTTGTAATTGCTCAGGGAACTGTCTGTAGTTAGTGAGTTATTTTAAGACTATGAAAATCATACACTTACTATAGCTTTAATACACCTTCAATTGTGTTATAGCAGTATACAAATGGCTTTGTCAAATATATTAAGTTGTAAATGTTTATCAAGCAGAATCAGGGGTCGAATGACTGTCCTAATCTTGACAGTAATTTCCATGGGGGTCCAGTAATTAATCAGGCAGTTAAGTATAATTCTGGAATCGCTGTGTGATTTTCTCGGAGCGAGGAGGGCATTTGTGTATATGGACAGGTACATCTGGAACTCTCACCAGCTGAAAGCTAGCTGCAATGTTGTTAAACACCACATCTGTATTTACACCAGAGTGCTGATGTTCATGAGAGCCGAGAAATGGAGCAAGGACTCCTCCTTTAACATAGTTAAAGGCAGAGTTTATTCTCCTCCCTAAGGCATCCTGTGACACAGTACTGTCTCCCCAACTCTATTCGGAGACGATTAGGGTTCAGAATTCCTTTCTAATTCTCACCTACCTCACTTTAAAAACAAAGACGAGAATCTCCCAAAAGTTATTGTGTGTGTGTTAGAATAGTTGTTCAATGCTTCTGTCCATCTGGGTATGTTCTCAAAGAGACCCTGGTCCCACAGCTTTCTAAACCGGGCTTGTTCTCCCAAACATGGTCACATCGGGTTGGCACTTCAGCATGGCCCCTTATTCCTTACTGCCAATCTCTGAGCTCTTAGGCAACATAGTCTCTATGACCCACACCCTGAGGATTTAACTGTGTACTATGAATCCTCAGTACATGTGTACATGTGAACTGGTTTTGCATATTTAATCGTAATTAGATGATATTTTTAGCTTACCAGGGGTGCTCGTTTGACATGTCTTCAAATTTGAGCATAATTGTGTGCACATAGTCGATGCTTAGTTAATACAAATATTTATTTGTGATTTTTTTGATATCTGATTGTATTTCATTCTGATTTTATTTACTTTTAAACTGTGGAGGACCAAACTTTATGTTTTCTAGTTAAATTCTCTACCACTACCTAGTTTTGGATCTTCTTTTCTTTTCCTTCCTTCCTTCCTTCCTTCCTTCCTTCCTTCCTTCCTTCCTTCCTTCCTTCCTTCCTCCATCCCTCCCTCCCTCCCTCCCCCCCTCTTTCTTTCTTTCTTTCTTTCTTTCTTTCTTTCTTTCTTTCTTTCTTTCTTTCTTCCTTTCTTTCTTTCAATCTTCCCATGTAGCTCAGGGTGGCCTTGAATTCACTTTCTTTGCCCAATTAGAACTAATTTCTTTCAATTATGCCTGAAAGCTAGCATCAGGTAATTTTTTAAAAAATGGCCTATATGTTTATGTTCATGGACATTACCACTACTCCAGCAGTCTTAAAAATTGAGTGGGTAGTTTTGCAGACTACCCAGCTGTTAAATCAGAAGAGGGAGTTTGCGGCATATCAAGGACAAAGGAGAAAACATACCCCATGTTCGCTGGACCTTTCAGATGCCCTAATCCCACCATTGTGTATGACATGGACTTTGTTTGCCCAATGGCCCAATTCATTTTCTTGGGTGAAAATATTTAGAAAGCTAAGACGCTTTTCTCCTTGTAAAATACTTTGCAGAGGGAGCCAGAGGTATGGGAAGTAGAAATCGCTGGAGTTGATGGACAGAGAGATTCAGGTTTTCCACATGATAAGGAGAAAGCTGACAGATCCCCATTTGCCATTTTTATTGTAGATTTCTCATAAGGTGATAATTGTGACCTAAAATATGTTAGTATTGGTTGTGGAAAGAGCTACAATAAAATCAAATCACTATAGTTACACAGGGTCTCAGAGCTTTGCTCAACAGACAGGGTTACTCATGAATGTGATTTTGAGGTGTGACGAGCACAAAGCCTTACCTCGAGTTGGCGTGGCAGCGGCAAGCCTTCCTTACAGACAGGCTCTTGGAATCAAACTGTTAACCTCCTTTCACTATTTCCTCTAAGCCACTTCAGTCTGACTGTAGCATGTACCTTGTAAGGAATGTGCATCAAGTTGTGACATCAGTTGATGGCGGTTGAATTGATCCTTTGGGCCTTTTTATTGGTTACTCACTTGCCCATCAGAAATCAATTGAAACCAAAATGACCTTTATTCGTTTGCTAGCAGAACCTTTAATGGTTCTGTTTATGGCGCCTCATTTACACCCTGGTAAAGCAGCACATTTAGATGCCTGTATCTTCCATTCTAGTGAGAAGCTACTGAGGTGGGTCATGGCTGTACTACAGTAATGGCTCCTTTGTCAACACTTCCTTCTGCATCTCCCTGAAGACAATAGCTCACTAGCATCTTTACTTTGTAAGGACAAAGGTCAGATGCTGGCCGGGTTGTTTTTTTTATCAGCTGTACTAAGATTCGTTCACATACAGAGACACATGCTGTAACCACATGCTAGGGCTGATGTAAAGGCACTGTGACGCGACGTTCACAAACTGCACGGTTCAACAGAGATAGATGTATTATCTTATGGTTCTGGAGGCTCAAGGCTTCAGGTCAAGATGCAGGTTGTTGCGAGAATAAACAATGTTCCTTAGCTTGTAGAAGCTAAGACCCCTGGCCTTATCTTCAGGTTATTTGTCCTGTTTCTCCCTGTCCCAGCTTTAAGAACCCCACCCCACCAAATGACCGCATTTAATTTATATCTATGACCATCCTGTTTCCAAATACAGCCCCATTCTAAGTGTGCCCAGTTAAGATTTTGACATATGGGTTTCAAGGGACATGAGCTGCGATGAACCCTTCCAGAAAGCTCAACATGATAACACTTGCAGTAAGATTGTATATATGAACACAGACCAGCTGCTGTCACACGCAAATCATTTTCCTGTAGGTGACAAGCACTGCTGACCACAACTCCTAAAATGTAGTCCACATGTAGAGCTGGCATTCTGGACCATTCTATGGGCTGGGAGCTGGGGACTCCTCCTGCTCAGCTCTGCTCTTTGAACATGGGGGAGAAAGCTCTGGGGCTGCATGCTGGCGGAGTGACTCAGGACACTTAGTCATTCGGAGTCTGTTCTGCATAGAGATCGCTGCCCACGAGGTGCCTTGGAGCACAGCAGAGGGAAAAACCCTGTACTTTCTGTTAGCATCAAGAACACAGACTGGAGGAACTCCATGACAATTGTTCCACTCCTCCCTAATGAAAGGGAAACTTCATTAAGGTTTGATGAATATAAATGGCCCATCATGACTGGTGATTTAAGACTGAGCTAACTAGTCTGAAGTCTACACCATTTTAAACACCAATGATGGATTTATTATTATTTGAGCCTAGATTTGTTTTTAAGTCATGATGAAAGACCTGCTTTATTTTGCCATAAAATGCATACAGTTTTTGTTTGCTTGTCTTGTTTTTTTTTTTTTTTTTTTGCTTGTGGTTTTTGTTTGTTTGTTTGTTTTGTGTGGTTTTTTTGGGGTGTGTGTGGATATTTTTCCCCTTTTTTCCTTTTTAAGACAGGGTTTACCTCGATAGCCTTGACTGTCCTAGGACTCACTTTTGTAGACCAGGCTGCCCTCTAACTCACAGATCTGCCTGCCTCTGTCTCCCAAATGCTGGGATTAAAGGAGTATGCTACCACTGCCCTGCTTAGGAAAACATTTTTGACTAGCATTTGTTTCAGAATGTTAATAAATCCTGAAGTATTTTTTGAAAAAAAAAAAAAAGACTTTTCAAAGCCTTTTAACCCAACCAATGGAAATACAGGGACAAGCTCTTTCCAGGTCCTATCAGGTTTTCATTTGAGGAAATTCTTTTTAGTGTGTATGTTTCCAGGGCTCAAGCTCATCAGGGCCTTATGTCTGTCATGCATACGTGCTGCTAAGCCACATCCGTCACATTTCTAGTCTCTGAAGGTTTTGTTCCTCCGTTTCCTTTAGACCCCAGGACTCTCAGCTCTTCCTGGCTACTATAAAAGACACTGGCATGTGATGGAGCATGCTCAGTGTACATCAGCAACTTCAGTGAGAAAATCCAAACATTAATCCTGGGACCCCAAGAGGGAAAAGAGATGGTGCTTTCCTACTCGGGTTGAAGTGCCTCCAATATCTATCTACAGCAAATAAACCCTGGACCTCAGAGCTCAACAAAGAGTTGCTTGTTTGCACACATGTAGCAACCCCATTTGGAGCTTGGGTGGGTGGCTGCAGGTGATTCGGAAAGTATTTTCAACATACTACTCCTAGCTTTGCCTGGAAGGACTCATCCTATTCCACAAAGACGAGAGAATCTCAGGGGCCAAGGAAGGAAGGTTTTCTGCCTCCTCTCAGAGCAGAAAGTCAACCCCATCCAGCAAAGGCCAGCCTAGTGTGGGTGACAGCTCTTAAAAGCTGGCAACCTGGAGCACATGTGCAGCCTTCAGATAACTCAGCGGGTTGAAGAGCCCCCCTCCCAGGTAGCTCAGCTGCTCTGAGCCTTGTTTTTTTCTCAACCCAACTCTAAAACGCACAACCTTGCATGAATCTGCTCCCTTGATGTGATGCAACTTTTCCAAATCAGTGAATAAATGAAGGGCAATCTGCTCAGCCAGCATAGTTAATGGTAGGGCATCTTTAAAAATCAGAACAAACCAGGATGACTCTTGAACACTGGTTCAAACAACAAAACTGTGTGTGGCTGAAGTATTAGAGCTTCATCATTCTTGTGCTGAAGAATCACAAGGGGTTTGAAGGAAATGACAAAATGGTTAGATGACTTGTATGCATGGAGGGGTTTTAAGAATCAGTCTTATGAGGCACAGGAAGCATGGGTTTCAATTTGCAATCAATTTCCAGCTAATAATTCATAGCTATGAGCCACTCCTTACTGTGGGAAGCAACTGGCGGGAAGAGCAGAGCATCTCTATTTAAGGGATTCTTTTAGCAGCTGAAGCTTGTGACATTTAAGGTCTTTGTAAACTATGCTAGGCATCTTCTGATGATGGCCAAAATATGTCATCAACAAAATATGTCACCAACAGCGGATTGGTCACCTTTTTGTCACTGTGATGAAAATCAGATAAATCAGTTTATAAAGAAGAAAGGTTTGTTTGGGCTCATGGTATGGAAGGTTTCAGTCCATGGTAGCTTTGAGTCTGTGGCGATACAGTTCAGCTTGGCAGGGCATGTGGTGGAGGAAGCCACTCACCTCAGGGAGGCCACGAAAGCTAAAAGGGAAATAGAAGGACCTTGGAGGTAAAAATATCCCTCTCAAGGCCACACCCCTAGCTGCCTAAATTCCTTCCAGGATGCCCAGGCCCTGCCATTTCCCAGCAGAGTCACCGGTCTGAAACCAAGCACAGAGGCCTTTAACGACAATTACAGTGCAGCTCAAAGTCTGCAAAAATGTGCTTTAAAACACATTAGAGTGGCATCCTTATTTTGTTTCTCCAACAAAACTCTATTGGAGCAATGTGTATCTTAACTGACACCTTTTCTTTATTTTTTTAATGGACACCAATGATTCCTAAAACATATTTTATCCAGTTCTCCCCGTCAATGAATTTCCCTAAGTGTAGACCCCCTTCTACATTTTCTAGCCACAATTCTGCTTGCTATGATTTTAATATTTGCATCTCTCCAAGATTGATATCGAAACTTAATTCTTAACACAGTGGTGTTGAGAAGTGAAAGCTTTAGAAGGCGATTAGGTTAAATTAGATAATTTTCATAATGGCTGTTTCTAATTTGCAAATAATGGGTCTGCATATTTTCTGGAATTTGACAACCATCCCTTGCCACCCTTTACAATGTGGTGCCAGCACTCCACTGGGGCTCTGACTCTGACCCCTGATGTGAGGGGGAGGGGGCACATGACTCAGTGGGCAGGAAATGGAGGTGACCAGCTTGGCATACAATCTACTAGAGCAGGCAAATTTGTTTCTGGTACCCAGTGCTGTGTCATGAAGTGAAAACTTTCTTTTTAAAAATGTTCTGTCCACAGAGAGTGTTAACCAATAATCTGTTTGTTGTTGGATACAAGAACAAGGCCGTTAGGCCTTTAAGTGGATGCTTATCAAGGGTATGTAGAAAAGTGAGATACCGGAGCTGAAGTGCTGATCACTTTTTTAAAGGTAAATAAGCGAATAGATTTTTTTTTTTAAATAATCAAAGAAAAGATAGGCCGGGTGTGGTGGCGCATGCCTTTAATCCCAGCACTCGGGAGGCAGAGGCAGGCAGATTTCTGAGTTCAAGGCCAGCCTGGTCTACAAAGTGAGTTCCAGGACAGCCAGGGCTACACAGAGAAACCCTGTCTCGAAAAGAACAAAACAAAACAACAACAACAACAACAACAAAAAAAAAAGGAAAAAAAAGGAAAGGATAGAAAGTTGATACTTGATCATAATTTACTTAACAAGTTTCATGCATTTGGCCAAAGGCATTGTATTTTCAGATTTTAGTTTGGACTAAGAGTCTAATCATATTGAAAGTACCAGATAGCATTAATAATTGGCCTGTAATCTTTCCTCACTGAGCCCAAACACCACAACTGTGGCCACCTCTAAGGCTGCTGAGGATTCAGGCTTAAGTCGCCCCCATTTTCTACACTTTTTTGCTTGCCTCTCTGCAGATGGAGATGCAGAACGCTCCCTTGTGTCTGGGACTGTAAACCTCTCTTGTAAGCTTTCACCAAGATGGCCTGTGCCAGCGAGGGCTCACGGCCCCTTTGAGCTGTAGCTGTTTTCTGTTACTTTGCTCCCATTTCTCATCTTTTAAGTAGGTTCTACACAGCTTCCCACTTCCTGTGCCTCTGCCAGCTCCTTCTTAGAAACCTTGTCAGCCCTCTGGGCCACTTCTGCCTGGACACTGCTCTCCTTCCTTCTAGCCACTGCAGATTTGTCCTTTTAAAAAGCCACATTCTTTGGATTCAACATCAAAATGCGCAGGCTGCCCCCTTAAAGTGGGTGGGTCATTCTCTTCTTCCACTTGGGGCCTCCCTTCTTAGTCCAGCATCACATTTAGGGAGTGAGCACATTATCTGAGGGCAATGCCAATGCATGCATAAACCTGTATCTTTGCATTTTTAGAAATTTTTACTTCCTATGTATGTTTTTGGTCTCTCTGTCCCTCTCTCCCCATCCCGTGTGTATTGGTTCATGTGTGTGCATGCGCATAGGTATGAAAGTCAGATAGACACAGTCTCTTCATTAATTCCTTTCAGTCTCTAACTTGGCAGCGTCTCTTACTTGGCCCCAGAGTTTGATAATTTAACTATCAAAGATACCCACTTGGCTCTGAGGCTCTCCTGAGCCTCAGGCTCTGGGGCAGGTTAAGTGGCCACACCTCCCACGCGATTGCCTGTCTACTGAGGTTCTGAAAGTTCGCCCTTCACTTGTACACCAAGTGTTTTCCCCACTGAGCCATCTTCCCAGCCCCTCACTTTATCATTTATAAACAGAATTTTATGTTTCTAGACCCTCGAAAGCAGTCAGCAGGCAATTCCTCTCTCTAGAATCCCTTTCTAGGAGGAAGGACACTGTCCCTTTGTTCCTGGATGAAGTGCAGTCTCACTGCCAGCCTTTATAAGGAATGATTTTCCCGGCCAGGGCCCCAGTTAGCCACTGTCAGTCCTTAAACAGCGGTGGGTATTTGGGACAGTCATAGGAGACTTTTGTCATCCTAACCATCCCACGAAGACAAAGAGACCAGTAACAACCACGTGACTTAACTCACTCTCCACTTAGCACTGAGGAAATGAAGAAATAGCACCACCCTAAATCCATTGTGACAACTTGAAGTTTCTCCTTAGTTTAGGATCTAATTTTCTTCTACACGTTTCCTCAGAGAAAGGAATCCCTCAGGCCACGATTCTGAGCGTGGATGGCTGCTCTTTTGCTCTGTAAATACATTTAAAAAAAAATGTACTGTAATGTCATTTTGATGGCTTAATTTCTGAAAGGATTGGCTAATTGCCTTTTTAGGAATGTACTCAGACCAGTTTGAGCTGCCCTGAGTTACTTTTAATAGCATCTGTTGCTTACCTTTCCTTTGGTTTATTTTTCCCTGTCTGTCACCTGCCTTCAGAATTCTTTTGCTGATTTGGAGACCTGACCTTGGTTTAAATTAGTTTGACTATAATGTTCCTGCGGAAGCACATGCCATGTTTTAATGGTTAATTACCGCACCGTATCAAATTGTCATGGAAAAACAGGTTGCGAAACTAAAGGAAATGTGTTCCTCTTCTTGAGACAGAGAAATCTCTTTAAAAGACCTCTAATCCCAGTACTTGGGAGGCCGAAACGGGTGGGTCTCTGAATTCAAGGTTAGCCTGGTCTATAGAGTAAATTCCAGGACAACCAAGGGATACATAGAGAAACAAAAACAAAAACAAACAGAAAACAACAACAGGGGAATGTCTTTAAGCTAGAGGCCCCTCTCTGTGCAAATATAGAGCTGGTTCCCTAAGTAACAAGAATATATTTTGGTACATAATAAATACACACACACACACACACACACACACACACACACACACACACATATTTGAATAGCGACAGAGAGAAACAAGAAGGGTCAAACAAAGGCTTTCGGGTGCTGTGCTGATCCTTAATTCAAAGACTGCTAACAAAAAAAGGAAAAGTGCTGTCCCAGCCACATTAAGAACAAACACAGGCCAGTGGTGCCGCCTAGTGGTACCAAAAGGGAAGACAGGTTGTAGGCTGGAAAAGGTCTCAGTTTTCTTCTATTCTCTTGAGAAGCTAACACCCATTCTCAGGTGTGTACCCTGTCTCACCCTGTGCTTTAAAACCTTTTATCACACTTTGCTTTATATTTACTTGTGTTCCGTTCATACATATACATCCCACATCTAGAAGACAAATATAATAAAATAAATCCGACATGCCATGAATGTAACCACAAATTTATTGGATTAGGGGTGCCTTTCAATTGATTTTCTCACTGGACTCCCAGACCAGACTTTGAAATAAATAAGTCCATGGTGCCCCTTTTATAAAGGAGCTCTGAAAGACTCTTGATGTTAAGCACTGTGGCTGTCTTTTGCCCTGCAAGCTTTTAGCCTCAAGTTCCTTTTTGTGGCACCACCATGACATCTGTGTACAGCTTACTCACAAGTTCTCATGCTGGGCACACTTCATTTCTCTGGACTTTAAATTGTTTTCTTTTGATGCTAAAACTTGAAGTGAAACAGTTATTTTGTGTCTACCTGTCTGTGGAGCTCAAAGAACTCTTACTTAACCCGCAGTGTATCCACCTGTGGTTCATCTCAGCCTACAGCCCAGTAAGTCACCGCTGCATCCCTGGGGCAGTCGGGTTGAAGAGTAGGGCTGGAATGCACAAGCATACTTCATTCATACCTTTACTCACTTATCAACACATTTGTTCATGAAACATGAGTTGAGTAGCTGTGCCCGAAGTATTGATCCTGTTATGCCCTGGTCTCTCTCCTATTGTGCCTATAGTCTATAAGTGATTGTTCATTCCCAGTGGTGCCAATCATTAAATACAAATACCAGAGAAACACAGTCTGATTTGGGAGAGGAACACACAGTGGGAAAATGTGCCCAGATTAATTTGAAACAAAAACTACGAAAGGCATATAGAAGTTGGTATGTAAATGAGACTTTTTCTGCAGGGGACAGTGAAAACTAAAGGTCTTCCCATACTCTATAGAGATCAGTGGTTCTCAACTTTCCTGACCCTTTGATATAGTTTCTCATGGTGTGGTAACCCCCAACTGTAAAATTATTTTCATTGCTGCTTCATAACTACAATTTGCTACTGTTATGAATTGTACTGTAAACATCTTGATATGTCTCAGGCAACCTCTGTGAAAGGGTTGTTTGACCCACAGGACCCACAGGCTGAGAACTGCTGCTGCTGATTTAGATGAAGGAGAGCATGTGTGACAGCTAGACAAAGAGAGCATGGTATGTGATATGGAGTTAGGAGCCTGGGAGAAATGACTTTGTCCTCATGCTTGGATATACTTTGGATTTAAATCTGAACAGACTGCAGTGTTGATTCTTAACCTCCAAGAAGAAGGAAAACAAGGGGATGATAGATATCCAGGGGAAGTGTGGCAGGCACATGATTAGGAAGTCAGAAGTCGGCTACAGCATTAGTTGCACACCATTGTCTGACTAGCAAGACCCTGGAACCCAGGGTTAGTAAAACACTGGACTGATTCCCCGCTTTCTCCATCAGGGAAAAGGCCGATGTGTTCCTACTGATCTGGAGTACACCCCTGCTATAAGATGGGACCTAGAAAAGAGATTATTTTAGACAACCCAGGGTAGAGATGTCTGAGCAGGATGACGGGAACACAAGTAACAGTTGGGGTCAGAAGAGTTGGGAAGCAGGCCAAGGGTACAAATGCAGACCAAAGTCAGACCATGTGGTGAGGCCATTGCTAAGGCCCAGAGATATGGGAGCAGCAGAAACAGGACCTAGAGAATCTGGACCCTGCGTTATGGTTCACATCCCAGGCTCTTACTCCACCCAGAGGCAGATCCACAGCCCTGGGAAGGGTGAGGAAGACACTTTATACAGCTGCTCTCCTACAGCATCAGAATGTGACACCATGAAGCATGAAGTCACACTGAATGAGCCAGACTCTTCAAATGCCAAAACCAAGTAACAGCTCTTCTTTGGTCACAGAGGAAATACAAGCACCGTGTGCTTCCTCAGATTAGAAATGACATGAAGGGGAAGGCAACGGACATCATCAGTGTGTGTTCAATGGTTTGAATATCTATGTGTGTGCCTCTGTCCATCCTGCAGTGGGTGGGGAGCCCACAGTGGGCAGGGGGGGGCTTAGCCAGTTCCCCCTCACTGTAAAGAAAATCTACTATAATGGTACATGGTAGATTTGTGAAGGTGCCAAAAACACATCAGGGTGGCCTCTTCTCTCTCCTGTGGGTACTTCTACGGATGTGACACAATTGCTGACCATGAAATGAATGTTCCAGAATAGCATAATTTATCTTTTCTCACTCTGCATCTTGAATCTTCCAGTGAAAAGTGCAAATACTCCATTTCCTAATACATGGCACTTTCTGAGTATAATTGCCTCCATTATAGGCTAGTACCAACAGACTTAAAGTAAGATCACAACAGCACACACAAAAGGATGTGGATAATAAGCTAGGAGTCAGGGCGCCTGGGCTGGAGTCTTGGATTGGGCACTGCCAGCTCTTTAACTATAGCTGGTCACTTGGCATTAGTGTATCTTGTTTATAAGATGGGAACTTATTAGTGCTCTCTTTAGAGGGTTGTTCTGGAGACTAGATTAACAGTAGCAAATACTTAGAATGGTCCTGACATATGGTAAGCCCTTCCTAAAATATTACAAAAAATTATATAAAACACTGAAAACATTTTCAGACAGAAAGTAATTTCATCACTAACAAACTAGCAGTGAATCTGAGACTATTTTTTTCAAATGAAAACTGAAGAAATATCAGAATTGTTGCTTATTTTGACCAAAAATTTTAAATTATCTGTATGGGTGTTTGTGTGTGTGTGTGTGTGTGTGTGTGTGTGTGTGTAGCCCAGAGGTTGATGTTGGTTAACATCTGTCACTGTTCATCTTATTTCACTTACATATATTTTTGAGATAGGGTCTCTCACTGAACCTGGATGTCACTGGTTCTGCTAGGCTGGCTGGACCCCAATCCTGTCTTCAGAATTACTTCAGGAATCCACCTGCCTCCACCTCTCCAGGACTGTGATTAGAGATGTCTGTTGCAGATGTATCTGTTGCAGTTGGCGACTCCATGATCAGCTGTTCTATGCATTTTGATGGGTCATGTTTTTCTCTGATGGCCTCTGTTGCTACAAAGAAAAGTTGGTTGAGGAGGATTGAAAGCTACTCATACCCATGGGATAAGCATAAGAACACAGACTGCAGTTAGGAATTGTGCTGGTCTTGTCAAGTAGCCACAGAAGGTTGTCTTCCAAGTGGATAACCTCATTAGCCTTGAGTGATTGGTCGGATTCCCAGTACCTCGCATTTCCCCTCTGCTTTCAGTAGAAGTAAGTCCAACTAGACAGCTGTTGGTTACTGCCACGATATGAGTACCACTACTGCACCTTGTCATGATGGTCATTGCTGTGGCTTCTTGGCACTTCATCTGGGTAAGACTATTGGTTGTGTCCCTTGTTGTCAATGGAAGAGCACCTTCTGGCACTATAGAAGCTAGTCTTCAGAGACGAGGCTTTCAGGTTCTGACAGATTTTTATCCCATGGAGCATTAGAATTCTTTGATAAATGATTAAACTAAGACAGTGAGGAAAGCGAATGACCTCAAATCACAGGGTAAATTTCCAAGCCGAGAATCTGACTCTGAAGGCTGATAATAATTCTCATTGTTCGTTAGGTCACAGAGGGGAAAAACTAACTGATTTGTGGATGATTATGTAGGCTGTTTTTTTTTTTTCAACTGCCTGGATGAATTAGCTGGCTGTGGACACAATGTTATGAAACAATAACAACAACAACATCAACAACAGCAACAACAAATGAAGCTCTTGTTTGTTAACTTTTCTGTATGACTAACAGTTTAGCATTTCTCATGATTCCTCTGGGCCAGTCTGAACTCTGTCATACGGATACAATCAGAGAGCGAGGTATGGCTAGGACCAGCATCCTCACTCATGCGGCTGTGGCTTCACCTGGAAGGCTATGGTGAATGGGTAACAATCCTCCCCTCCTCTTTCATGCGGCTTCTTCATATGAAAACAGAACCCATCCCACATACTAGAAGCAGAAATGTTAGCGGTCAGGACTCACAAGGTCATACCATGTTCTGTCTACCAAAACATGTCATTGGTGACACTCTAGAGAAAATGAGGAGCGATATCCCACCTCTAGATGTGAGAAGTTGAAAAATATCCATCAGTGCTTGCCAATGGACCTGACTCTTTCTTAACCAGTTTTTTCATGTGCAGCTGTCCTTGGCCCTGTCCCTGTAACTCCAGGATCCTCTGGGGACACCCAGATCTTCAGATAGTCAACTCACAATGGGGTGAAATTTCCATATAGTCTCCACACATCCTTCCATATACACCAAATCTCTAGATTACTGTCAACATATAATACTTCACGAACATCATGTCGCTTAGGGAATCACAATGGCTAAAATGTCTGAACATGCCCAGTTATTTTTTCCCAGAAATTTTAAAGCCAGGATATTTCATTCACTCTGTCCCTTTTAAATGTGCTACTTGCCTAGCTTTCATACAGGCAGATACCATCCTCTTGAATGTTCTTGAGCTAACTGGGAGATTCCTACTACCTCGGCACACTGAGAAAGGACAGTGATGAAGCCGCACTATTCTTGCTTTCATCTTGTAGGTCTTGCCTTGGAAATGTAGCTGGGGCTCTCAGGCTCCACTTCTCTTTGCTGGCTCTCAAATCTTCAGTAGCATCGAGGGTTTTTTTTACATCCTACTTTGAAAATACCCATAAAGCTTTCCTTTGATTTACAAGGGTTCATCGTGTCAGGGAACAGTGGAGAGGGAGAAGATATTCAAAAGGTCAGGTTACATGTGCCTGTGCTAGCCAGAGAGACGAAGAAAACTGCAGGGGTTCATATTTATTTATGGCGTGATAGAATATGAGCTGGAAAAATGTACTGTTGACATTCTCGAGCCTACTCAGAGTAAGTGATGCAATTAGGGTGATATTGGAATGTGTGGCTACCATGTGAGTAAGTGGAGGGGATGTCAATCTAAAGGGTGAAATAGTATGCTGATTGAGTTGCAGTGAGTTCTAGAATGCCTGCCTACAGTAAGCCCGTAGACCCAGAAAACAGTTGCAATAGATATAGAAATCTATGATGGGCCCGGCTGGAGCTCTGGGAGGGACAGACCAAGGCCATGTGGGAGGCACAAATGAATGCATTTCCCTTAGACCTTATCCAAGAGGCTGACTTTAAAGTGGAAACCAAGAAGATCTCAGCTGAGAGAAGAGAGGAAACACCATCTCCTTCTCCTAAGGCTGTGGAAGTAAGGAATGGAAATTCATTGCAACTGCCTGGGTATAGAGACATGGAAGGGAAGGTTTTTGATCATAGCAGGGAACTGGCTGGGAGTTTATTACAATGAGGGATACAACAGATGGAAGGTGGGGCTCCATCAGCCCCTCAGGTCACACGAGACAATGAAGAACAGGGAGGTCTTGCATTTGTACCCTCCATAAAGCAAGAGCATCACCACTCCTCTTTCTTCAACTGCCTTTCTTATGCTTCATTACAATGGTGTCCTGTACAGTGGTTAGCTTGTTGGTGAGGAGAAGAAGGGGCCAGGAAAGAAGTGCTGAAGAGGAGACCATATTCCCCTCAACTATTAATGAGCCTGGCTGGGGAAGGGTCAAAGCATAGCTTCTATACAGAACTGCATCTGTGCCTGTGACATGGGGTTGGATGTTTACATCATTAAGCATTATACTGTGAAACAATCATGAGAGCAATGTTAATTAAGAGTGTCCAGAGAAAGTGGGATTGGGTGGGTAGGGGAGTGGGGGGGAGGGTATGGGGGACTTTTGGGATATCATTGGAAATGTAATTGAGGAAAATACGTAATAAAAAAAATATTTAAAGAGTGTCCAGAGAAATCACAGGGTTTAATAGAAGTTTTATGTAGGGTTGTAGCAAGAATTACCTCTATCATGACTATACATCTACACCTCCAAATTTTTCTTGATATATTTATACACACACACACACACACACACACACACACACATCAAGACCCTGGATACCTGGCATACATATATACTATATTTCCTATGCATACACATTCATGATAACTTGATTTGTAAGTGATGTATAGTAAAAGATTGTCCTTAATATCCAAATTAACCAATAACAACAGTATTCTGTAATAATGTTTGCATAAATCTAATTTTTTTCTCTGAAAATACCCATGTTTATCAGATCATAGTTGAGTGCAGGTTAGTGAAACTGTAGAAGCAAAACCATAGTTAATTGGAAGACAGATTTCCATAGACCTTATAGACAGAGGGACTCAGGGAGACTGTCATGTGCCCCATAGACAAGGAGAGCTTCTTTCTCTAAGATGAAGAAGGTGGGCTTAACCCTTCCCAGTTCCACACATTCCTCTCTGTCAAGTGTTGGCTGCATCTGTGTGAGTTCTTTCTCCTTACTCTGGATTTAGATGGAGACTGCACAGGGAGGGAAGAAGCAACTGCACTTTGTTTGTTTTGTTTGCACTCTGTGGCGCCTCACAGGGACACATTTTGGTTGTGTGAACCTGCAGTGAGGTGACTTTTATTTTTTCCAGGAAGTGTGTACCAGACAACTTGAATACTTCAAACTATCCCAGTGCAAATTTTTGAGGTTCATTTTTGTACTGGCTAGTTTTGTGTCAACTTGACACAGCTGGAGTTGTCACAGAGAAAGGAGCTTCAGTTGGGGAAATGCCTCCAAGAGATCCAACTGTAAGGCATTTTCTCAATTAGTGATCAAGGGGGAAAGGCCCCTTGTGGGTGGTGCCATCTCTGTGCTGGTAGTCTTGAGTTCTATAAGAACCAAGCAGGCTGAGCAAGCCAGGGGAAGCAAGCCAGTAAAGAACATCCCTCCATGGCTTCTGCATCAGCTCCTGCTTCCTGACCTGCTTGAGTTCCAGTCCTGACTTCCTTTGGTGATGAACAACAGTATGGAAGTGTAAGCTGAATAAACCCTTCCCTCCCCCCCAACTTGCTTCTTGGTCATGATATTTGTGCAGGAATAGAAACCCTGACTAAGAAAAATTGGTACCAGCATAGTGGGGTATTCCTGTGACAACCTGACCATGTTTTGGGGAGGACTGTGGAAGGACTTTGGAACTTTGGGCTTGAAGATCCATTCGTTGTTAAGAGCTCTGAGATGTTGTGTAGGAGCTTGGAAGATAATGTTGAGAACAGTACAGAAGATGGAGGTCTGGCTTGTGAAATTTCAGAGGGAAAAATAAAGATCTTTTCAGGGCCATTGCTGTTTTGATTGTGAAGATTCTGTGGTTCTGGTTAGCTGGGGCTGAAGAATCAGCTGTGATTAACAAGATACCAGAACTACTAAAGTGAAACTTTTGCATTACGGGAACTATTGATGCTGATTAGCTGGAGCTAAGAAATTAGCGATGATTAAGAAGAGACCAGCATCATTGAGGTGACATTTTCTGGGAAATGTTTTCTGAGAGCACAGAGGCTGTGTTCCAGAAATAGCCAAGGTTGTACCTTGTGCTGTGGCTGGACTTGGTAATATGTAAGGGTCACCCAGGTGGTACTGGTTTTAAAGGCATGAAGGGGTCATGAAGAGCAGCTGAGAGAGGCCATGGAAGGCCATTGGTGAAGGTGCAGCCATAGTTGCAATTGATGTCCCAGGACTGAAGGAGTCATGTAAAGGAGTTGAGGCTTAGCACCATGAGGAGAGCCTGTGAGAGGCTATTGGTGAGGCCTAGTTACAGTGGAAGACAGCAGCGTTTTGGAGATGCCAGTACCATGAGATGACCACCAAGAACAGCAGCAGCAGTGGAGTATAGGCAGCTGGAGCCTAGAGGACAAGCTGTGTGCTACAAAGGGCATGACTGGAGAAGTGACCTAAGCCCTTGGAGGAGCCCAGAAGATCGTGAGTGGATCCCAGACATTGGACAGTTGGAGTTTGATTTCGCTTTTGGTTGTGACTGTGCCCTGATGTTTTTCCCTCTTGAAGGAAGTATTTGAATGGAGCCCACAGTTGAGAGACTTTTAGTTGTAAAAAGACTTTGGATTTTAAAAGATATTGGACATTTTTAAAGGATTGAACTTTTAATATGTAAAGACTGTGGGATTTTTAAAGTTATTTAAGATCTTGGGGATGAATAAGAACTAAGGGTTGAGGCTTACTAGTGATATATTTGTGTGTCAAGTTGACAAGGGGTCAACTGTACTGGCTAGTTTTGTGTCAACTTGACACAGCTGGAGTTATCACAGAGAAAGGAGCTTCAGTTGAGGAAATGCCTCCAAGAGATCCAACTGTAAGGCATTTTCTCAATTAGTGATCAAGGGGGAAAGGCCCCTTGTGGGTGGGACCATCTCTGTGCTGGTAGTCTTGGTTCTATAAGAGAGCAGGCTGAGCAAGCCAGGGGAAGCAAGCCAGTAAAGAACCTCCCTCTATGGCCTCTGCATCAGCTCCTGCTTCCTAACCTGCTTGAGTTCCAGTCCTGACTTCCTTTGGTGATGAACAACAGTATGGAAGTGTAAGCTGAATAAACCCTTTCCTCCCCAACTTGCTTCTTGGTCATGATATTTGTGCAGGAATAGAAACCCTGACTAAGACAATTTTGAAGTTATAATACAAAAGGAGAGAAAGAATCTTTGTTCTTTGAAAGCCAAAGAACATACTATTAGAACTTGCCAGTTATTAGGAATTTCTTTTTCAGACAAATTTCCCCTATGTGAAGCTTGGTCTTTGGCATTTAATCGAGATTTATTTGCAAGCTTGAACTTTTGCTATTTATCCATTGTTTGATGTTTCTGTTCTTGACACTTGCAAACTTTCCCTTGTTTTGTATTTATGTGTCAGGCACCAAGATGGTCTATAAATTTGTTTTTGTTGTTAAAAAAGCAAGTAAACATGTTAGCATCTAATCTTCCCGTAATGGCATTGGAAACAAAAATCACAACAACTTACAATGCTTTTCGGAGATATCTTTGTGCTGCCTGTTGTGAGAAGTGAGGGTATGTAAAATAAATGATGTATGGAGCTGTAGGATGCGACTTTCCCAGATACCTTATGTGTAAGGAACATTAAACATAGGGCTCTCGTTTAGCAAATAAATAACCATTCATTTCAATGGCTGCATAGTCTGGACTTTCGTGCATATTTTTGCAAAAATAAGAAGAGGCCATTAGGGATTTAATATAAAATAAATCGCCAAGGGGTCTTCTTGTAGTCCTAGTCTTTCTGCCCCATGGTGTGTTACTAATGTGCATAAATGGGCTTAAATGAATTTGTTATCTGTATTACATTTGCAGTATGTATATATTTATATATTATTTTTTAATTGTGTTTAAAAATAAAACATTAAATACATCATTTTGGAGAGTTGAGGACGTAGAGTACGTAAATCAATCAGCTTCAATTAGTATTAAAAATGTCAGTATATTAGATTTGCCTGTGGGTGTATTTACCCCACAGAGTTTAATGTATTTTAGTTTTGTCATCTCTGAGGTAGCCATATGGTTAATTTGTCATCTTAAAAGAATAGGAGGCTACGATCCAAGTTCGATTAATGATATGACACTTATGCGCCTCCAAAAGAGCCCGTCTTCATTGTTTTATTGATGCCCTAGGTCAGACACTGAGTACTGCTTCAGCACAGCACGGATGGCTGCCAAGGAGCTTTGCAGATTTGCTTTCCTCTCTAGTTCTCCCTACCACGATCATAGCTACAGAAAGCAGGTGGTAGGGATTTTCTGAATCACAAGACACTATTGGATGGTACTGCATCCACAGGGTAGTTTCCTAAGAGTTATCATTAGATGTGCCTTACCTTGATAAATGAAAATTAATAAATGTTAATCTGATGAGACTGAAGAGATGGACACATTCTCTGCATTCAAGTCTAGAAAGGTTTTGACGATGTATTTTTAAGCTATAGTCATTCATCTTAAAATGCACTGATGGCTGCCTAGTAAAGATGTTCTTATTAAAGAAGTTGTCAACTTAAGATATTAAAGATGCTGATTAGAGATAGATGCTGATGAGACAATCTGTTAAAAGATGTTGAATTTTGTAGAGCTATTTCCTATTCTAAGTATTGTCTACTCTTTGGGGGTAAATACACTCTTTCAATATTCTATTCTGATCAACTCTTTGTGAAACTATTATTTTCAAAGAGTAAAAACTTTCCAAAATTGCATGCAGCCAGTCTTCTCTTTCAAGTTTTCTTAGTGTACTATTCTTAATGTGTTAAATTATCATGTAATTAACATACATTCCAGATAAGTATTAGACCTTGGCTAATGGGTCTCAATCATATTTGTTTCTGAATACAAATGAAATCCCTACTTTAAAAGCAGCTACAAAAGCAGGGAAGCTGGTGGGCATGTGCGTGTAAGCTCCCTGTCTGACTAGTGTGGAAGTTCTTATTATTCTACTTTCCCTCTATCTGGCCGATTTGTCATTCTGGAGTTGTTATTCTTGCTTCTATCACAGCTTTACTGGAGATGTTTACGGGGCATGGGCTTGAGCAGCAGGAGGTGTGTTTTGAAAAATGTTAAGTGTAAAATAGATCTTGTAATTTATTCATATGTTATTCAGTGTTTGTTTCCACTGCTTGACAGTGTGTGCACACAATCCAACTCGCCTAAGGAAGGACTCTTAAATAGATAAAGCCTGTGCGCCTCTGTCAATCCAGGGACCAGAGGGTCAGGCTTGTCACAGAGGTAAAATCCTGGCCAGGACTATGCTACAGAGTCTCCCTTTTCTGATTCCCTAGCTGGTATGGACAGGAGGAGTCCAGTGCCCAAGCATATAATCACACTGATATGATGTTTAAAGGTAAAAATAAAGTGTAGGAAAATTGATTTGTAAATTTAATAACAATTTATTATTAATTATTATTTTATTATCAATTTTTACTAAAATAATAATTTATCCTAAATTATTTTATTTCCCATAAATGACATGAAACAATGTAAAATTATCATTCACTATCCATAAGTGACAATTAAAAATTACCTCATTTACATTGTGTTTCTCTGTTTCCAAATAAATTATCAATCATGTCTTTGGTAGAAAGAAAGAGGGCTGGGCTGGGACTCTACACTCCCAAATGCCAAGCTTTCTCTGTCCCCGTGGCTTCCTATCCCAGATGAATGTTAGACATAGACATATCAGGGCCATTTAAAAAGCATGGGCCCTGGAGAAGTGTTTTACGGATTCATTCAACTTCCTAAAATATTTTGTATGCCATGTTCAGTATTGGTAAATTGTAAATGGTGATAAATAAGATAATATTGATTTTTAAAGTAGTTGAAACTAAATTGTATGGCATCTATAAAAGTGTACACAGCAATCAGCAGTTCTTTTGTTTGTCCTCTAACTGGATTAGGACTTTAACTGTCTAGCTGTCCTGGCTTAATGCGCTCAGGGAGTCAGAGGATTTCAGTATTCTGAAAGCACACTCCTTTCCTGGGAGTTCCACAACAGAACATGCCATCTCTTATGTTAAACTTGGAACAAATTATACTCTATCTCCTCCCCCAAAACAGTCTTTAGCTCATATCTGTCCCTGCTCAATATTCTTTTTCAGATCTATAGTTTCACTCTGTATGTTCAGTCATGAAATCGTGAATTTTGCACGTTGATCAAATCTTGTGTCACATCTATGATTGCTCGTGAATATTCATTGAAAATCACCAATCTTGCACTTGGTTCTCATTACTCTATAAATAGCCTCCTTACCTTGATGATTTGTGTGAGTAAATCTGCAAAATCTGGCTCAGGCAAGGTAGCATCTTGGATCCTTTTTCTCAGGGTCTCCCCTGATCTTAGTCCTTGGGGGGTGGGGCGGTCTTACTATTTCACAGATGCAGAAGATTCAGAGAACTCCAAATTCAAGGAAAGAAAGGTTTTTTCATCTACCTGCATCATTTACTTTAAGAGCCTTTACCTCTCAGCTCTGTGGCCAGGCTTCATGCTCAAGGATGCTCTCATAGCAGTAGGGAGAATGTAGAAGGCTGAGCTGTTGTGACTGATGGAGTAGCCCTGGAGTAGGTTTTTAAGAATGTTTTGATGCAGAATATTTTTGCTTCTTTTCTTTATGCTAAGTTCTTCAAAACCAACTCTGTGAGTTTCATGTTTGCTCACTGTGTTTATAACAGCATAATTTAAATCGGAAGCAACCCAAGAAGCTATGAATAGATGAAAGAATAAACATGATGTGGTGTATGTATATGCATATATCTACATCTATATGTATATATGTACACACACACACTAGGGTAGTGTTATGTCAGTCTTATAAGACAAAGATGCTCTAGAGATTGATTGCACATCAATGAACAGTCTTAATGTCAATGATCAAATAGATTTATTAAGGGAAGGAAGAATACAGTTGTTGTCGTTTGAATGAGATCGTCCCCCAATAGGCTCATATATTTGAATACTTGATCCCCAGATGGTGAAACTGTTCAGGAAGGATTAGGAAGTGCCTTGTTGGAGGACTTTGTCATTGGTTTTAAGTTTTGTTGGTAGTGGTGTCTTATCACGGCAATAGAAAAGTAACTAAGACAGAAGTTAGTACCAAAGAGTGGGCTGTTGCTGTTATAGACCCGACTGCTGTTTTTGGAGGAAGGTGAAAGACTTTTGGGACTTTGGAGTAGAAAAGCAACTGAATTCTGTAAGTGGGCCTTAATGGGCCATCTTGGTAGAAACTTGGGAAATAGTAGTGCTATTAGCAGTGTGGACTATGGAGGCCCAGCTCAAGGGGATTCAGGTGGGTACAATACTAGCAACTGGTCTCCAGATGGAAAGGATGAGGAGGTGTGCCCATGTTGGAAGAGGTGTGCCACTGAAGGTGGGCCTTCAGGTTTCATTCTCAGCCTCTCCGATCTCCTGCTGTGGGGTCTCTGTGACCCCCACCATCCATGCCTCAGCATGAAGTAAATCAGCTTCAACATTACTCAGTAACCAGTGTTCGTTCAGTACTTCTGAGGCTGACGCTGGCGAGTTTATCTTAGGCACATTTAAACACAGTACAATTTGGAAAAAAGTTCCTTGGTGTACCCAATTCCCTGTGCATTATTACACCACAACTCAACTCAAAGGTGAAGATCTGGTGTAGTGTCAATCATACAAATAGTGAAGAGGTCATTTAGGCTATGTGCTACCCATGGTCCAGCTTGTGGCAGCTTGATATGGCCTGGCCCTATCTATAGCACAAGGATCACCTAGGCTATAAGCCACCTGAATTCCCAGCCTTCCAAGTACAAAACAGGTTATATGTCTTTTCTTTTGAGAAGACAACCTTGTGCATTTAACAATTCTGGTTTCTCTTGTGCTAACTATGAGCACAAATACATTTGTGTTCCTAACACCCTGCCACCTATTTGCTGATCAAGATGTAAGCTCTCAGCTGCTTCTGACACCATGCCTGTATTCTACCACCATGGACTCTAATTCTGAAACCATAAGCCCAAAAAGGACACTTTTATAGGTTGCCTTGGTGCCTCATAACATCAATAGGAAACTAAATATAGCTTCCAATATTCCAGACTTTGCATATGGATTCTAAAAATAACGTTTGAGTTTTCTGTGTCTGTAAGAGCACTTGTGAGCATACACAACACTTTCTTTTTTTTTCAATTTATTTTTTTATTAGGTATTTATTTCATTTACATTTCCAGTGCTATCCCAAAAGTCCCCCATACTCTCTCCCACCCACTCCCCCACCCACCCACTCCTACTTCTTGGCCCTGGCGTTCCCCTGTACTGAGGCATATAAAGTTTGCAAGACCAATGGGCCTCTCTTTCCACTGATGGCCAACTAGGCCATCTTCTGATACATACGCAGCTAGAGACACGAGTTCTGGGGTGGGGTGGGGTGGGGGGTACTGGTTAGTTCATATTGTTGTTCCACCTATAGGGTTGCAGATCCCTTTAGCTCCTTGGGTACTTTCTCTAGCTCCTCCATTGGGGGCCCTGTGATCCATCCAATAGCTGACTGTAAGCATCCACTTCTGTGTTTGCTAGGCTCCGGCATAGCCTCAGGAGAGACAGCTATATCTGGGTCCTTTCAGCGAAATCTTGCTAGTGTGGCTTCACCACATTCTTCCCTAAGAAGTAAGGAATACAGGCACATTGTCAGCTTACCTTTTCTAACTGAATTCCCAGTCCTTGAATAATGACTGGGACACAGTATGCTTCCTGTGAATGGTGGCTGAGTGAAGGACCAGGCTGAGTCCATCTTACCATCTGTGCAGGTTCCAATTTCCTGCATGTGTCTTTCCTCCACTTTGGGATTTTTTTGAGACGGGGTCTCAGAAAACTCTTAGTCTCATTCTTACTATGTAGAGTAAGAAGGTGTACTATGTACTGAGACTGTGGACTGAGGACTGTGTACTGAGACTGTATACTGAGACTGTACACTGAGACTGTACACTGAGACTATACTGAGTGTGTACTGAGTCTGTACTGAGACTGTGTACTGAGATTGAGGCTGTACTGAGACTGCGTACTGAGGCTGTACTGAGACTGTACACTGAGACTGTACTGAGACACTACTGAGACTGTGTACTGAGACTGTGTACTGAGACTGTGCACTGAGACTATGTACTGAGACTGTACTGAGACTGTACACTGAGACTGTACACTGAGACTGTACACTGAGACTGTGTACTGAGACTGTGTACTGAGACTGTACACTGAGACTGTACACTGAGACTGTGTACTGAGACTGTGTACTGAGACTGTACTGAGACTGTGCACTGAGACTGTGCACTGAGACTGTGTACTGAGACTGTACTGAGACTGTGCACTGAGACTGTACACCAGACTGTGTACTGAGACTGTACACTGAGACTGTGTACTGAGACTGTGTACTGAGACTGTGTACTGAGACTGTACACTGAGACTGTACACCGAGACTGTACACTGAGACTGTACTGAGACTGTACACTGAGACTGTACACTGAGACTGTGCACTGAGACTGTGCACTGAGACTGTGCACTGAGACTGTACACTGAGACTGTGTACTGAGACTGTGCACTGAGACTGTGCACTGAGTCTGTGCACTGAGACTGTACTGAGACTGTGTACTGAGACTGTACACTGAGACTGTGTACTGAGACTGTACACTGAGACTGTACACTGAGACTGTACACTGAGACTGTACACCGAGACTGTACACCGAGACTGTACACCGAGACTGTACATCGAGACTGTACTGAGACTGTACACTGAGACTGTATACTGAGACTGTGCACTGAGACTGTACACTGAGACTGTGTACTGAGACTGTGTACTGAGACTGTGCACTGAGACTGTACTGAGACTGTACACTGAGACTGTACACTGAGACTGTGTACTGAGACTGTGTACTGAGACTGTGCACTGAGACTGTACACTGAGACTGTGTACTGAGGCTATACACTGAGACTGTACACTGAGACTGTACACTGAGACTGTACTGAGACTGTACTGAGACTGTATTGAGACTGTACTGAGACTGTACACTGAGACTGTACTGAGACTGTACACTGAGACTGTACACTGAGACTGTGTACTGAGACTGTGTACTGAGACTGTGCACTGAGGCTGTACACTGAGACTGTGTACTGAGGCTGTACACCGAGACTGTACACTGAGTCTGTGCACTGAGACTGTACTGAGACTGTACACTGAGACTGTGTACTGAGACTGTACTGAGACTGTGTACTGTGACTGTGTACTGAGACTGTGTACTGAGACTGTACACCGAGACTGTACACCAAGACTGTACACCGAGACTGTACACCGAGACTGTACATCGAGACTGTACTGAGACTGTACACTGAGACTGTACACTGAGACTGTGCACTGAGACTGTACACTGAGACTGTGTACTGAGACTGTGTACTGAGACTGTGTACTGAGACTGTGCACTGAGACTGTGCACTGAGACTGTACACTGAGACTGTACACTGAGACTGTGTACTGAGACTGTGTACTGAGACTGTACACTGAGACTGTGCACTGAGACTGTACACTGAGACTGTGTACTGAGGCTATACACTGAGACTGTACACTGAGACTGTACTGAGACTGTATTGAGACTGTACTGAGACTGTACACTGAGACTGTACTGAGACTGTACACTGAGACTGTACACTGAGACTGTACACTGAGACTGTGTACTGAGACTGTGTACTGAGACTGTGCACTGAGGCTGTACACTGAGACTGTGTACTGAGGCTGTACACCGAGACTGTACACTGAGACTGTGTACTGAGACTGTACTGAGACTGTACACTGAGACTGTGTACTGAGACTGTACACTGAGACTGTACTGAGACTGTGTACTGTGACTGTACCGGAGATTGTATACTGAGACTGTTCCTTCTGTCTTTACTTCCCAAGTGCTGGGATTACATTCTCTGTATCTCCTGATTATTTTCAGATTTCCCCAGCTTTGTCTTTTTCTTCCCTCTTATCAATTATGCTTCTGGTTTCTTGCTTCTCCTGTACAGGGCAGGGCAGGGCAGGGAGGGGCAGGGGGTATAAGTGGTTTGTCACGGAGATTTTGTTGTTATGCATTTGCTAGCCAGACACTCCTCGTGCTGGGCTGCTGTCTATCTTTTGTTATTCGGATCTTCCTTTAGAGTTGTTAGGAGTTGCAGCTTAGATGGCTACTGGAAAGCTAGTATGCATTTTTAATTTGTTTAGAACTTTGTTGATGGCTACATAGCTCCCATCCACTTGTAAGGTCTTACCTCTGAGTCTCAATATCTGTCGGCTTCAGTTTTATCCCTGAAATGTTCTGAAAACTAGAAAGCCAATGCAAATAATACAACATGAAGTAGTTTCTTTTATGGCTACCAAGGCCTTAAATTGAAGTCATATACTAACTATTACATATAAGAAATTAAATATATGATTCACTATGAGTAGCACATTTAGAGTCTATTAATAAAAATCAATATTTTTACAGTGAATATGTACATACATATATACCTGTGTATGTGTGTCTGCCCTTCATTTGTCTTTTCTGCCTCTCTTTTTCTTCCCACTTCCTCAAACATTTTAGAAGAAACTAGGAGGCCAAGAAAATGCAATCACATGACTTCCAGAACCTTCTCACAGATTGTCTGGGCAATTCAAAATTAGGTTGAAGCACACATTAAGACATGCTGGGTCTGACCTTACTGTGGGCTGCAGCTTTTCTTTTGGCTCTCTCCAGAGTCCTAGTGTCTGCCATGGTGTCATTGATAGAATGATCCTTGAAGAAGCAGAAGGAAGGCAGAACCCCCTTCAAGGCAGTGGTACATGGCTGCCTGATCCCTCTGAATGTTTTCCTGGGATTTAGGAGCTTCACAATGTTTTTGGCAGACTGTCATTGGTATGGCTTTATTCAGAAAATAACAGGCACACTCTTCAGACATGTGTGTGCTGATGTGTGACTCTAGGCAGAGTAACTATGCAGATTCATTCTGGAGGTTAACCAATGCTCTTCTGAGTGTGTGGACACACAGTTTACTGCAGTGCAGTTAAGCCCTGACTCATACTTATGTCAAAGAGTATCCTTTCCACTCTGAACTTACGTTGAAGCACCAGGACACCAGAACCTTCTCCCACCGTCTTCATGGTAGGTAGAGAGCACTGGCAGGTGTTGTCTTCTTCTAACAGGTATAAATCACAAGACTGAGCATTTGAGAAACAATATTAATAGTGGTTAACTCATATAGATACTGAGTGTATTCTGGACACATTGCTTTGAACTTTATCTTGGGCTGAGGATATAGCTCAGTGGTAAGGGGCTTGTCTAGCACATCCGTAGCTGGTGATTCACTTCCCAGCATGTAAAAAACAGAAGGGGGACTGGAGCAATGGCTCAGCAGTTAAGTGCACTGGTTACTCTTCCGGAAGACCTGGGTTTGATTCCCACCATCCGTGTGGCAACTCACAACTATCTGCAACTCCAATATACCCTCTTCTGGCCTCTACAAGCACTGTGAATGCGTGGTACGCAGACATACTTGCATGCAAAATACCCATCCACATAAAAAGATAGCAAGCAAAACCAATACAAACACAAACAGTTTTTAGCCAACGGTGGTGACTCACATCCATAATCTTATAACTAAAGAGGATGATTCTGATGAGAAGCTCAGGGACAACCTGAGCCCCACAGCAAGTTCCAGGTCGGCCATGCTAACGTAGCAAAACCTTGCTTTCCAAAGACCCAAAGCTTAATGTGAGCTTAAGAACCTGGTTCTTGTGGCTACTCTATGGAATATAGAAACCAAATGTGGGGCCTCGTACATACTAGGTGCTGTGTTCCCAGCCAACCCTTAGTTTTTGCATCTGTGTTTTATAGAGCAAAGGTCCCAGACATAGGAAGGATGGGTAGGCAGCTCACAGTTGGTCATACAGCTACAGAGTCGTTGGAAAATAATCTTTCTTGCCACAGTGAAGAGCTCCTCATTACACTTCCCTCCAGATGCTTCCAGGGTGAGATGGTCCAAGGGCCTTCACCCAGTTCCTATTTCTGTTATTTGCTGTATGAGTATGTGCATTCATTTTTCTTTGAACTACAATAGCTCATCTACACCGGGGCTGGGAAATGCTCAGTTGATCAACTGCCTGTCATTGAAGCATGAGAACCTGAGTTCAGACCCCTCCTCCCCTCCCAGCATCCCACACAAAACAGATAGATATGATGGCCCATATCTGTAGCTCCAGTCCTGTGTGGAGAAGAGGAAACTGGTGGATCTCTGAAGCTCAAGCCAGCCTAGCTCAATCACTGAGCTCCCAGTTCAGTGAGAGGTCTTGTCTCAAAGTATAAGGTGGGAGAATGATAGAAAACGATGATCAGATCGACCTCTGGTCTCCACGCTCATGGGTATACAAAGGCACCGACACACAGGTGTTCAAATGCTTCCAGATGTACTCCTGTCAGGCACAGGAGCACGTATGGATCTGTCTGAGCCTTCAGTAGATATGTATATAATAGAAGCACAATGTCTTCCTGGTGGGATCTTATCTTCCCTGAGGAGCACATTCTAACTTTTGGTAGATAGTATCTCTTGGGTGAAGAGCTGCCATGTTATTACTTGATGTATCCAATATTGTTTGTTGTTCTCTGTATGCCCTTTTGTTGCTTCAGAATATCTGTATTGATTATCATTGTTGTTATTATTATCATTAGTCTTTATTTTGTTGATTTAAAACCCTTCCCAGCCTAGAAAGCAATGCTCAGAGAGCTCCCGCTCCACTCTGCCTTAACCACCATGGTAAATATGTAAGATCTATCCACATCACATAGTAGATATGATGGGGATTTGGGCAACTCCTTGCACTTTAGCTGTGGACAAATTACAACCATAATCATCAGCTTTACTTTCTCTAAAATGTATTAAAACAGAGCTCCAAACTAACACATACCCACTATGGCTCCCCAGTAATTGAAAATCAAATCAAAACAAAACGAAACACTGGCATTAAAGACCAAAATGAAAACACGGTTGGGAAAATATTTACCACTATTGATAGATACTATATTTATCATAGAAAGAATCTTTATATGTGTAGTGGTTTGAATATGTTTGGCCCAGGGAGTGGCACTATTTGGAGGTATAGCCTTGGAGTAGGTGTGTCAAGGTGGGTGTGGGCTTTAAGAGCCTCATCCTAGCTGTCTGGAAGCTAGTCTTCTCCTGTTTGCCTTTGGAGGAAGATCTAGCACTCTCAGCTCTGCTCCTGCCTTGGTGATAATGGACTGAACCACTGGACCTGTAAGCCAGCCCCAATTAAATATTGTTTTAACGAGAGTTGCCTTGGTCATGGTGTCTGTTTACAGCAGTAAAACCCAAACTAAGACAACAGGTTTCTAGTAAAGTGACTAAGTCATTCACTTAAAAAAAGAATAAAAGATCTAAACAAATAGCTAATTTATTTATTTGCACTTTTATGTTCCCAAGTAAAAGACAAAAGTGTGTGTTTGAACAGTGGTGTGTTGGTTTTCCTGAGAGGTTCACTCATATTTTGAGTAATGAGAGTGTTTTCCTGTTGATTCCCCTTTGTCCCTAAAATTATTGTCTTCGGGTGTGTGAAGAAGCACTCTGCAGCCCTCCAGTTGTGTTAGCCTGCTTGCTGTGAGGCTATAGTGCTGGCCAGCCTCAGCACCCAACATGGAGGCTGCCTTCGCTTTTTCCCCATGGAGGGGGGCGGGGCATCAGCTGCCTCCTTGGCTGTTTTTTAGAAAGAGGACACAGGTTGAAATGATTTATTTGACATCAAGGACATGCTGTTTATTGTGTGAAGGTATCATTGCATGATGAAAATAGTATGCTATAGCCGCACTGATGATAATGAGCCTATGGAGAAAGACTTGCTATCATTTGGTCCTAGCCAAAATAGAATGGACCAACTTATCTGCAGTGGCCACCATATCCACCAAGGACAACAGGTCTTTTTCAGCCATGTTGGGCAAAGGTCAACCTTGAGTATCAGTTTCATTCCATGCTGGGAAGAAATCATGGCTCCCCAATGATGAGTTGACTCCAAACAGCCATTGTTAGGAGACAGACAGGCTAGAGGAAGGGAGAGGGGTGAAGGAGCCAGACACTTGGGTGGACAGAGTAGTCATGGTGGCATTCACATGCAATCCTGTCCAGGCTTCAAGAATGGGCCTGTGTTCTTTTCCTATCACAGAGAACTGGCTGCTTGTCAAGGTTCAATCATTCCTTAATCTGGCAGTTAAGTGTTTGAACTGGGATCCAAGGGAGTCTTAGAGACTGAGTAAAGTGATAGTGAAATAAAACAAGCCCTGGTACATGCTCCCAGGTCAGACTTAAAACTTAAGCTCTGTACAGCAGCAAGGAGCAGAATCCTAGTGTAGCTAAGGGCAGCGCCCCTTCTGCCCCCCCCCCCCCCCCCCCCCGTAGCTCATTTAGAAAGGAAACTTAAAACAGCACTAAACTGAACAAAAGGGCTTTTGTGCTAGAAATAAGAATGTTTAACTCTAAGACAGAGGAGTGTATAACTCTTTGGATGACTGTTTTGATAGATTTTTTTACACACTCCTTCAAATTTTTGCACAAACTGCTGCACAATAATAAGAAAGAAAAAAAGATGATTGCCAAATAAAAAATGGATATATTCAAGGTAAATAATATGATAAGTTGATGTGTGTAGTTCCATCTGTGAAATTTCCATCCTAATTAATTCACACACCCATCACTGCACACAGGTATGCATATGGTGTGTGTGTGTGTGTGTGTGTGTGTGTGTGTGTGTGTGTGTAAAGAACATCTTAGCAAATGTGAAGAGTGTGGCATTTTAACTATAGTCTTAGGCTCTGCAGTGTGTCTTTCAAGCCTTTTCATCTCATCGTTGAAAGTCTGTGCCCTTGACCAACACTCCCCATTTTCTCCATCTCCTGGCTATGGAAACCAGCATTCCACTTTCTGATATTATGGACTTGATTGTTTTAGGTTCTGCATATATGTGAGATTAAGTGGTGTTTTCTAAAAGGATGCTTTTTAAACTTGAACTACAAATGGTAACAAAAGTGTGCATGCTATGCTTAACTTTTAAAGGCTTGGTCTTTAGTTACTGCCCATTGTATCAGAAGCCCCATTTCCTTTTAATCATGTTGTGTCTCGAATGGTTATTGAGCGTTATGATGCTCCAAACCATCCAAACAGAATTAATTCTGGAAAAGAACCATTTCTTCTTGTCTCAGTCTGATATTTGCCATCTGGGAGGCTCAGCATCACTCTCCCAGCAGGCTTAATTATAGCAAACACACAGCCACATTCGGCAAATACAGGGAAACAGCCTCTCTCCAATTTAATTTTGTAAAATCAGTTGCAAACTTTTTTTTTCTTTTTCTTTTTTCCTATTCTGATTCTAACTTAGTAGAGGACAGCTCTCCTGGCATTCCAGAATGAAGTCCGCCTGCCACTGATTAGTCCAGTTCTAACAAATAGCAACAACATCAAATTGTACCTGGAACCCAGCTGTACTCGGGCACACCTGTAGTCCCAGCCCATGGAAGGCAGAGTCAGGGGTCACAAGTCTAAGACACGCCTGTGCATGCTTCAGGGTCTCAGACAACAAAACCTGTGTCTGGGAAGACAGAACCAGAGAGTTTGTCCTGTCCTGCTCCTACCTAGGAGAATATGAGGTCCACCAAGGAAATGATCTGATATGACATGGAGTTGAAGATCCCCTGTTGTCAGGGCGGGATCGCTATAGTTAGAAACTGTGCAGATCCATCTGTTATTAGTTCATTATCTCAGTAAATAAGATCCTGGGTCTGCTATGGCAACCATGGAGATGCAACCCCACCTCTTCTTCGCACTGCTCTCAGATTGCCATGTGTTTAGAAAGCTCCTTTAGGGTGTAGCTACATGATAACTTGCACCGTGTGAAGTGTCAGCTTGGAGGGCCCGGGTGGGTGCATCATGGAGAAAAAGCAGGCTCCAGTTGTTGGAATAAGAACTCCTTATACCATGCCTCACGTCCTGCCTGGAAATCAGTGCTGCAGCGTCTCAAGGTTTAATTCACAAAGAAGTGGCTTCTCCACTCCTGCTTTTGCTCTTTGATTCCTGTTCAGGATAAAGAGGGGGCTGCCCCTCTATCCAAGAGTCTTGCTTCCTTATGCTGAGAGCCAGGGTCTTAAGGCGCATAATGCTAGCAGAGCGAAGATTATGGAAGATTAGTGATAACCATCCTTGATGTCAATCAACTAGGACTACCAGGACTTGAAACAAGAAGGAAGAGGGACAAGGAAAGGCCCAGGAAGCAGATATTCTCACTGTTCCCCTACTTGGCAGGAACTGGGGTCTCACAGCATGTGCATGTGGGTAAACCTCATGGAAATACTTGACAGCATCCAGTTCAGGAGTCTCTGCCTTGTACCCTGGTAGACCCCCAGGTGGAAGGCTTCTGAGAAAGCTGCATATTGCCGTAGTCTTTTCTGTTTTGGCTGTTTCTCTGTTGTGACAAGTCCTACTTGCAAAAAAAAAAAAAAAAAAAAAAAAAAGGCAGCTTCCACACTAGAGCCCTCCAGAGTAACAGCTCTTCTTTGGAAGGAGAATACTGCTGTGAGATGATGGCAAGGCCACTGAGTAGGAAGTGTGACACTTGGGTGTTGAGTCCTGGCTCTCCCACATGCTAGCCCAGTGAACATCAGCAATCATTCCTCCAGTGAAATGGGAAAACAGGTGATTGCTGTGGCTGCATCCCAAGGTTGTGGGACTCATTGAGAAGGTGATGTGAAGACCTTTGCAAATAGTGAGATGCTACTGCAGGGGTCGGTGTCATTAAAGTCAAAGTTTCTTGATTTTCCTACTGACCCGAAATGACAACTCATTTGGAAAACATTGTGTTGAAGTTTGTTGAAAAAATGTTTCCTGCAGAAATGTAGAAGTGTGCATTGCCTATAGAAACTGAGCACCTTGTTTGGGTCTTCCCCTGAAAACACTGGTGCTCCAGAGTTTGTTCTTGCTCCTCCCAGCTAGGCCCAGCAAGATAGCTGTCTGGACTCCACAGTGCAGCTTACAGGCCTTCCTTTCCTTGAGAGGGAAAGTAGTTAAACAGAGGCTCAGATTGGGAACTGAAATATTTAACCAAATCCAGACCTGTGTGTGAGCTGTGTGTCAAGATCATGCTAGTTCTGTGTTGCAAATTTTGCCCTTTCTTATTCTGAAAGTTGCTGTCCCTGCAATCTCCAGCAGTGGCTAGGACCCCAGTTGGGATGTCATCATGGTCAGTGTGATGGTTTGTATATCCTTGGACCAGGGAGTGGCACCATCTGAAGGTGTAGCCTTGTTGGAATAGGTGTGACCTGGTTGGAATGGGTGTGTCACTGTGGGTGTGGATATAAGATCCTCACTCTAGCTGCCTGGAAGTCAGTCTTCCACTAGCAGCCTTGGATGAAGACATAGAACTCTCAGCTCCTCCTGAGCCATGCCTGCTTGGATACTGCCATGCTCTCACCTTGATGATAATGGACTGAACCTCTGAACTTGTAAGCCAGCCCCAATTAAATGTCGTTTTTTTATAAGACTTGCCTTGGTCATGGTGTCTGTTCACAGCTGTAAAACCCTAACTAAGACAGTCAGATTGGAATAGAAATTATTCCAGTTAGTTGTAAGTGCTTAGGTTGTGTCCAATAATGTACTGTCCCAAGTGCTTTCTGTGGATTGCATCTGATCACCGCCATCGTCATCACTGTCCTCCTCTCATAGGTGAGAAAGTCTGGGCATTCCCCCCTGGCACGTGGCTAGGAGGTGGAGGAGGCTTTGAACCCAAGAACTCCGTGGGATCACTGGGATCCCTGCACTGCTGGATATTTTATAAAGGAAGTAAGCGCTTTGTGGGCTTAAGTCCTATCATCTGCAATAAACTATCAACTAAATTCATGAACTGCTTTTAACATCTTTTTAAATTGAACAACTCCTTGTGCTATTCATCATAAATGATGCGTTTCTGTTGGCTGAACTGTGGTTGTTCGTCGAGCAAACAGTGCTTATTCAACACTATTTTGACTCTCCTGTTCAGCAAAGTTTGGCAAATGTTTACACAGGAAATTTTTGCTCTTTGGGTACTTATAAACTAGCATCCCTAATTATAAAATCAGATGAGGGCACAAAGATAATATCAGTATCAATCACTTCAGCCAGTGACTCTTGGTTAGAACTTTGAAGGACAAAGAGGATCCAGGCAGAAGGACAGCTTAAAATAGAGAATGTTATAGAATGTCCACAGAAGAATAGATAAAATGGGATTTTTAGAGGTCAGAGATGTTAAGTTGAATGTTGCTATGGCATAGGAAGGATAGAGGTTGCTGTAGGGAGTGACTAAATCAGGAGAAGCTTGGCTATGAGGGATTCTGGGTACCATGTTTTCAGACACGACTTTCTGTGATAGGAAATAGAGACTGCCAGAGAGAAGCAGCTAGTCTGGTAAGAAAACCATCCGGGCTGCCATGGTGACCAGCCAGGCTGGAACAGCCGGGTGTCTGGATCAAAGCATCGTCTTTAAGAAAAAAAATACTACATATACACAGAAATGACAAATGACTGAAAGTTGGAAAGTCATCCATAAGGATACATTGATACTAAGTGGACTGATCTGATTCTGAAAAGAATTTTTAAAAAATAGTATTATAACAATGTAAGCATAAAATAAAATAATAAAGAGAACAAAATACCCCTTGATAATAAAATAAGAAAAACAGCAACAATGAGTTAAACTTCATAATAATGTCCAAACACTCAGAAAAAAAATAAATTGAAATTAGGTCTGTGAACAATGGATTTTCAGCAGGTAAATTTGACAGGTCAGATTAAAAAAAATATATGTATCTTTTACAAAAGAATTCTCAAATACAATAAATTCTGTGATTCCTTGGTTGTGAGGGTGGCAAAGAGGACCCTGGGAACAGCAAGGAAGCAGCTCGGGTCTTACACCCATGAACCCAAAGGCCCAGGAGAGAATTCCTCATCCACACAGAGCTATCAGTCATCCACCCTCAGCAGCCCAGTGTGCAGGCTCCACACAGAGCCCCTGGGCTTCTCATTTGCATTACTGAGCTGGGGATCCCGCAAGTATAATAAGGGAACAGAAGCAGGTCCAGGAGGAGGAGACATAGAGGAGAATGAGGTTTGATGTGAACATTTAGAGTTTTAAACATCGAAAGTTAACCCAAGGCAACCTAACTGATTGGCATAGGCTGTGGGAGTTCCTAAGTGATCACCTAGGCACTCAGGTGAACGGCAGGGATACTTGAAAGTCCTTGGCATTTTTGGGTGACAGTGGACAAAACAACAGGTTTGCAAAACAGACTATTGATAACAGTTTGGGAGAAAGAACAAAGACATACACAGAAGTAAAGGCTAGAAGCTAATTAATACATGTCAATTAAGGGAGTAGAGATGACCAGGGGCTGGCACCTTTAATAAGAGAGTTAAACTTATGCCACTGTCCTTATTCATCTAGAAGTCTGGGATAGGCACCCTTCAGTGGGCCCCACTTTTAGGTATGTCTGATACAGACAGGGGTGGTGGATACCTCTGCCTTCTCAGATTTCTTTAATTTGTGTGACGTTCAACACTGTATCTCCTTGAGTATCTAATGCAGGTATTCATATTGTTTTTATTTCCTCCCTTGTGAGCATCAGTTCAAAGATGACCTTATTTATTAGACCCTCTCAGAAGTCTGTGGGTACCCGTGGATGCTCCTGAGCTGACACAGTCCTCTCCAGACCTGGCAAACGAGTCCTAAAAGACGTGAGGATTCAAGTTCTGGCTTCTGCTGAGAACTGAATATTTTCCAAACTGCCTGATGCTGAGCCCCAGCTGAGCCCTAATGCAAGTATTTTGCTTACGAGAGCCCACCAATGAGAGGTGCTTCTAACAATATGTGTCAAGCAGAGTGTGGCCGATGGTAGGAGCCAGATTTATGCATATTGTGGTTGTCCATTTCCAGCTGCTTTTGTGGAGCCAAACTTTTTATGTTAACAGATCGCATTATTATCACATTTAGCAGAGAATAATGAGATATGGGAGCGATACATCATCGGCAGCTCACAGTACCATTTGAACGCATGCTTGTTTTTAAGTCTGCAATAATGGGTCAAAGGGAGAGAGGCATTCTCTGGCATGCATGTACACACACACACTCTCTCTTATACACAGCTATAAGTCTTAACAACTGATCCAGAATAGTTATTTGTAAACCCTTTCTTTCCAGAAGGGGCACTATACAGTGGCTCATTTCTCCCGATAATCTAAGTAGACAAGGATATCTCGAGATTGAGATAAGTGACCAGTAGGATTTGCTTAATTTCCAAAGAGCATTCATCATAAAATAGATAGAAGTTTCCTTCTGGGATTGGACTGGTGTTGATTCTCTGAAGACTGCTTAATAATGTGGTGTGGATTGAGATAGAATTGAAGTATCTTATATGTGGAAACACAAGGTTCCTTCCCTTCGCTTCATACCTCAAGCTTAGAGACAAGCCCTGTAGGTATTCCCTCTGTGTCTCTTGGACCCCATATGATGACCTAAACTTTGAAAATTACCACACTTTACATATGCACTAATGATTTCCCATGTGACCATAAATTCTATAACATTTTTGTTATCAATAAGATAGTCCGTTTACTCCAAACTTTACATCATTCTAGACTTAGGGGTAAAGTATGGTATCATGGAGAGAATAATAGTATGTGGCTATATACCTGGGAACTGATTGGACGTGGGGACTTGGGGAACACAATGAGGGAGTGATGGTGATAATGAGGAAGGTAGAGGGGACAGAAAGGTCAGGTCCTACAGAACCACAGGGCAAGACAAAGCATGTGACCCTTATGCTGGAATGAAACAAAGGAGAGAGAGAGAGGGACTGTCATCTTTGGATTGAAAGATAGAATTCATAATAAAATCACCACAGCTGCGTGTAACAAAGAATTCTTCCAGCTGAAAAATATAGTTTTCCTGGTGGCATGATTAATAAGAAAATGCCATCTTCAAGTGTTTAAAGTGGGCTCAAAAATAAAAGTGAATTTTTTTTGAAAAAGCTTCCCATGGTAGTTAGCAGACAGTTCACTCCACAGTCACACTGTGTGTTGCCCGTTTAACTCTGGCAAGGTCATGAGATTTATTCCCTCCTGTTTCACCCATGCTGTAGGCTAGGAAATATACTACTTTTAAAAAAAGGCCAACCAAATATTAGATATCAATGCAAGGCCTTTGAACCAAACATAAAATGTTAAGCTGCTAATATAGAGAGATCACAGCACAGGAGTGTACTCTAAACATGGACAGTGGAAGTGGCTACGTATGTGTAGAGTATTTAGGCAGAAGAATGCTGGAGATAATCCTGAGCACAGAAGGAGGCAATAGGATCTGAGGAAATATCTCTAAACCAGGCTTCTCTGCCTCTAATTCTTCATTTTTATTTTTACTTAGCACATATGCCCCTGTAGAACACAGGGTAAAAGCTCTTTGAAGGGTTTCCTCAAAACTTGATTCACTTTATTCCCATAAGAACTCTATGAAGGAGATAGTAATGTCACCTCCACTTTTAAGATAGAGAAACAGAGACACAAAGAATAAGAACTTGCCCAAGGTCATGTAAGTACAAAGAAAGCAAAGCCCAATCATGCTTTCCTCCCAGGGTCCTGGGGTTTCCTTCGCATTCACAACGCCTTGTGTACCACTGACTTTCTTCTCTACCTATATCCTGACCCCAGCCTCCATCCTTTGCTCTTCGTTAGAGAAAATTAGAGTTCCAGTAGAGTAAAAGTTCAGTGAAAACTACCAAGACATTAAGTGTGCATGAGTTCTCCAAAACCGCACACTATTGTGACTGCTAAGGGTAGAGGGGAATCGAATACAGGCAGCTCTTAGCATCTTAGAGATCTCAGCTTAGTGGGGAAACCAGACATTAAGCAAATAGATATTGCAAGCAAATAGAAGTGTCATTAAGAAACCAGTGGATATTTCTATGACCTACTTGACATTGGATGGGAGGTTGTATAAAGCTTCCTTGAGAAGGAGTCTTTCAAGCTTGTAAGTTTGAGATACACAAGAGTAAGCTAGGAAAAAAACTAGGAGTAAGGGACCAGCAGTGCAAAGGTCCAGTGTAGGAAACAGGTTCCCTGGGGGAGGAGGGGATGGAGGGAGGCTCTGTTAGGTACTGGATATAGGAAGGAGGAAGCCTTCTGTGGTTGTAGAGGTGGTGGGTCAGACTGGACAAAGCCTCACTGGTCAGAAGCATCTTCAGTTTCACGATGGGCCATTGTAAGGAGGGAGGAAGTGGCATGTAATCAATGGGGGGAAAAGGTAAGAACAAAACCAGAGACAGATGAGAAAGTGCCATCACAGACCACAGAGAGGTGGCAAGGACTCAGAGTAGGGCAGAGCCATGGAGATACCATAGACAAAAGCAAGATACACTTTTTGAGTTATAGCAAATAGAATTTGTTGATGTAGTGACAGTGAGGATAGGGAGAAGAATGACGTCACAGAGAGTTCCAAGGTGTGGAGTGTTAAACAATTGCTGGGCGCACAGAATCAGTTATTGAGAGGAAAAGCTGTGATCCAATAGGGAGGCCTTCCTATTTCTGTAAATTCTCAGATGGGTGTCTGCTGGCACTATGAGAAAATGGCTCGCCAGCTTTTTCTCCAAGCTTAGCAATTCGGTTATGATGCTTTCTATTCTCTAAATGTATCAGTTCCAAATCGGAGGAGAGCAAAGAAACTACTTCACTATATGTCTATTTCCAGAACGTCAAGTGAGCGCAGCAAGCATAATTGGACCACATAGCTATCAATAACTGATATTTATGTGTGTGTGTGTGGATTACACAGGTCCAAATGCTGAATTATATCACTTTGAGGATTTTTAGTTATTTCTTGAATTAAAACTTAAAAACTGATTCTTAATAATATGCCATTGTTTTTCTGTGCATGAAATCAAAAGTCCTTGTCTAAAGACGGCTTTCCATAGTTGGACCATTACCTTTTATTCTGGTTGCATCCCTGTCACTTCCTGTAGCAGGCTTGTGTTTCATCAAAAGCCTTTGCATGATTTCTTTGTGAAAAATATTTCTCTATGTAGAAGAAAGTTTTTCACTTAGAATATTAAATGCAATTATATTGACATATGGTGATAATGGGATAAAGCATACGGGTTAAAGGTTGCAGGAACCATGGCTTGGCAATTAGCGATGTAAATGAAACATTCATTATCCATCATGCTGAGAAGTTGATGAACTGTACAGTAAATCTGAGCCCACAGTCAGGACTGACATCAGCCATTTCAGACAATGCAGCAGAGTATTTATGAGCGCCAGGGACGAGGCTTCCGATCCCTGTCAGAGATTTCTTTACCTATTAGTTTTATGTTGAATAAAAACATTCAGAAGTCCAAGCCACACAGTTTCCCTTCCAGAGAAACAAACGCCAGGTTTTAAAACTTCCTCTTCTAATGAGACATTTTTTGAGAGTGAAAGTAACTCCATGTTGATAACTGATACCAACTACTAAAAGTCTGTTGCACATGACACGGGCAGTCCCCTCGATGGCTTGTCTTGTGACCTTGGTTGGAAGACAGCAGTAAATGGGCTATCCCAGTCACTCCCCCAAAGAACCCTAGCTCTGCTGGGTGAAGTATAGAAAGTTCTGGCATTTTCAAATCTTCTTCCAAATGATTAAAAACGGAGACTGTGTTCCAAAATGACATCTGAGCCCTTCACTTTCTCCCCCTGCATAATGACTATCTTCTGTGTGTTTTAAACTATTTCCCACGAGTCTAAGTACTGCCAATCTAGAAGGTTTGAGTTTACACTGATTTCTCATTTTCTCAAAGCTGGTTCCGGGTTCTTTATTTTACTCACATAACAGTGCCTTTAAAAGTAGAATAAAAATCATTGGAGAGACGATAAACACAAAAATCCATGTTTTTATGGGAACCTGGTGGTATGGCTGGCAAATTAAAGGTGTCATATTGGATGAAAATTGTGTTGTGATACTAGCCATCACTACCCAGAGCCAGAAATTCCTTTGTGAATAGCTAGATTTGTTGAGGCTTTGAGAAAGACAAAGCAGTCCCTGGCCAGAGCTCTGTGAGAAAAATATCAGCAGCAGTTTTCAGATGCTTTGTACCTCTCCTAAATGCTCCATCCAATGTGGTAAACCTTACAAGACATCGCCCTAGGCCCATAAAGCAAAATCACAGCGGTTCACTGTTTGGATAGCCCAGTCTCCTGGCTACCAGCCCTTTGACACAGTTACTTTGGGTTTTATTTTATTTTATTTTATTTTATTTTTTTGGTTTTATGAGACAGGGTTTCTCTATGTAGTCCTGGCTGTCCAGGAACTCACTCTGTAGACCAGGCTGGCCTTGAACTCAGAAATCCGCCTGCCTCTGCCTCCCAAATGCTGGGATTAAAGGCGTGCGCCACCAGGCCCGGCTTGGGTTTTATATTTTGACTCATTTAGTGTAACCAAATTACCTTATCCCAGTTGACTTCCTCCTGCCCTGTTCCTCCATTTGTATAGCTCTCATCTTTCCCTCAGATAGCCCCCCCTTATGCTTTCTTATCCCATACATTTCTTTACTGCTACCCACCCCATACCTCAAGAATCTCCCTTATCTCATAATCCGTTTTCTAGTTTTTTGATCAATGCACATATCACACACACACACACACACACACACACACACACACACACTCCATACGAGAGGAAGCACTGCATTTTCCTTTGAAAACCCAGCTTATTTCACCCAATGTAATGATTTTGAGTTCGATCCATTTCCTGTAAATGTCATAATTTCACCTCTCTTGATGGCTACATACAATTCCATGGTTTGTATAAGTCAAATCTTCTTTATCCATTGAAGTATTGATGGACATCTGGCCTGGCTCCAGTTCTTAGCTACTGGGAATAGTTGTGTATGATCAGCAATGACCACGGATGTTCAAATATCACTGTGGTGTGTTGACTTAGCGTCCTTTGTGTATATATTCATGAGTGTACATATGTGTATATATTCATGAGTAGTGTAGCTGGGTCATATGGTGGTTCTGTTTGTAATTGATAAGTAGAGATGCTGGTTTCTGTACTGGCTACTTTTTTCTTTCTTTGTTTTGTTTTGTTTTGTTTGTTTGTTTGTTTGTTTGTTTGTTTGTTTGTTTTTTTCCAGACAGGGTTTCCCTGAGTAGCCCTGGCTGTCCTGGAACCCACTCTGTAGACTGGGCTGACCTTGAACTCAGAAATCCACCTGCCTCTGCCTCCCAGCAGCTGGGATTAAAGACATGTGCCACCACTGCCTGGCTACTTACTTTTACATTCCCACCAGCAGTGACAAAGACTCCTCTTTCCCCACATTGTTTCCAGCATTTGCTGTCGTTTGTTTCCTGGATAAAATCTATGCTGACTGAGGTGATATCTCAAAGCAGATTTAGTTAGCACTTCCCTTGGCTAAGGATATCTAACAGGTTTTCAAATGTTTACTGGAAATTTGTATCTTTCCCTTTGCAGACTATCTCTTCAGTTTATGAGTCCATCTACTGATTAGATGACATTAGTTTTATCTTAATATTTGCTTTCTACAGTTCTTTATATATCAAAAATATTAATTTATGTCTAATGAGTAGTTGACAAATATTCTTTCTACAATCTGCAGACCTCTTCTTCTGGCCATGTTTATTTGATTTACTTTGCTGAGATTTTTGATTTCATGTAATTCCATATATCAATTCTTAGGCTTATTTCCAATGTTATTGGAATTCCCTTTAGGAAATCCTTGCCCATATCCATATCCCAAAACGTTTTTCTTCCACAGCTTCAAAGTTTCAGGTCTTAACATTAAAGTCTTTTCTCAATTTTGGGTTGAGAAACAGAATGAGAGATACAGATCTAATTTTATTTTTCAACATGTAGAGTGGTTTTACTCTTGTAAATATTTTTGGTGGCTTTGTAAAAAAAAAAAAAGGCAGCTGTGGCACTGTAGAGATGGCACAGCTGTCAAGTATTTGCCTTTTAGCACAAGGACCAATTGCATCCATAGAACCGGCATCTAATACAAAGTGGGCATGGTGGCAAAGCTAAGAACATTGTGATTTGTCCTCTGATGTCATGTTCACACATGCCTATGCTTATCCACACATGGGTGCTCCAGCACACAAACATGTACAGATCTGTGCATGCACACACACAAACACACAATTGGGTGGCTGTACTGTTTGGGTGTATTGCTGAGTCCTTCATTTTATCCCATTGATCATCTTGTCTGTTTTGTTGTTTGGGGTATGTGTGTGTGTGTGTGTGTGTGTGTGTGTGTGTGTATGTGTGTTTCCTTATCTAGTTTTGGTATTAGTATAATGCTGGTTTTATAAAATGAGTCTGGTAGTGTTCTTTCCTTTTATATTTTATGCAACATGTTGAGGGGTGTTTTGTTCTTGAGGTAAGGTCTCACTGTGTAGCCTTGGCTGTCCCTGGACCCACACAGTGTTGGGATTACAAGTGTGCACTACCACACCTGCCTCTTCATTTTGTCTTAAAGTTTTATGTCACAAGAATTTCAGTGCTCACAGATTCTGAAAGCCAGATACACTTGGCATTGAGCTTAGCAAATAGCTGTGGAGTGATGTTCTACAAACATATTTGCATCAGCATGACAGCCACCTACGCCATTCTTATTCACCTTCTGGGAGAGGAAAACACAGGAGAATCTGTCTGTAGTGGAATAATATAAATCCAAGTTTATAACCAATCAGTTTTCAATAGTTTTAGACCATATGCGAAGAGAGAACGGCTCTTCTGTACCTGAAAATGAAAGGGAAAGTAAGAAAATGTCCTTACCCACACAAACTTTGAAGCAGACCTCTTACAAGGATGACAACATCCATGCCAAATTGGACAAGAAAAAGCTATGAGGCCTAAACCCTAAACAAAAACTTGATGAAACCTGGGACTGGGAGAAGTGGTCTTCCCCAGGGAAGAGCTCACCAATTGGTTGTCCAGTGCCAAATGATCAGCTCTGAAAATACGTGTACCAATAACGTTATATGGGATGTGCATATTGTACTTAGGAGTGTGTGTGTGTGTGTGTGTGTGTGTGGTAACAATTTGAAGAAAGAAACCATGAATTTGAGGATGAATAAGGAGTAGTATACAGAAGGCTTAAAGGGAGGAAAAGGAAGAGAGAAATATTATAACTATATTATAATCTATAAATTAGGAGAAGTCCCTAGAACAGCCTGCCGTGGCGCACCCTGTAACCCCAGCCTTTGGGAGAACAAAGCAGGAGGATTGTGAGCTATATAGTGAGATCTTGTCTAAAAAAAAAAAAAGAAAACAACAACAACAAAAAAACCCAACCAAAGGGAAAAAAACCCACCACCACCACCACCAAAAACCCCACTACAAACAAACTGATTTTGCCTAGCTTATCTTGGAGACAAGGATTTGTTTCTTTCCTTTAGGGTTTAGGAAGTTATTTTCATAATTTACCAAGTGGTCACAGTATGTCAAGAACTTCCTGTTGGTTGTTACAACCCTTTCTGTGGGCAGGCATTAGTGTGTCTCATTTCACAGACAAAGAAGCCAAGGTTCAGGGCTGTATCAGTTCCCTGCTGGGATCACATCTCAAATACTGTTTCTGTTCCTAAAACCTGCAACCTCTTCACAGTGGGTACTGGATCCCACCTGTTCCTGCATCTTTAGCTTGTTCTTTTAAATTTCAATTTCATTATGGTTTAGGGTTGAAATTATTTTTCCTGTTCTTCGCCCAAGTTTTCCAGCAGCTAATCTCATTGTTATTTGAAATGTTCCAATTAAATTTAAAAATACCTGTCCCTTCCTAGCCCTGAAGCCTTAAAATAGATCTGGTGTCTCCTAACACTCATGTGTTTGAGTCGCCTTCCTTTCCTCTTTCTGTGTTTGTGTTATTCCATCACTTCCCACCTCCTCCACCCCAAGGGGTTATTTTTACCAAAATTAATTAACACATGAGGTCTCCTAAGTATGGTTTCTTGTTAAATGATTTTTTTTACCGGTTGTTACATGGGCATAGGAAAGAAACAATTCTGACACTGTGACTGCACATATTTGTTTAAGATGCATTAATTTGTTCCTCATGTGACCGCAGACTGAATATATTACAATTAGGAAACCAGGTAGCATAAATGAAGATTGCATCTAAGGTAGAAATCAGTCAGGTCTGGTTTTCTTCCAGGTTTATAAAAGATGTCCATTTTATGACAATACGACATTATGGGGAGCCACACAAAGCCCTCCCCCCTAGCTCGGTGGTTCCGCATCCTCCTGGTGTTGCGATCCTTTAATACAGTCCTTCATGTGGTGGTGACCCTCAACCATAAAACTATTTCATTGCTACTTCAAAACTGTGATCTTCCGCTGTTGTGAACTGTAATGTAAGCATCCGATATGCAACCCCTGAGGGAGTTGCCATCCACAGACCGAGAACCACTGCCCTAGATCAAGAGTTACAAGCAATTAATAATGGCTGTGGAGGGAAAATCTCTTCTTCAGGGAGAAGCCCCAACAGGTTACCCAACCCCAAGCAGTCAGCCTTAAACAAATATACATAGGGGCAATACTAAATCAATGTAGCAGGTTGTATTTATATAGACTTATGTACACACACACAATATACAACATACACTATATATATATATATATAATGTAAATATACAATAATTTAAAAATAAAAGGTCATTACTTATATGAATTTAAGGGGATTTGGAGGGATCCCCGGGAGAGAGAGGGATATAAATGATGCAAATACAATACTTGTGTATGAAATTTAATTTAAAAAGTTATATTTCCCCCCAATGGAAAAGATTTGAGGGTTGTATGAATTGTTTATTTCATTTCTTCTTAATTGACACAGAGTAACTCAAAGGGCTTTTTCATAAACTGGATGCATTCCAACAGCAACAATAGGAGATCACTTTGGGAAATTAAAATTAGCTTGGCAAATAAGCCCAGGCTTAGAGTAATAGAGAGCAGGGAGGGGTGGTGGGATTGGGGTAATAAATTCCAATTAAGGAAATTCTGTTGTTTATATGATTTGAATTTTGTTTTTTCACATAAATTGTTCCTTTTCCCAATGGAAGGTTTGAGCTAATAGGCCCTTTCCTGTCAGCAGAGAGAGCTCCAACTGATTTGCTTGGGTTCCTCTTCTTTATCTAAAGCCACGCGTGGCTGTCTACTGATAATTTACATAATCAAAACCTTAACTTAGCTTTCCCTAGGGGAGTAGCCTTGCACAGCTATAAAAGTTTGTCTGTGTTGCTCCTTTTTTTAAAGGTTGACAAGAACTTGGATAAACAATTCTCAAAGTCTGAGACTTCTTAAGGCCTATAGCAAGTGACTGATTGTCCATCTGAGAACTGCTGAGTTTAGAGATCTTACATTGGCTGTCACCTCTAAAAACATTAACTATTTTTGTCAAAAATATTGTAATTAATAAACTGAAGTCCACTCCTGCAGGAACCTCTCCATAGCATAGCTGAGAAACCGTGGCTGTCTTGCTTCTGTTTGTAGAGGCTAGTGATTGTTCAACAGGCCTCCATTTGATGCCATGAGGGGAGTGATGAAGGATTTGTATGTTAAAAGGTAGCTTGTGGAGGCTCATTTTGACAGTGTTCTGAATGAATGCAGAAGCAATGTGAGCTACTGTTAGCTGGAGCAGTATACCAGGTACAATTGTCACGGGCAGACTTTATTTATTATAGACTTACCTGAGAGTGGGCAACTCACAGAGAAAAGATGGCTGAGCTGTTTAAGGTTCCTTACATCCAGGGAGGGAAAGATATCAGTCAAAGAAGCTGGGGAACAGCAGAGAGAAGGCTATTGGTGAGACGAATGGTCTGGAATTTATATTTCATTGTTTATATGTTGGGGTTGGCTTGTTTGTTTCAGAGAGGAGTGATTAGTGGCACAAATGAGCAAGAAAAAAAAAGAGTAGGTGCCTACCAACTTCAGGCAGTGAGTTCAATATAGGTGAGACTTTATGAACTTGGTCGATACAGTTTCCTCCATCAGCTTGGTGTATTTGAGCTGCCATCCTAGATACTGGGAATGCAGAGGGAATATAACAGTGAAGGTATGAGTCCGGCGTGGTGGCGCACGTCTTTAATCCCAGCACTCGGGAGGCAGAGGCAGGCAGATTTCTGAGTTCGAGGCAGCCTGGTCTACAAAGTGAGTTCCAGGATTGCCACGGCTATACAGAGAAACCCTGTCTCGAAAAACCAAAAAAAAAAAAAAAAAAAAAAAAAAAAAGAAAAGAAAAAGAAAAAGAAAAAGCCAGTGAAGGTCTGCTTCATTCTCCTTAGGGGCAGGTATGGTGCCAGTGCCAGTGCCAGTGGTGGTAGAAGAAGATGAGAAAGGATCCAGAATGAAAACAAACTTGTCTTGGATAGTGACGTTATATGTGCAATAGAGTAGGGTAGGAGAACTCTTTCTGATGGAACAGGTGATATGTTGAAGAAGGCCTGTCTTCTGGTCTCAAAAAAGTGGCAAGAAAATCTAGGAGTAGGATACTAGAGAAATGGCAAATTTCAGGGCAAGCTTGACACACTCAAGACCAAGCAGGTAGCACACAGTTGTAATCCTATCATTTGAATGAAATGGAAGCAAGAGGTTCGGGAGTTCAAGGTTCAACCTGACTCACAAGACCTTTGTCCTGCCCCCAAAACAGGAAAACAAAGATTTGTCCAGTCAAGTAGGGAATGGTATAGGATGAAATGACAGGGACATGTAGCAACCACACAAAGAACAAGGTAAGTAGAGCCATTGTTCATGAGAATTAACTAGCTGCTTACAAATCATAACTTGACAAAAAGAAATGGAATACTAATTGGTTTAAATGTAGCATCTAAGAACCTCCCTGTTGTTTTAAATACAAGAGAGTTGAGCATTAAGTTCAAAAGACAAACTCCGAGGAGGAAGAAAATTGACGCCTTCTTGTTCAGTGGCCATTAGTAATATATCCTTGCCACAAAGCACATAGCCTGCCACTCTGCACTGGCATCAGTCTCATACAGAAGGGCTTTGCCTGTGGAGAGAACATATGGAATCCTCTGAAAGCTTCAGCTCTTCTGCTTGAAGCCAATTTGTAAAAACCAAGAAGGATACCACATAGACGTTGCTGTGTTCGTGCCGGCATTTGGATTTTCTAAAATAAAGATAGATTTTTAAAGTCCATCTAGGCCAACTTATTTGTTTTATATGTTTTATAGACAGCAAAGCTGAAACCCAGAAATACTTGTGTTTGGCTAAGTTCACCAGGCTGAACAGTGTGATTGATGCAGAGCCATGATTCTGCTTTCAAGCTCTTGATCCAAGGATCTTTTCACTTAAAAAGGCTATGCCTACTACATTTGACTTCACAGACTCCACCAATGGAGGGAGGGAGAGAGGGATGGATGGATGGGTGGATGGATGGATGGATGGATGGTTTACTCATTTATTATGCAAGAAAGATCAACTATTAGACAGTCAGTCATTGGACAGTAGACCTGCTTAGATGGAGATCCAGCCTGTAAAGTGCCTGTTTCTGTGTCCCCCACATCATTGTATTTTCTCAGCTGGGAGTACTTCAATATTCAGCAATGTTTAACATGTCCTTTGTTACCATTGTTACCAGGTTCTATTCTAGATCTGGGGGATATAACACTATTGACTGAAACAGAAAAAAGTATCCCCCCACAGTGAGTTTCCATTTTAAAAGAGGAAGATGGGATCCCCTAAGAGCCAGACAAAGTATGGTTCAATCCCCAAAGCCACGACCTCCATTTCTGTCCTTGAGTACTCTCCTACCCTCAAGGGCTTCTTTGCTTTTCCCTCTTGTCATCCAGTCTCTACCCAACATGTCTGTAATCTTTGGGAAACACCAAATGTGAATTGTGTATCTACGTCTTTGCTTCAAATCCTTGACTTAGGCCTCATTGCCTATGAGGAAAACCAAAATTCACCCCCATTCTCCTCAAGCTTTGTATCACGTGGTCCTGCTGCACGCAACCTCATCTCGTTCCTCTGCTCCTGCACCAACCTTTGGCGGTCCTCGGTTCTTCATTCAAGCTTATTCTTTTCTCCAGTTTACTTTGAGGTCAGAATATGACAAAGCGCATTATCTCCCTTTATACAGGAATGCATGAAATGTAACCTTATCAATGCCCCAGACTTCCCACTCTGACCTCCCTTCTGCTTTGTGTTCTTTCTCATCACAGAGTTTATTCTGGCTGGCACCTGTCAGTGTTAGCAATCCTCTTTAAACTGATTTATTGACTTACTATTTCTGTTCGCTAACCTGCAACTCCTTAAAAGCCACAGAATGGTCTGTAAGCCTGAAAGCACTGGCCAACATGCAGGAGATTATCACTTGCTCCATGAGACAATTGGTGACTGAATTCACTAATGAATGATGAATTGTCCTTCCCTTGATAGTATATCATTGTCTAAAAACATAAAATGTGGAGACTGGTATGTCACTTCTAGAAGTCTAGAAGCCTACTCTACACTGGGATTCTTGCCTTTGCCAGTAGTTCTCCAACAGTGTGGTGTTGTCAATCCATAGTCTATGGTACCTCATTTAATTTCCTTTCTTTTCCTATTGCTTAAGACTTGTATCCTTTTTACACAGAAAAATCTTCCGGATTCCTCTTCTCATTCACCACAATGTGGCAGAAACAAGGATGGTAGCTAGGTGACATACAAGTTCTTGACTGGGGCTTGCGAGGTATGAAACCCCAACTGATCATTATGTTTGTCCCATCACAGTCTACTGGAAGAGTCAGGTGTGTACAAAGCCAACCTACACTTCATGTGCATGATGTATGTTTCATCTAGGAGAGACTAGAGATGAGTCACAACACTCAAATTCAGTGTGCATACTCGCAAAGAAACAACTATGCTTTGCTTATAGCTCACTTGGACTGTATTCATTCCATGCTTCCCTCTCTTAGCATGGGATGCAGGCACTGTTCTGAGTCCTTGTTCTAGTTTGCCTCCTATTATTGTGATGAATGCCATGACCCAAAGCAACTCAGAGTCTGAAGGGTTTATTTCCACTTCCAAGTTAGAGCTTATGAAGAAGGCAAGTCAGGGCAAGAACTCAAGGCAGGAACCTGGAGGCAGGAGCTACAGCAGGGGCTTGCTTCTCTTGGCTTGTTCTGCCTGAATTCTTATACAACATAGGTTCACCTACCCAGGGGTGACACCACCCATAGTGTCTTGGGCCCTCCCATGTCAATTATTAATCAAGAAAATGTCCCAGAGACTTTCCTAAGGACTAATCTGATAGAGGCTTTTCTCAATTGAGGTTCCCTCTTCCCAGGTGACCTAGCTTGTGTCAAATTGACAAAAACTTGATTGGCACAATCCTCTTCAAGTAACTTTCATAAACTTCACTGGACTCTGTCACTGATGCTCATGGGTGAAGAAATTAAAACCAAGTGTCTTTCTAAGCATCTCATGGCCAGTGAACAAGCCATGTAACTGAGCTTCAAGCTGAGGTGGCCTTGGCACTTGCACCAGGCTCCTTGTCATAAATGTTTGAAGACTCCAGATGACAAATGATTTAACATCAGACTAGAAGAGAAAAGGGAAGCTTATTGGTTGGAAACAGAGAGGGAAATTACATACTAGGAAGAAAGAGCATGGTTGTGTGTCTGGACATGTCTCAGAGGCAGCAAGCAGTCAGTAGGGCTAGAGCAGAAGATCCAACTGAGAGTGAAGGTAGCCATTCTATCAGTGAAAACATACAAATCAAAGTTAAAAAAATTGGTCAGCCCTGGGGTAACTTATATACACTTAAAGGCCCCCACCTTGTGTGTGTGTGTTTATGTATGTGTGCCCATGTGAGTGCATGTAGAGGCCAGAGGTAGATGTCTTTCTCCATACCTCTGCACTTTAGTTTGAGACAATGTCTCTTTGCCAACTCAGAGCCCACTGCTATAGCTGCTATTGGCTGGCCAGTCTTCCTGCTTCCCCATCTCAAGCCCTAGGGTTGCTGGAATCCACTGCTATGCTCAGCTTTCCTTAGGAGCTGGGGTTCAACATTACACTCTCATGCTTCCACAGCAAAGACTTTCCTAACAACTATCACCTCATCCCTAATCAGAAAAACTTTTAAAACCGAAACTATCAAAATGAATCCCAAATGTTAGGGGCATACAGCCTGTTAATAGAAGTTCATGGAGATATCGGAAGATTCTGATTAGTGTTCTCAAGTAAAAAGGTTTTAATTTTTTGGCAAAAGGAAATGCACATGTTTGTCAGTATTTCTTAAGATCTTAGTTTTCAATGGCAATTCAGAGCCACCTAGTGACCAAAAAGTATTTAAAATACAAAACAGGAAAAGAAAAAGATTCCAGTAAAGAGAAAAGCAGTTGCCTAATCCTGGTCTTTGGTGCCCAGAGATAAAGATATATAAGTGCAGGTCTACAAGGTGAGACCTACTACACGTTAAGGAGAATACGCCTCTCGTTCCTTTGGTGGTTAGAGAGCCCTACACATAAATTTGAGATTATATGTATAGTTAAGCTTTAATACAGATGACATGTACCAAACGGCACATGTGGGCCTAACACAGCTACTATAAGCAAACTTTCCTCACAGATACAAGTCGCTTTCCTTGTAGTCTGCTACTGTGAAGAAGCCTACACGTTTGCTTTGTGTCTTGGGAATAGGAACGATGGGACAGAAGCTGTCCTGAAGATAAGTCTCGGGCTGGTAGACAGGAAGGCACGAGGGAGTCCTAAAATTCCAGATGAGACTCCTGCTTTCTGTCTAATTTTGAACAGGAAAATCCAAAGAGTTCTACTCAGTTTGGTTTATGTACCTGTTGCAAAATTCTGCTGAGTCTTGATAGGTTTCTTGCAGGGCGTGGGTGCAGCAAGTTTCAAGTGTGTTGATGGAGCCAGGGCTTTTAGCTTGGTTGCAGTAAAGTCCTTCATCTAGAAGGACACACTAGGAGATGAAGGGGGACGGATGAAATGTGGCCATGCTGTAGAACACTGTGTTGATTAAATGTATTAAAGATAGACTCAGAGACACCAAAATGTGCCGGTAACTCATTAAGGAAAGAAAGTTCAGGTCTTGAACTCCCTGAATTCATTTGACTGAGAGCAAGGCCAAGATGAATTCTTCACTTCTCTTCCCATATCTTCTATCTGTAGTGTGTGGTTTCTGGCTTGTCTGTAGTCTCTATGCATTTAATGTGCCTCTTTTGCCAATGTCTTATCCTTGTGCCTGCCTGATGCATAACTGTAAGTCCAACCGTTCCCAACAAAGGGCTTTTGCTTTGTATTTACTGAACACCAAAGAAAGCATCACATGGCAGGGGAGTTATGGGGAACACATTACAGAAATATTTAACAGAGTTTTACAAGGGATTGAGCTCTGTGCTCCAGCTAATCCCTACTGACCCTTGGGCTCTCAGTGCTATAAACAGATGCTCATCAAATGATATCCATATGTTGCTTTCAGGAGTTATGGCAGGTATTTGCTGTATAAAGTATTTTTATGGTATTTGTTACATATGGTTGTTTTTTTCAAGCTATTTGCTGTTTTAAGCAAACAAATGTCATAGCACACACACATATATGTGTGTATATATATATGTATATATATATATATATATATATATATATATATATATACATACATATATATATATACACACACATGTATTGCTCTCTGAGTCAGGGGCATGAAAAGGTACATAATTTAAGATTAGATCTACATATTATTTTAGGTTATAAAAGCTAATTACATGAGAAATCCAAAGATTTGAGTATGGTTGAGTGTTACATTGTTATCTTAAAATCAGTTTAAACAAACAGGCTGAGTATACGGAAGGACAGCAGTGTAAAGTCTTAAATGACCTCGAGGTATATTATTAATTGGCTTTGTGATCCAGTAGAAGCTCAAGTCTCTTGGAATTTAAAAGATATTTCTTGCCAAACGCATGAAATTCAAGAAGAACGAAGACCAAAGTGTGGACACTTTATCCTTTCTTAGAAATGGGAACAAAAACACCCATGGAAAGAGCTACAGAGACAAAATTTGAAGCTGTGATGAAAGGATGGACCATCTAGTGATTGCCATATGCAGGGATCCATCCCATAATCAGCATCCAAATGCTGACACCATTGCATACACTAGCAAGATTTTGCTGAAAGAATCCAGATATAGCTCTCTCTTGTGAGACTATGCCAGGGCCTAGCAAACACAGAAGTGGATGCTCACAGTCAGCTATTGGATGGGTCACAGGGCCCCCAATGGAGGAGCTAGAGAAATTACCCAAGGAGCTAATGGGAACTGCAACCCTATAGGTGGAACAACAATATGAACTAACCAGTACCCCGGAGCTCTTGTCTCTAGCTGCATATGTATCAAAAGATGGCCTAGTTGGCCATCACTGCAAAGAGAGGCCCATTGGACTTGCAAACTTTATATGTCCCAGTACAGGGGAACGCCAGGGCCAAAAAGGGGGAGTGGGTGGGTAGGGGATTGGGGGGGGTGGGTATGGGGGACATTTGGGATAGCATTGAAAATGTAAACGAGGAAAATACCTAATAAAAAAAATAAAAATGAAAAAAATGAAAAAAAAAAGATATTTCTATAATAATGTATTGCCACAGTATGAGAAAACTGAGTCCGAAGTGCCTGTCTGCCGGGACCTGCCCTGGCCTTTAGAATGGATGGTATAAGGCAGGACACAGTCAGACCAAGGTCAAATTCTGGTGATCTCTAGCCTTGTAGCTCTCTCTTACTATTTTGTGTTAATAAGCACTGGTTTCTTACTATTCTGTGGCTAAATGTTGCTGGTTTCTGGTAATAAACTCCTGCTGGCAGCAGAGGATTAAGATGGAGGAAAAAAAAAAAGACCTAATTGCTAGAGCTGTTTTCTCTCTGGCTCAGGGACCTCTCCCTGGCCAGCCAAGAGGCTTGGGACTTGTTAGCTCTTCTTGAACCAGAGAGAAAAGAAAGGAAAAGAAAGAAAATCATTTGCACAGACAACACACACACACACACACACACACACACACACACACACACACACACTGATCAGGCTCAATCATCTGGCTCATCAACTCCACAAGTGTTCATGCATACTTACATACATATACATACACTTACACATGTATGTATATACATACATATAGGCAAACAGACACATACATATATACATTTGGTAAATGGGGCTGAGCCCCAAATGCCATACTTTATTTCTTCTCTCTGGCCTTCTTATAGTTTCTTAGACAAAAAACAAATAACTTTAGAAAATTATCTCACAGATAAAATGTTACAAAAGGGGAGTTACAGAAGAATGTCAATAATAAGTTCAAAGAAGTGTTTCATTCTACAAGTTCTTTATAAGTTCAAAGCAACAGTTTCACATGGGCTCACTTTTTCATAGTGCACAACTGTGGCTTCATCCTTGAACCTGAACTAGAATGAATGTTTTTTCTTGATAACAAATCTGTCCCAAGCCTATTTCCCTTTTTAGTGTAATTGTGAAATCTCATTGTATTTATTATCATGTAGCCTTTACTTACTATTATGAGGAGTGGGCACATTCTATTATGGATTCTAACTTTATTACATTTTTCTGGCAAAATAACTAAAACCATCTCCTAAAACTTTCTTCCTAAAATTATTTGGATCAAATAAGGGATTTTATAAAATCACTATTTCCTCTAAACAGCATTAATACATGAAAGTCCATTTTCATGTTGATGTGCAGGAAATATACTCAATAGGGTGGGCTGATGTCCAGGAGTCATTAGGCTACGTGATAGTGTCAGGAAAGGCATATTAGCAGCAAAAAGCAATCCTGGGATGACATCTCTAAGGACTCTGCATTCTCAGAGCTCACCTATGGCAGACCATGCATTAATAGTGGGCTATCTCCAGAAAATTTACACACACACACACACACACACACACACACACACACGCACACACACTTCTTGGGAATTACAAGCCTAGACTTAGAGTGGATGCCTGACACTATAAACAATCTCAAGCCCTATGTAGGTATGTATATATGTATATGTAGTTTCTGTTTTATAATATATGAGTCAGCCTTTCATTACTATGACAAATACCTGAGATAAACAACTTCAAGGATACCGAGATGGTGTGTACCTGTAATTCCAGTACTTGGGATATGGAGGCAGGAGGATAAGAGGTTCATGGGAATACTCTGCTACATAGCGAGCTCAAGACTGGCTTGGGCTCTCAGAAATAGAAAAATAAATAAACTAAACAACTTACAGATAGGAAATGCTTTCTTTTGACTCCAAATTTCAGACTTTCTGACAATAGTTTCTTGGCCTTCCTGCTCTGCAAGGTAGCAGCTCAGAACATCATGGAAGAGTGTTTGCAGGGGAGACCTCATGGCATCCACAATACACACACAGACACACACAGACACACACACACAGAGAGAGAGAGAGAGAGAGAGAGAGAGAGAGAGAGAGAGAGAGAGAGAGAGAGAAGGAGAGAGAGAGAGAGCAAGCGAGCAAGGGGATGGGATTCTAATGTCCCCTTCAAAGATGTGACCCTAATGACCTTCTCTTCCCCTAGCTCCTGACCCCTAACTCTCTATGACCTCCTAGCAGCAGCACAAAGTGAAGAGAGACCTTTTAACACATTAGCCTTGGTGGTACTTGAGATAAAAACTTAGTGTATATGTAACTATGACAAAGTATAATTTATAAACCAGGCACAATAAACGATTAGCTATAGTGACAGAATAAATCTTAATAACCTGAGAATATTTTCATTCCTACTAAACTGAAAACTTTCGCCTTTTCTCTATCTCTCTCTTTTTTAAAGATTTATTTTATGTGTGTGAGTACACTGTCACTCTCTTCAGACACACCAGGAAAGGGCATCAGATCCCTTTACAGATGGTTGTGAGCCATCATGTGGTTGCTGGGAATTGAACTCAGGACTTCTAGAAGACCAGTCTGTACTCTTAACCACTGAGCCATCTCTCTATCCCCCTCACCTTTTCACCTTTGCAGCTTCCTAGAGGGATACAAACCACGATCATCACTATTAAGTAAAGTAAGGGTCTTGAACACAAGAACCGCAGCAGTGTAATAACTTAGGTAAAACTCATCATCTGTTTATTTGCAAAATTTTTCATTTAATCTTTTGCAGATGGTTAAGAAAAGTGAAAATTGGAGTTGATGTTTTCTATATTATTTTGTTAATTTCTTTTTTTTTCCATTTTTTATTAGGTATTTAGCTCATTTACATTTCCAATGCTATACCAAAAGTCCCCCATATCCACCCACCCCCACTCCCCTGCCCACCCACTCCCCCTTTTTGGCCCTGGTGTTCCCCTGTACTGGGGCATATAAAGTTTGCAAGTCCAATGGGCCTCTCTTTCCAGTGATGGCCAACTAGGCCATCTTTTGATATATATGCAGCTAGAGAAAGGAAGCAATGGTACGCCTGAAAAATGCTGTGACACGTTTACTAGTTGTAGGAGAGTTCAGGCAGGCAGGCTGCCCCTGCGTCTTCAGTACACCTCCCTGCCTGTCTCCAGGGCAGAAGACCGACACAGGAAGTGAGCAGCAGCCAGCTCCCCACCCCCACATTCCCACCTCCTTGCTAGAGCACCACCTCAGGGCTAGGATAGTCTGCAGCTAAAGGAGAACATTCTCTATGCCCAGTCTGCTTCTCCAGCAAGCACCTGCTCCACTAGAACATGACAACCCCCAAGGGCTCATCCTGTCTGCCCCTGATTCCCCCCAACCCCACAGGACTTCATCACCTTGACCTCTGCCTGGCTAAGGTTTTGTATGGCAATGTAGAAGGACCAGCTTTGGCTTTGAGTCTTCAACCATTTTTTACCTAAATGTTTTGTGCTATGATGGACCAGGTATAGGAATTCCCTGGGACGATGGCCTTCTCAACCATAAGTGCCACCCTCCATCCAAATTGTGCAGAGGCTGAAGTGAGGGATGAAATACAATGTCCATGTAACATGGCCTACTGAATTCACGGGTATAAAACGCCTGCATCCTTCCTAGCCCCGATGCAGCCATGCAGTCCTCTCCCCTTGTGGTTCCTACTCTACTGACTCTGTGACATTAAGCAAAGTCCCTCAACATCTCCTGGGCAGTAGGTAAGCGCGAGAAGGAGTCCACACAGTCCACTAAGAGCAAATCAGCCTTGCCAGGCAGTGGGAGAACCTATGCCTGCCCCTGCATTTCACCCAGGCACACTTGGTCCCAAAAGTTCCCTGAGGTTTTATATGGTAATAGTCCCAGAGCTACAAATACCACAAATTTACAGACTAAAGTGCACCTAGATGTATACTTATTTATACTTATTTTAAACTTATTTAGATGATTTAAAAAGCTTTTTTTACTACTTTCACTGTGTTTTTAAAAGAATTTTTGTAAGTTTTGATGAAAAACATAAACTTTGTATTTTGCTTTAATTTCCTGGTTGTAGCTAGCAAATATTTACTGAAAGAAAAAAAAATATTCCTAAGAAATATTCTTCTAAATTTGTAAAACTAAACAAATGTAAAACAAATCATGAAAACAAATGTTCAGGTGATATTTTAGGTAGGCTTCCAACGCATACTTTTGAAGGCATTAGAGCTTAGCATTAAGATTTTAGTTACGATTTATGAACAAGCGCCATTTTCCCTGAATTTTCACAATATGCGATCCCCAGCTGGCTAGCAGGAGATCCCCTGGAGCAACATTTAAAATGTGCTTTCCTGGGCTTCTCCTTCTATCTCTGGCCAATGGGCTCAGGCATCTGCATTCCTAATGTGTTCCTTAGGTGAGACTTTGTGAGCTTACACTCTTGAATGTATTCTCTAAGCTGTAACCTTAGCTATGGCTTAAGAAGTAAAGTTTGCCTTTCCTTAATAGACGCCCTCACGTTCACTAAAGTTCTAATGACTTTACCAGGAGCACACTGCTCTTCATTCTGCTGGGGTTGACTGCCACTTTCTCAAGATCTAAAGCAGAAAGTCAGGCTCATTTACAGCTCCTTCGGTTTCAGGACCTTCTCTCTGAATCCAAAATTGGGCCTGTTACTGATTTACCTGGGACTCAAAAGCAGTTTGCAACAGCCATTGCAGCTCAGAATGCAGTCAAGCAACCCATAAGTCCTCTCATTTGAGTTTGCCTGTCTGCAGTCTTTCTTATTCTGGCAGTAGTGCCTCTAAATATTAACTAATTAATCTAGCTTGTAATATTCACAGTTAGTCTCACTGAATGAGGTGGGAGTGGGTCAGATCCGCAGATCATCCAAATGCAAATAAGAAGCATTTGTTTGTAGGTAGAACCAAATGATTATAAATGAGTGGCGGCTGTCTCCTGGGCTTGGACATAAAGGTCTTGTAAACGACTTGTATCAACAAACGGCTGTTGGGAAAATACTATTATGGAGTAATAGCTGCTATTAAAATCCATTAGCAATCTTGATGGCCTGTTTGAATTTGATGCATCATTTGCTTTGAATAGCGTTTCTTCCTAAAGTTTTGCCATAGAATTTATGCAGATTGATAGGTCTTGGTGACATTGGAGAGATTAATACCGATTAGACACTGTACTGCTAATCCGGCCTGGAGAACTGCTGCAAATCCCACACTTAAATATGATAGAGGAGAAAATATACAGCCCAGAACTCCCCACCCCAGGGTCTCTTAGTGTGAAACAGCCTTTCAGTTTCCATGACAACCAATCACAAACTTTAAATGGGTACTTCGTTTTCCACTTCTTAATATCCTGGCTTTCCCTCATCCTATTACCTTTTGGAGACTCCAGAGAGCCCTCTAGGGAGGTCACAATGCCCTCTGGACACGGCTGGGCAGAGAGCATTTGATGCCTAATGAGATTTTTTTTGTAAAATGCTTGAGTTGGCAAAGAGTACAGCTGTTGGCAAAGCTTTGTCACCCAGCCCAGTGCTTGCTCCCAGGTGCTTCAGCTGCACCCTGCACCACAACCCCACCTACACACACATACACACACACACAGACACACACACAGAGACACACTGCGTCCCGCCCTTCCCCTCCCCCTCCATGCAGGGGAGGCCACAGGAACAGCACCATCTGTCCAGTGAGCACTAGAGGGTTGTTAGGGCGGTTAACCCAAGATAAAAGTCGGGGCCAGTTCCTGCAGGTTCACAGGATGCAGTGATCTGTTGTTTACACAGACTAGAAGACACATTAGGACAGGTGGCCCATTTCACAGCATGGTAGGACAACTCCTCTTCTCCTTCTTCTGCTTTAACTCTTTTTGCCCACACACCATTGGAACAATTTAGCATCTTGAATGCTAAACAATAGGACTGCAAATCTTTAGGGGATGGAAACCTGAGATGCTTATATCCCAGAATCTAGTGCGTGGTACTCACACCTCTACCTGCCCATCAACCGCTGTGGACGCTTCCCATTTATTTATTTATTCATTCGGCAAGTATCTATTAATAGCTGCCATGGACCAGCCAGTATTTTTGGCATCAAGGGCATAGTGAGAATATGACAAAGTCCCATCCATGATCATAGACCTGGCATTCTGTTGGGCACAGGGTGAAGAGATAATAAAGTAATAAACAGATATGCAACATGATTGCAGGGCTAATACCGAATGGCAGAGAAACACCTGAAAAAATGTTCAACATCCTTAATCATCAGGGAAATGCAAATCAAAACAACCCTGAGATTCCACCTCACACCAGTCAGAATGGCTAAGATCAAAAATTCAGGTGACAGCAGATGCTGGCGTGGATGTGGAGAAAGAGGAACACTCCTCCATTGTTGGTGGGATTGCAGGCTTGTACAACCACTCTGGAAATCAGTCTGGCGGTTCCTCAGAAAATTGGACATAGTACTACCGGAGGATCCAGCAATACCTCTCCTGGGCATATATCCAGAAGATGCCCCAACGGGTAAGAAGGACACATGCTCCACTATGTTCATAGCAGCCTTATTTATAATAGCCAGAAGCTGGAAAGAACCCAGATGCCCCTCAACAGAGGAATGGATACAGAAAATGTGGTACATTTACACAATGGAATACTACTCAGCTATTGAAAAAATGAATTTATGAAATTCCTAGCCAAATGGATGGACCTGGAGGGCATCATCCTGAGTGAGGTAACACATTCACAAAGGAACTCACACAATATGTACTCACTGATAAGTGGATATTAGCCCCAAACCTAGGATACCCAAGATATAAGATACAATTTGGTAAACACATGAAACTCAAGAAGAATGAAGACTGAAGTGTGGACACTATGCCCCTCCTTAGAAGTGGGAACAAAACACCCATGGAAGGAGTTACAGAGACAAAGTTTGGAGCTGAGATGAAAGGATGGACCATGTAGAGACTGCCATATCCAGGGATCCACCCCATAATCAGCATCCAAACGCTGACATCATTGCATACACTAGCAAGATTTTATTGAAAGGACCCAGATGTAGCTGTCTCTTGTGAGACTATGCCGGGGCCTAGCAAACACAGAAGTGGATGCTCACAGTCAGCTAATGGATGGATCACAGGGCTCCCAATGGAGGAGCTAGAGAAAGTAGCCAAGGAGCTAAAGGGATCTGCAACCCTATAGGTGGAACAACATTACGAACTAACCAGTACCCCGGAGCTCTTGACTCTAGCTGCATATGTATCAAAAGATGGCCTAGTCGGCCATCACTGGAAAGAGAGGCCCATTGGACTTGCAAACTTTATATGCCCCAGTACAGGGGAACGCCAGGGCCAAAAAGGGGGAGTGAGTGGGTGGGTAGGGGAGTGGGGGTGGGTGGGTATGGGGGACTTTTGGTATAGCATTGGAAATGTAAATGAGCTAAATACCTAATAAAAAATGGAAAAAAAAAGTTGCTCAAATAGGGGTTGGAGGAATGGCTCAGAAGTTAGGAGCGACTGCCACTTTTGCAGAGTCCCAGACATCAGTTCCCAGCACCTACAATGGGAGGCTCACATCTACCTCAAACTCTGGCCCCAGGAAATCTAATCCCTTCTTCTGGCTTCTGTGAGCAGCCACACACATGTGTATGCAAACGCACAGAAATATGCATTTAATAAATATGAGTTTTTAAGCAGTTGCCTATATGATTCCCCTAAGTACACCAAGGTACTGAGAGCTGTGGATCTCAGGACCAGGCTTGCACTCAGGTTGCAACCCTGAAAAAAGCAAAAAGTTGAATGCTGGAGAGAGCAAAGGCTGTCCTGGATGGAAAGGCAAAACAGAACAGGGAAAGAATGAAACCACAGGCAGCCATTTCCAGGCACGGTGGCATGTGTTATAGTCATGTTTGCCTCCATTGCTGGGGGGAGGACTGAGGATCACAAACCACGGCCCTTCTGGGCTAGCGAGACCTGGTCATTAAAACCACTAAGACAAGACAAAGCAAACAAGCAGAAAACACCAGCTCCCAGCTGCTGCCACAGAGCAGCACACGTGCACGTGAACAGACACAAGCGCTGACTTCACACACCACAGGCGGGGCTACACCACCAGCTGACCAGGCCACACGGAAGCAGAGTCACAGGCATGCCTCCAAGACCTGGCCACTGCCTTTCCCCGCTGTCACTCGAACTCATGAATTCCAATGTTCCTAGACATAAGAAGAACTCAAAGGACAAATAATTGAAACAACAAATCATATTACCATTCACCAAGCAAACAAAACAAACGGGGCTCCTGAAAAGAAGACATAGCCACCGAGGATGCAAACCAAAACTGAACTGATAGTCCATCTCACCCCAGTTAAAATAAAAATGTCTGCCCTGAAAATGACAACATAGACTGGAGAAATGGCTCAACGGATAAAGCCTGTGTCACACCAGCAGCACATGCATCTATAATCCCTGAAATGGCAAGCTTGTGGGTCAGTTAGCCTGTGTCCACAAGGTGGAAAGTGAGAATAGATACTGGTTTGTACACACACACACACACACACACACACACGTGGTGGGACGAGAGAAAGAATGCAAAAACTACAAATGCTGGTAAGGATGTGGGGAAAAAATCTTTATGCATTGCTTCTGGTGATACAAATTAGTTCAGGGACTATGGAAATAAGTAAAGAAGTCCCTCAATAAACTAAAGATAGAACCATGTGATCCAGGTGTACCACCCCTGGGAAGGTAGGCAGAGGAGGCTGTCAGCATGCAACAGAAATACCTTCGCACCTATGCTTATTGCAGTGCTGTTGACAATATGGAGCCCGCCAGTAGATATCCATCAACTGATGAATGCTTAAAGAAAAAGTTACATATACCCATAAGAGAGATTTATTTAACCATAAAGAATTATATCATTTTCAGGAAAATATGTGAAATTGCTGATTATTATGTTAAAATAAGCCCAAAAGACAAATGTACCATGTTTTCTCTCACATACGAACTAAAATAAGATTTTCCTACCTTTAAGCACCTAAACATTCATTGTTGTTGCAGTCTTTTATTCAGGAAACTAAAAGTCACTAGGGGAAAATGTAAGGACATAGTTTTGCTTCCACAGGGAGTGAAAGCTTTCTCATAGAGTAGCCAAAGATGGAATGAGCCATCTCAGATGGAAATGTCTTTCTCATCTACAGAAGTGTTCAGCCCAAGGCTCAGGACTAACTGTCAGAGTGAGGTTGAAGGAACTTAAGAATTGACTAGGGTGTTGTTTGGGGCAGGGAGGTCTGACCTAGTGCTGCTCAGTACAGATCAACAAAAGGTCCCAGGGAAGAGACAGACAGAGCATAAGAGGCTGAGAGGAATTGACCAATGAGACCATGGAGCAGAGCCAGCAAATGGTTTAGCAGGTAGAGATGCTTGTTACCAAACCTCATACCTGTTCCTCATCATACCACAGCATACCATACCATACCATACCATACCATACCATACCATACCATACCATACCATATGATACCATACGATACCATACCGTACCGTACCGTACTGTACCGTACCATACCATACCACATACATACCCTCACAGTTCTATTCCTGGGACTCATGGTGTAGAAGGAGAAAAACAAGTTCCAAAGTTATTCTCTGACCTCCACACCTGTGCTGTGGTGCACATGTGCTATGGTGTACCACACACACACACACACACACACACACACAAAAATATATTAAAAAAACATTAAGCAAAGGGATTGAGTAAGCAATGGAACTAAATGAATTTAAGGCCCACTTCAAATCTGACATTCACATGTTGTTTTATTTTAACCCTGAAAGTATATGAGTTCATGAAGAGCAATCACTGCCGCTCCTCTTTCTTATGTATTATTTTATGCAACACTGGGGTTGGGACCGAGGGCTTCGTACATGTTTGATCAGTCAAGTACTCCAATACACGCTGCATCCCCAACTGCCAACTGCTTATCTGATTTATAGTGTGTGTGTGTGTGTGTGTGTGTGTGTGTGTGTGTGAGAGAGAGAGAGAGAGAATGTGTGTATGTGTATGTGTATGTGTATGTGTATGTGTATGTGTATGTGTATATGTGTATATGTGTATATGTGTATATGTGTATATGTGTATATGTGTATATGTGTATATGTATATGTATATGATGTATATGTATATGTATATGTATATGCATATGTATATGCATATGTATATGCATATGTATATGCATATGTATATGCATATGTATATGCATATGTATATGTGGTGTGTGTGTGTGTTTGTGTGAGACAGGGGATGGTGGGATCTGGAGAACTCTAGCTTCTTTATACCAGTATAGTCATCTAACTCGATCTAGCTACTCATTTTATCTGCAGGCTGGAGGGGTCAATAAAGAATCTCTAGCAATATTTTATACAGGAGCTTTTCCCAAATGTGGTGATTCAAACAAACCAAGCAGGAGGACTCTGCCATGCTCCACCGTGGATATGTCTTACTGTGTCTCGGTGAGACTCCATTGACAGCTTTCCTTCCTCCCCCGAAAAGAGCAGAGGGGAGAGGGGATCGAGGGTAAATGGGACAATCATTTGTTTAAATGATACGGCTGTTATGAATGGTCTTACTCTATAAATTTGAAATGTAAAAATAAAAGCTTTTTATTTCTAGCAAGTATGCAAAGTATTAATGACAGCCATAGCATACTTTTAATTCCTGGCCTTTCTCTCAAACCTAGATTTCAGTAACTCCATCAAGGAATATTGACCCTACTAAGTGCTCTCTCTCTCTCTCTCTCTCTCTCTCTCTCTCTCTCTCTCTCTCTCTCTCATGTGTGTGTGTGTGTGTGTGTGTGTGTGTGTGCTTGCCTGCCCTAGGGAGCTGCTACCATCTGGCAGTATAGATCCAGCGTTCTTCCAATGAACAGCTGTTGTATCCATCCAGCCTGGTTATCAGAGAGCATGGGCCGAGGCTGTTTGTGGGGCAAAGGGAAAGTCAACTTAATTCTCATCATGTGTATGTTCTGAGTCGAGATTTAGGTGGATAAATATGTGCAGCCAGGAAGCTTGGCAAATGACGCAGCAGGGACCTTCTGTTGAACATTAATCATTTCTTTTCCTAACTTTCCGTTGTCTCCTATTGAGTTCAGTCGTGAACAGTGAACTTCCATGACTTTTGCTGTGGACTCAACCCAAATCATCCTAGAAACCATCCATGTGAGTGAGCCAAGGTCCTGCTACAGAGCCTCATGGGTTATCTGTATAAGACCATGTAAGGTCCAACTATTTTTAATTGTGTACTCCTGGTCTCCAAATACATTGTAGACTTTCCCTATACCAAATACCTCTCCGATTCTCATTAACACCCACCCACTTCTCTGGCCTCCAGCTTAACACTGACCCCATTTTACTGGAACCAGTGCAGACGCTAAAAGTACTGTCCTATGAGACTGCTTGCCCCAACCTCAGATGAAAACTGAAAATTACCAGATGTGTATTTGGCAAACCAACAATAAACCAAAGGTTCCTAGGAGCCCTCTGATGATCGTAATTTGTAAGAATGGCTCACAAAGCTTAGGGACGTGATTTCGATAATAAGATATGATAAGAACAGGCAGATGAGGAAGAGCGTGAGGGGCACGGTTGAGAAAGGTCCTGAGCACAGCAGCTTCGGTCTCTGTGGAGTTGGACACGTGGACAGGTGGCTGTGTGCACCTAACTGGCAAGCTCTCCAAACCAGGAGCCCACCAAGAGTCAGTTCATGAAAGCAAAACATGCTTCTATTACCCGGAAATTGTAAGAGAGCATCTCTATCACTTAGGAAATTGGGGGATTTTAGAGTTCTATGTAGAAAACCTGAAACAGAGGCTTATGTCTTATTTCACAGGCAGTTTTTCTGTCTTTCTCCCGCCAGTGCTGCACCTGGGTTTGCTCTTACGAGCCACGTGTCCCACCTTTATGCTGTATCCCCTCATTCTTGTATTTTTGAGGCAGGGTCTCACTCCATGGTTCAGGATGTTCTTGAACTAATGTCTGACCTGGGCAACTCAGTATCCTCCTGCCTTCCCAGAGCTGGATTCACAGGTGTGCACCACCACACCTGGAGCTGGTTTGTGGCCTTAAATTCAAATCATCTCTACTGCTCCCTTTTATACTGTCACCTCTAGTCACTCCCTCTTACCATCTTCAAACTCTTCCAGGGCTTGCAGTACCTTTCCACTCACATCTTCCTCTGTGGCCAGTGAGCACATCTAACATCCCACTCCCTAAACCATCCGGAGTCACACCTTCCTCAACTCAGCTACTACCTCCTGCCCCCACTGTGCTAAAACCCTGCATGTATCCTACAATGTAGGTTTCATTTCTCCATCTTTTCTGCTCCCAGGCTTTGTGGCACAACATTCTCTCAACCCACATTGAGCTTCCAGATCAGATTCTCTGCCACAGTTTTATGGTGGTTCAGGGTAGATACTCTAAAGTTCACGTGTTAAGACTCTGCAATCCAGTAGCCTTAGTATATTTGTGTTTGTGCTATGAGCACTATAATCTAACAATAGACCACTTTCATCACCCACAAAGAACCCTTGCTCGCATTAGCAGTGTCTCCCAATCTGCTCTGCTTCACACCCTGCCACCAGCAGCTGCAAATTTACCTTCAGTCTCTAAGGAGGTCCAGTCAAATTCTTGCCTCTCCTTGGGTATCACTACATACCCTCAGCTTGTCTGATTCTCTTTCTAGTCCATCTTCTCTGTTGTCCTGAAGTCCTCAGTGACCAGGGACTTTACCTTTGTATACTTAGAACCTGACTTATAGCAAGAGCTCAGGACCTCCCCTGCAACATCATGTCCTCTGTTTCTTTGTTTTCTCCTAAATCCATCAAGTTCAAGTCACACTGCCAATGCTCTTGGCTGTGTGGCCTTCCACTCGAGTGAGGTCAACCTATCATGGCCATGCCCTTAAAAAAAACCCGACTTTCCCTCTCCCAGCATCTATCATTTACCAACAGCTCCTTAGCTAGGACTGGAACCTCATGCCTCCCTCTTATGTGTGCTGGAATTTCGTTTGCCTGGAGCCTGTTCAATTCAGTTCTGATGACATCTACCTGGACTTGGGTAGTATAGAGTCAGGATTCCATTTTATAAAACCAGCCCTTTCTTCAGATGTCAGTGACTAATCTTGGCTTCTGGAATCTCTTCACCATAGATTGACATTCCCACAGCCATCTTCCCAAGATCAGTTAATTTACTGCAGAAGATTTTGGTCACTAGGGAGCGTCTAACATTTACCTGTTTTTATACAGGGTGTTGGGAAGGAGCTACATAAGTGAATGTACTGGAAAAGAGATGCATAAATCCACTTTTTGCACTCCAGGGACTTCAGGGGTTTTATAAGTCATTGACAGAGAATGGAAACAACAAACTAACACACATGTCACTGTGTCACGACACACACTTCCCTCTGGCTTACTTCCTGCTTGGCACAGAGACTGTCACTAGCTCCACAGGTAGCAGGAAAGTCACTAGTAGGGTACGAGCCTCGCTCCAAGCTCTCACGATGCTGGGGGCTGTGCGTACGTACATCCTTCTTTATTTGTCTCAAAAGGTTATGAGAGTGAAGTCTAATGTGGAGGACTGCCAACCCCTTTTGTCTATTAAAGAGATCTGTTCACAGCAGAAGAGGGGTGTTGGACAGACAAAAGCATTCAGAGCCTATTGCTCTTTCCTGTCCTCTTTGCTGGAAGGAACTGCTTCAAACCAAAACAGGGTACACAAAGTCATACGTATGTCTTCACGGAAAAAGAAATAATCAAGGGATTGACCTTTGACCTAGAGAACCACCACTTGTTAGTATATGAAGATGCATCACTTAGGTGCATGTCTCTGTAGGTTGGTATCTCTCCGACATCTGAGACGGGCACAGCTGTGGTGAATGTGTGGCAAGAGGTACCTACCCTCTGCTCTGGGCTGAAGCTCAGGAATCAAGGCTTTTTTCAAAGGGGTTCATAATAGATAAGAATGGACAGGACAGAAAGGAGCAATTTCTGTCATGTTTACTGTGGAGCTCTGAGGACAATGTTACAGCACAACATGTAGTAGACCTAAGTTGTAAATCAGAGTAAAAACCTCACCAAGTTTATCTTCCACCCTACCTTCAAGGCTTGGAATGGGATAGACCTGGGGGCTCCCTTCATTTAAGACTGGGTGTTGTGTTTATTAGTTAGTTAGTTTGTTTGTCACCTTACACAAGCTAAGATTGTCTGGGAAACTGAGAAAATGTCTCCATCAGATTGGCCTGTAGGCAAGTCTATGGGAGCACTTTATTAACAAGTAACATGGGAAGGTCCAGCACACTGTGGACAGTGTCACCTCTGAGCAGGTGGCACTGAGTTATGGAAGAGAGCAGGCTGAGCAAGCCATGAAAAGCAAGCCAGTAAGCAGTGTTCCTCTATGGTCTCTGCTTCAGTTCCTGCCTCCAGGTTCCTGCCTCGACTTTCCTCCATGGTGGATTGTAACCAATAAGCCAAACAAACCCTTTCCTGCCCAAGTTGGGTTTGGTTGGTGTTTTTATCACAGCAATAGTGAAACCTATCTAGGACAGGTGTGGTGCAAGGCTGCTGGGTGGGGCTGTAGGGAGGCACAGGGATGAAGCAGAAGCAGATGGATATCCTCAGCCAAGGAGGTCAAATCACTTCTGTGCAGTCCTCCAAGCCCCTCTTCGCCCCAGCATCGCCCTGAGTTGAAGATCTCCCATGTTCTCCCTCTGTTCTAGAAGGAATGGTCCCTGATGGTGTGGCTAGTCCATGAATCCCCTGTATTGTCCCGACCTTGGAATGGCTGAATTCTACAAAGGGCATTTGCCAACTGAATAGACTATTATAATAACACAGCCTCTAAGCTTGGCATAGGAGATGCATCTGCAGACTGTTTTCTTGTTTGGGTAGATAATGACTTGCGTTTTGTTCAGAAGGAGCTGGCTGTTTAACAAATGAGTTGCTGAAGGCGCCTCAGTTACTCTCCTAACTGCCAGTGCTTATTTGTGTGTACTTAGACAAACTTGAGTATATTGTGCAGACGCTTTACAGTACAAAACAAAGACACCCTTGTGGTTCATTTCATCATTCTCCCATCTCCCCTCTATCACACAGCTAAAGCCATAAAATAATACATGCTTTATGAAGAAAATGATAAAGGTATATAATATTTATTATGTTGCTTATACACATAAGTACCTTCCCTCAAGAGAACTCCATGTACAAAATCAGATACGTGTGTATAGAAAAACACAACTGTAGAATTATAAAGTATGGGATTAAACCAGTATTAACAATATGATCATAATACATACATTATTCTAGAATAGTCTCTTTTTTCTATCAACTTTCTTCTCTCCTCTGGAAAAGGTCTATAAATAGCTCACTCTTGTAGTAGCAACAAGATGGTTCTTGCTTTAATTGTGTGGGTCTGACTGTCACTCTGAAGAAGGCATGGCAGGACAATGGTGGTTTCAACTTTTTGCCACTATGAATAAAAACTCCTTTCCTATCCTCACACATGGACATTTACATGATATGTCTTCCATTTTTTAAAAAATAGCTTTCCCCAAACCATTGAATGATTAAATCATAAGTTATTTAATTTTAAAATTATAAGTGTATGTTTTTAAAATTATTTTCTATCATGTATTTTTACCAGTTTTACTCAAAAGCACCATTTTTCCATATTCTAACCAGCTTTATACTTCTTTTTCTAAAGGTCTTAGACACCTAGTAGTGAACTTACTGTCTCGTTATTGTCTTATTTGTCTTTTCTTGGTCACATATGACACTGAAACTTTCTTTAAATATTCAACTAATTTTTATTGTTCTCTCGATTTTCAAATTTTGCTTCATTCTCTGTTGAGTCTTTTAGCTTACTTTAAAATTATTTTATATGTATGGATGTTCCACCTGCACATATGTGCACATGTCTGGTGCTTACAGGGGGCAAAAGAAGGCACCCCATCCCCTGGGCATGAGTTCCAAATAGTTCTGAGCCACTGTGTGGGTACTGAGAATTGAACCCTCTCTCCTGGAAGAGCAGAAAGTGTCCCTAACAACTGAGCTATCTCCCCATCTTCTCTTTACAGACTTTTAAGGCTGTATATGTGAGGGGTTGTTTGTTTATTGTATTATAAATGTTTTTTTCATTCTATTTACATCTTAACTTTGTTTATAGTATATTAACCATAGTTTTCACATTTTTAAAAATTAAATAAGTGTCTTCCCCTTCATAGTCCCTGGAGATTTTAGTGTTCTTTAAAAAACAACCAAGAAACAAAACAAACAAACAAACAAACAAACAAAAAACTCTGTTGTGTGCTGAGAGATGTCTCAGTGGCTAAGAGTGTTCACTGTGCAAGCATGAGGACCTGAGTTCAAATCCCCATCACCTATGTAAAAATCCAAGCATGGCTGCACATATGCCTACACCCCTGGGGTGTGTGTGTGTGTGTGTGTGTGTGTGTGTGTGTGTGTGTGTGTGTTGGACATAGTAGTATCACTGGAGCTTGCTTGCCATCTTGATAGTTCGAGGTTCAGTAAGAGACTCTGTTTCAAGGGAAGAAGGTGGAGAATGACCAAGCATGGGACGTGAGGCCTCCCTCTGACCTCCATGAGTGCACATGTATCACGCACATATAAGCTCACTCACAAAGATTTTTTTTTTATTCTAAAAGAACAAAATTAGTAAAATAAAATAATTTTCGAAGTTCTTTTAAAGTGCGGGATTATGGGATCTCCTGGATTTTCTTCGAGTAATGTATTATTTAATGTCTATACTTTTAGATCTTTAACTTATTCTTTATTCTTTTTTTGTATGTGTAACTGTTACATTTATCCCACTTGCTGGTCAAAGCACCCATCTCTCACTGAGTTTGCAGCACCATGCTGTCATCTGGTCATGCCTTCTGGATCGTGTACCAGTTCCTAAGGGAAATCAGCTGATGCTGTTTGCTGGCATCTATGTGTTGACATTTGTGACTGCTGAAGGCATCTTGATAACTTCAAGCAGGACCACAGTATTGTAGTTAGAGGCGATTCATGTGAAAACGAGAAGGGGACTCTAGCTCTCTGCGAACCAATGCGGGTATTTGATCCAAAGTAGGGTCAGTCATGAACCTCGGGAATGAATCTAAGCCAACTCTGTCTATGGCTGGCAAGTATACTATAGTTCATGAAGCTTCGAGTTCATTTACATAAAAATATTACTTTTTCCATTTCTGTGAATGTAACTTAGACACTATTTTAACTAGAAATTGTCTTTGAGTATTTTTTTCCTCTTTCTGTGGGGATTGAAATCTGGGCTCTGCATACACCAGAGAGGTGCTCCGGCACTTAGCCCAAGCTATGAAATCTAACATGTCTCTAGCTCTAGCAGATAATTCATTTACCAGAGCTTCAAATTCATGAATTAAAAAAAAATGCCAGTTAAGGTGATGTAAAGAGTGAGTCTTAACTTTCAAAACAAAGCTTGAATTTTGGGCTGGGAAGATGGCTCAGTGGTTAAGGGTGCTTACTTGAGCAATCATGACGGCCAGATCTGAGCACTTATATTGTAAGCTGGGCATGCCGTGCATGGCTACAATCCCTGTGTGAGGGGAAAGAGACAGGCCAATCACTGGGGCTTGATGACTTCCAGGCTAGTCAGGATGCAAGCTCTGGGCTCAGAGAGAGAAACTGCTTTAAAGGACTAGGTGGGGAGTTATAGCCTCTTCTGACTTCTGCATGTGTGCAAACACATAAAAATGCACAAAAACCCTAGATGACTAATAAATAAATGAATAAATAAATAAATAAATAAATAAGATAAGATAGATAGCTTAAGCTAGCCAGGAGATGTAGCTCAGTGGTTGAGTGTCAAGTACTTGCCAAAATATGTAAATTAATCAACAACAAAAACAACTTTTAAGTCTACTACCTGATCATTTGGCAAAAGGGATTTCTAATGAAATGCACATTTTCCTTTTAATTAATTCTCTTAATGTTTAATTAAATATGTAATGTTTTTAAATGTTTTCATTTTTAAATATTTATTTATATGTGTGCATGCACACATGTATGTGTGTACATCTGTCTCTGTAAGTGGATGGGTATATGGGTGAGTTCCAGTACACAGCACTGTGCTTATAGAAGAGGGCACCTCCTGCTTGGAGCTGGAGTCGCAGGTGTTTGCTGGATACCCAATTAGAATCCAAATTCCAGTCGTCAGGACTGTCCAGCAAGCACTTTTTTTTTTAAGTTTTTTAAAAAATTATTGGTTATTTTTGGAGCTGAAGGGGTTTGTAACCCCATAAGAAGAACAACAATATCAACCAGTTAGACCCTCCCTCCCCGAGAGCTCTCAGGGACTAAACCACAACAGCAAGCACTCTTAACTGATCTATCTTTCTCCCCATAAAAAACCGAATAAGTGAAATATTCCCCTTACAGTATTTGAGTACCACTACATGTTTTCACATGTAGACATGGAAATATAATTTTTGGACAAGATAACATTTAACTAATTTGCATAATCCATAATAATGGGACTGATTTTAATGCCTGTTTGTCTTCTCCTTTGAATGACTTGTTAGAGGGTCATCCAGGCACTTTTTTCAATGGCCACTTCTGAACTTATCTAAACATATAGCCAGAAACAACTCTGCTCTTTTTGCTAAGCAGCATATGTATGTATGTATGTATGTATGTATGTATGTATGTATGTATATATGTATGTATTGTGCGCGCACACACACACACACGTGTGTGTGTGTGTGTGTGTGTAAATTTGGGGGGCACAGGGTTTCTCTGTGAGGCTCTGGTGATCCTGGAACTTGCTCTGTAGACCAGGCCGGCCTCAAACTCAGAGGTCATTTCCCCATTACTCTGCCTTCAGATTGGTGCACTACTACCCAGCAACTTTAATATTTAACATTTTATAGAAGAGACGCTCAAGCCGACCACTCCTTACACACATTTCTGAAATCTAAAAAGCTTTAAAAATCATAAAAGTTTTAAAAAGCTTTGACATCAAATTTAGTGTAAGTATTCATCTCTGTCGCCTTTGGGACATTTTGTTGTATCAGTGCCATGTGGTTTAGAGAATTTATCCTAAGCTCTGCTGTGATTGACGCCTGGTTCACATTATAATCACCATCTTGCCTCTCTCAAACAAAAATATTCTAAATGGCAAAGTCTATCACTGGCCCCAGAGATTTCTAACAGGAAATTATAGACCTATATTTGGGAAGGATCAACAGAGTTTGCCACCCTCCCCCCATCTTTTGCAACCAATATTAATGATGGCATTAAAGAGCATTAATGGTGTCATTTATTGAGTGCTTACTGTGTGTATAGGCACTTCTTTACACTGAGAGCTTGAGGCTGTAATTCTTCACAGTGAGCCACAGAACCACTTAGAGACAGAGCCGTGCTGGATGCAGCTGGAATCCACACCGGTTTTGCTTCGTCTTCTAACCTCTGCATGCTCATGCAATACATGCTTGTCCATGGGCGATCTCTTCCTCCCAGGAACTGTTTTATTTCTACAGTGCGGTGTTCCGTGTGCAAACAGGATGAGAAGAGTGAAATATACAAAAAGAACCCACCATGTGGTTGTGGTCCTAAAACCTGCAGCTTCTTTGTGTCTGAATCCTTACTTTTAAAATGAGGTTCAGGTCTGGGGAGGCAGCTCAGTGGTAGAAAGTGTGCATGAAGAGACCTCAGGTTCTATCCCTGGCATCAAGAATAGAGAAGCATTTCAAATGTCAGCTTCCCTCACTGCACAAGAAGACCACGAGGCTCCTGTGAGATAACATCTTTCAAAGACGTCCGAGGGGAAAGAAATGCAGAGTACTGTGTGACATGTGACACTGCTGGCTCCACACCTCTAAAAAGCTCCTGAGTATCTTTACGTATAAAAGTATCTGACAGTCTACATGGTTTTGGTTGTTTCTTTGTTTTTGCTTTTTTTTAAATAGCCAACTTTCCTGAAACACAATTCACATGCCATATACTGCATTCCTTGGAAATGTACAATTCAGTAGTTTCAACAAAATTACAGATATTCAGCCATTAGCACTCTTATTATGTTTTCCACCAACCCTGAAAAGTACCCTAAGAGTTTGCCAGCAGCTGCAACCATTCCCTCCCCTGATCTAGCTCTAGGAAACTCTCCTACTTTCTGGATCATTTCTGTCTGATTCTTTCATTTTCAGTCTCCTATCGTTCTGAAAATCGAGAGATCTAGAAAAACACAGATCTCCCAAAGAAGGAAAAACAGTGTAAACCATGATAACTCTGAGAACACGCTGAAGTCAGTTCCTGTCTCTCAGTTAAGTTTGAGCTGAAGGTGGGTTTTCAGGAGCCCACCGTCTTCAGAATGTCGGGGAGCTTGCAGACCTGCAGTGGTTAAATCAATAGTTAATGATGTTCATCATGTAATTTGAGCCTCTAGTTTGTTTATGCTAGACCAACTTGATCCATACTCCAAACAAATTATCTCTTATAATTACCAGCCCGAAGATAAATCTCTAAATGTTTTTCTGATGATAGTGCTGTGGTTGGCAGGTGTTAAAAGTGCCTCCCAGGGACAAAGATTGAAGATGAGCTCTTCCCGCAAATCCTTCAGGCGAGGATGTTGCACTCTCTAGCCTGCCGTGTGCAAAGGAGCCTTGTATGGTGCCCCGTTAATGAAATCTAATAGGCAAAGGTCATACATCTTTACAAAGAAAAATGCAAAGCTGGTGTGTGATAAATGGGCTCTGGGGGCTCAGTGGACCAGCTCTGTGCTAGAGCGTGTGTTTAAACAGTCTGCTTGGCTTCTCTCTAATGTTCATGCACTAAGTCCCTCTCTTTACATTGAGCATCTTTATCTGGTGTAACGAGCACAATAAATACAAAAAGAAGCAGCCGGTCTGTCTTTAGTTCTTTTAGCTAAAGTGACGGGCTGTTCTGTTACTAATAGAAACTTTAACCACCATAACAGTTTACATCAGAAAAGGCTGTAGGTGTTTAGATAAATCCCTTACAAATCTAATTAATTAAAATATGTCTTTAAAAACTCTTAAAACGGGGGGCTCTCAACCTGTAGGCCCTGACCCCTTTAGCAAACCTCTATCTCTAAAAAGATTTATATTGTGATTAAAAACAGCACAATTGCAGTTAAGAAGTAGCAATGGAAATGATCTTATGTCCGGGGGTGACTACAACATGAGGAACTGTATTAAAGGATTGTAGCGTTAGGAAGGCTGGGAACTACTGCCTTAAAGGAAAAAAACCTCGTGAATCTATATGCTTTAAAGATGCTATCAAAACTCTAAACAGTTCATGCAAAGTCATCAGCTTTTAGAAAAGAAAAAAAAAATCTGTGCTTTTTTTTTTTTTTAGAAATTCTAGAATAAGTTAAATTTGGAATTATAAAGAGTTAAATAAATCAGATATTGTTGAATCAAGTCACCGTGCTGATTTTAAAAGAAGTTATCAGTTCATTTGCTGTAGTTATACTGCTGAGCAAAGAGACAGTTCAATAAATCAACTCAAGCTTGATGGATTCTTCAATTCACTGAAATGAGTGTGTGAAAGATAAAAGAAATCTCTTAGTATTCCCTCCTTGACAAAAGGGTATGCAAAGAGCCTGAATGGATGAATGGTTGATTAATTTTGCCAGAAATTTTCTTGACAGCAGGAAATATGTTTTTGCATTGCTGTTTGCCTGGGATTTGTTTGGTAGACTATGAGTTATTGCATGTAAATTTGCACCTGAAGCTATGTCTCTAAAATAGCTATTTCTGAGTATAGGACCAGTTATGTTTATATATATATATATATATATATATATATATATATATATATATATATATATATATATACTTGTGCACTCCACACTGGTAGGGAATGCCCCCGAGCAGTGGATATGAATGTCTCTTCTCACTGATGCTAGTACAACAGTCAAACGTTGCCAGTGCTCCAATAGTGAGCTTTATGTGAGTGCTCATCTCTCCGCAAGGATAGGGCTGGAGGCTACCAGATACCACGCTTGTTATTCCTGGAGTCACTGGCAGATTGCTGACAGACTCTTACCTTTAAATAAGGATGAGCAGGCACAAGGTAGTCCCTACCCTTCCCACTTAAAAGAAACCTATGGATGCGTACATTTCCAAGCAAGAAATACAGCCACGCATGAAAATACCCTAGCTGCTGTTGATGAGTTACACTGAGTGGGAAGAGAAAGAGGAGTTTCTTTACTTACCAAATAATATATCTCCTGTACTGAGTGGTGTGCTACTTGATAGGGGGCCTTTCGTGGATTAGCGTGGAAGCTATAAAGACTCATGGCTCTCTATTGGAATCCTAGGTAAGTGCTCTGATTCTGATTCCCTCTGCCGCTGTGTTCAGGAATCAAGTCATGGCAAACGAAGTTATCACCTCTCCTGTTCTGTGGTTGGAAGTGACAGAAACTTAACTCCAATTGCTTCTATAGAACAGGAAGTCAAAGTATACCAACTTTCTGAGGGACTCGGACTCAAACTAGTGCCCAGGGTCTAACGCTTTCTCCACCCCACGCCTGTTTCTTGGTGCTGCTTACATTTCCAAAGAGGCTGTCTGTCACTTCCCAAGGCGGCTTCCAGAATATTCAGTCTGTAGATCTCCAGACCGTGGAGCCGGAGGGAGACTCATAAAATGCACGTGAATATTTTTGTAGCCTAATACTCTCACTGTAGCTGAGTAGATGGAGCCGAGCCCTTTGGGAAGGCTCTCATTATTTCTGCAAAAGAATTCGGAGATAGCGCAAACATTCAAACAATACCATGTAGGAAGTAGGGAAAGAGGAAAGGGCTTCTCTTGCCAGGACTGGATTCCAGGGTTTTCAGGCACTGCTGCTTCTGAACCCAGCTGCAGAGGCAGCTGCTATGGAAGGAAGCATGAGGACCTGAGCACAGATCTCCAGCAGCCATGGAAAAAGCAGGGTATTGGTGGCTCATGCCTGGAACTCCAGTGCTAGGAGCCAGAAACAGGAGTATCCCAGAGAAAGGGGAGAGGGCACTCAGGCCAGGCTGTCTTGCTAGTCAGTGAGCTCCAGGCTCAGCGAGAGACTCTGTCAAAATATAAGGTGGAGAACTATAGATGTCAGTCTCACCCAAATGCATACGTAGGCATGTGCACTATACACACACAGACACAGACAGACAGACAGGCAAACACACACACACTAAAGGATGCAATGCCATGTTTTAGTTATTTTCTGTTGCTGTGATAAAACACCATTTATTTTGGTTTACGTTTGAACAAGAGACAGGAGCTCACAGTGGCCTCGCAGAGGCGTGGCAGCAAGCAGCAGGCATGGCGACAGGAGCAGGAAGCTTAAAGTTCACATCTTGAACCATAAGCAGGAAACAGAAAGAGCTTACTAGAAATAGGTAGAGACTTTGAAAATCAAAACCTGTCCCTGACACCATACTTTTTCCAGAAAGTCTCTGCCACCATATACCTCCCCCAAAATGCTACCAACTGGGGACAAAGTGGTCAAATGCCCAAGACTATAAGGGGACATTTCTCATTCAAGCCACAATGAAAAGTATAAAATCTGGAAAGAGACGGACAAGATTTAGGAGCAAGTATGGCCTCAGCCTAACCCAAATTTTTCATTTTGGTTTTGATTGTGTGTGTGTACATGTGTTTCTAACGGTGTTAGTGAATATATTGTTGCTTAGAGTCAATTTGGCAGACAGCCATCACCCAGGAGAAACTTAAGCTAACGTATCTTGTGATGCAAACCCCTTACTTGTGTGTGTGTGGGGGGGGGAGGGGTTTGAGAGTGGAGCTGTATTGATTTTTCCTTAACCAACAGAGGAGTTGTGTATCCACCATTCTGTTCTGTAGTGCGTGCTGACTGATAACCTCAGCAGAACGCTCGGAGCTCACTGGAAATGGGCTACAGAAGCACAGGTGTGTGAACACCCTGTGACTAAAGTCAATGTTTATCAAGGATCATCTGTGTTTGTTCCCATACCTATTCAGAGCAGTTAGTATAATTACATGATTTTGTGTAAACGGGTGGAATAGATTAATGCTTTGGAGAGACGCTGAAATGAAGAGATATCTGTTTGGAGGCAAAAAGTGTCCTGCTAGGGAAGTGGGGTAGGGCTCTGCATTTCAATTTTGTCTCATGCTTGCTCTTATCCCGAATTAATGAACTGTGATTAGAAACAGAGACCTTTGTTTGCTGCGTGTGATTCCTACAAGAGCTACCAATACTCGTAAATACTCATAAAGGTTTTACTTTGAAACAAAATATAAACGAATACATAATTTTACTTTTGAGTTTGAATGCAATTGCTGTTTCAGTTTCTTATGGAGCATTTCTTTTAAGTTCAATTTTTCCTTCAAAACCAAATATTTAATTAATTAGTTAATCAATTTTATATTTGCCTGCATAGAAGCCAGAAGAGGCCTTTAGATCCCCTGGAACTGGAGTGACTCTGTGTGTGGGTACTCTGGAAGATAAGTCAGTTTTCTTAACCATTGAACCATCTCTCCAATCCCTAAAATCCAATTTTTTAAGTTGAGCAATTGCTTATCCAAATCGTGACTGCTAATATCAATTAGAATAAGCAGCAAATAGATACCTTCCATTCTAAAGCTCCCATTTTTAAAGAATCAAGGAAAACACAACTGAAGCTTTTACTGTCTTGTGGGCTATTTCTTTAGCAGATTAGGAACTTCAGGCCCAGGGAGGAGGGGGCTCATCAAACCATTCTCAAATGTCATCTTCAGACCCACATATCAGGTTTAGGAGCTTGCTAGGCAGGGCAGCAGCAGACTATTCACTCAAGCACTATGGACACAGGTCTAGGATCCTGGATGTGTTTCCAGGAACCCTCATGTGATTTTCATGCAGCTACATCATTGGCAGGGAACACAGCAAGGTGGTGCCTGGGGAAGAAGCCAGGTCTTTAGCCAATTCATTTGCTAAGGGCTTCTCCTCTCTACCTGAGAGTCCTTTATAATCAGAAACTCTACAACTCATGTAATTTAAACAAAGCTTTCAAAAACTGCCACATAGTAAAAGACGCTTTCTGACATACCTAAGATAAAATTATTATTCTAGTCTCTAAACTGACCCTGAGGATTGCTGAGCTCAACTGGTCTAATAAGCAGAGCCTTACATGGGTACTGATGGGTACTGTAGTCATGGCTGCTCTCACTGCTGCAGTTACCCAGTGCGTCAGAGAGCTGTGTGAGCAAGCATATGTCAAACCACTTACATAGCATCTCATTTTATAAGCAGGTCATTAGTTCAGTTTCCCAATGAAGGTGCTGTAGATTAGCACAATCAAGTAGCATGCCTAAAGTCACACAGATAGCATATGGAGCCAGGATTTGAACACTGAACTGTCAATTCCCAACCTTTTTTTTTTGCATGTGTGTGCATAGTGTGTGATATTCATGTTTACATACAAACAAGAACAGCAGATGTAGAAACTATGTCAAGAGGTTACATGTTGAAAATGATTCTTTTTGTATCAATGAGATTACTGTTCGTCACCACACCAGCGTTGAGAATAATAGAGGAGAAACTCTAAAATAGATTCCAGCTTTTCATTTAAATTTTATGGGATCTGCTCTCTGCTTCCTTTTGCTTTTTGGTGTTGTTTTGTTGCACAGTTTCCTGGATCATTCTGAGACATAGAGTTGAGAACTAGTGATATGAACATATAGGTTTAAATAATAATCCAGGCCCAGAAGTGAGTTCTGCCAAAACTCATTTTTCTTTGTAGCCTCAGTTACCAGGTTAGAATGCCAGCTGCCCACTGGACACTTGCAAGGCCTCGGGCATGATGCAGGATATGCTGGTTCCCTCGATAGCAACCATGTTTCAGGTTAGCTGGGGTCAAAAGATAGGTTTGCAGGTTTGAAGGAATCTTAAATAGTGTAGTCTTTTAAAATGTCCTACCTGGGCTTTGGATGTGGTTCCATTTATAAGCATGGGACCTGAGTTAAGCCTCCAGAACTGAACCCATCCCTTGCTGCTCTTCTGGGGACCTGGGCTTGGCTGATAGCAACCATGTTAGTCAGCTCATCACAACCTATGGCTCTCTTAGAGCAAATGGAGACCACCATATAAAGCCACAATGCAGAGGTCACTGGATCATAGGATACCTACCGTAACACATGCATCTATATCCTACCTCCTACCTCTGTAGAAAACATGCTAGAAGAGGGGTTGGAAAGATTGTAAGAGTCAGAATACCAGGAAGTCTGCTGTGAGGCAGGCTGTCCTAGAAATAGCTGCACAAACAAGAGTGGACAAATGTAGAAGGGGACCAATGTAGAAATTTCCAGGGATCCTACCCTAGACAAATAACTAGAGGCAATATGTAACCTCTGGGGAAGGAAAATTAGCCTGTCCCTAGAAGCATGGGCTACCTTATTGGTTGTCTAAGGCAGAGTGGAACCGTATACACTGTCCTAGCCAGGGTTTCTATTCCTGCATAAACATCATGACCAAGAAGCAAATTGGGGAGGAAAGGGTTTATTCAGCTTACACTTCCACATTGCTGTTCATCACCAAAGGAAGTCAGAACTGGAGACTGGAACTCAAGCAGGTCAGGAAGCAGGAGCTGATGCAGAGGCCATGGAGGGATGTTACTTACTGGCTTGCTTCCCCTGGCTTGCTCAGCTTGTTTTCTTATAGAATCCAAGGCTACTAGCCCAGGGATGGCACCACCCACAAGGGGCCCTCCACCCTTGATCATTAATTGAGAAGATGCCTTACAGGTGGATGTCATGGAGGCATTTCCTCAAGGGAGGCTCCTTTCTCTGCGATAACTCCAGCTTGTGTCAAGTTGACACATAAAATCAGCCAGTTCATATACAAGCAACAAAAACAGACTAAGCAGGTTGTATTTATGTATTTGTGCATACACTTGAGAGGAGAGGGCAGGAGGCAGGGAGAAAGTGATATAATTCTATTTCAATTAAAAACATATTAAAAACAAGTCTTTTAAAATATGCATTAGCAGGTGAGGTACACACACCAGAAATGAAAGAACGAATGAATGAGGAGCCCAGAGCCTCTGTTTGTCTGTTTTTTTCCTCAATAGTGGCAAAATTGCTCTCCTCTCAAGATGGTATGGATCTTGGGCATAAAATAGCATTCCACACTTTTAGGCCAACCAAAAGGGAAATATTTAACTTTCCTTTCCTATGATTTGGTTTAATCAGCTAACCATTGGTCTAGCTCGCCTAGGACTCGGTATGGGTTGAGATGGGAAGCAATCATGAATAACTGTGTTTACTGCTCCATGATTCCCTTCTCGTTCTATTAGTAAGTTCACAGCTTACTGAAGGTTTACCTTTAACCTTGCGATTACCTACAAGCAGCCTGTGGACTTCTGGTCATTTTCTGTAAGGCAATGATGGTTTAATCTAGCAATGGAAGGCCAGCCCTTGACAGTGAGTTACAAACCACTTGTCCATTTACCTTTATAGTGTTGGAAATCTGTCTCCCTCTAATGGCTTTCCCTTCACCCAGCCAGGATGCTTGTCTTGGAGGAAGCTAACATACTTATACATTGATTTCTTTAAACGTTTAATATAATTAAGTGTTTCAAATTAAATATTTCATACAATTAAAAAACATATCAATAAATATTTCATGTAAATATGAAATATTTACATATTTCAAATAATGCCTGAGAGTTGTTGGCTGCAGGAGGATTTTTCTTTCTCTGTCTTCCTGCTTGGCATCCTCCATCACTAAAGCCTATAGAAGTTGAACAGCTGTGCTAGAGATTTGAGTGCCTGAGGATTACATTGACTGAAAAGAAAAGACATCAGGAAGTTTTTAGCTTTTTTTTTCTTTGTATTATACTGCATACTTTTTTATTTAAGTAGAACTCTCATTTTCTAAGCTTAATACTCTTGTGGGTTTGCTTTGTTACTCCTCTTGAGTGTGATACCCCAGGGCGACAAAGTGACTAAGTCACCTCGCCTCACTAAACTCACATTTCTAAGCATCCTCGTGCTCTCGCTGTGTCTAGGTTGGTTGTCTGGGGGATCACACAGAAATATGAAGTGTGTGCCTGTTTGGAAATGGGGATGCCTCCAGAAAAATGAGCCTCATTCACAAATTCCATGGAACTGATGCCTCTTCTGTGGGTGGTGGTCTTTGCAACTCACAGTCATTTGACTCCGCAGATGAGGTACCCAATCCATATGGGAACAGAGTTGTTTTACCAGACTTTTCAGACTCGAGACCAAAAGGGAGCAGGTGCTAACTAAATCCACAAGGACTGTGCTGGCTTGCTGGAGCTACCCATGTCCCATCCCGTGAAGGATGGCCATGGTAATGCAGAATGTCCCCATACTCCTGGACACCCTTGCCTTTCTCGTCATCAGTGCATCTAGGACTTCTTTTCAAATGTTCCTTATATAGCCTTTATCATCTGACTTAAGCCTCTCAGAGGTAACTCCTGTGACTTGAGGCCAAGAGAGTCAGAGAGCTGTGAGTGAAACTCCTAAAGGAAACCTCTTCCAGTCCTCTGACACATACACTCTTGTGCGCGCACACAGACACACATATGCATACATATACACACGTACACATACCTCCAAGGGAAAGTACAACCACAAAGCCTAGAGTTTGTTGCTTTCTGGAGGGGTTTTTTGGTAATTAGCTTAGATTGCAACAAATGGCGAACACAGACTGTTGCCTCTGCGTGTGTGCTCCAAGATTGGTGTTTACCCTATTATTTTCCAATTTAGAGATGGCACCAAGTTTATCAGGGAGCAAATGGAACCCAGCAAAAACATATCTAAGTGTGGTAAGAGGTGTGTGTCTTGATGGGTAGATATTTTAGACTTCAAAAATAATTAATTACTTCCACTGGGTTGTTAGCAAAGGGACATAGCATACCCCCAACTCCCACCACTTGCACTTGGTGATGCTTGGATATTTTTAGCAAATGAGTTGTCAGCAGAAAGGCTTCATTAGACCCATCAGGATATCTGCCCATGAAGAACGAATCCCAAACTGTACTAACAGTTTCCTTGAACCCAAATGATGAAGCACCTCTGACAAGAGCCATATTGTGCTCCCCATGTGAGGAACAAGAGGAACAAAAGAGACAGTTTGATATTCATTTGGTCAGGTTAATATTGACATAGCTCAGATGCATCCGATGTGTGTGTGCATCGCACATGTGCGGAAGTGTGCTAGAGATCGTGTGGTAGCTTCCGGAAGGCATAATAAAGAATCTACAATGGAGTGAGATATTCTGCTTTACTGAAATGATCTTCTAGATCATTTGTTATTTTTATGAAGGGAAATGAATAAAGCCAGAAGAGTTCATGCTTATGCTCAAAACCAACCAACAGGGAATATTTTTACATATATAGCACAGCCATGCAAATGACATATTACTATTACTTTTATTTGGTAGTTCAACTATTGTCCAGGTTCTATGATTTCAAAATAGAAAGCATGCCCAGTGAGTGGTTTTCCTTTGACATATATTTCCTGAATTGTCTGTTCCCTCATAAGCATGCATGAACAACAAGGGTCCTGAGTAAAAACCACATAGCCCTTCTGTGTCCTTAAATGGCACGCTAGAGCAGAAAGTTTGGATGCTTGTTGATAGTGTCCTTAAATAAAATGTAAATTAGCTGGATGTGGTGTTATATGTCTGGATTACTAGCACTTGGGAGCAAGAGAGAGACAGGAAGATTCATAGTTTATACTCATTATCAACTAGATAGTGAGTTTGAGGGCAGCCTGGGTTGCATGAGACCTTGAAAGGAAGAGAGAGACAGAGAGAAAGGAGAAGGAGGAGGAGGAGAAGTAGGAAGAGGAAGAGAGGTAAGGAATGAAGGAAGAAAACGAGGGAGAAAAGAAAGGAGGGCGAGGGAGGGGAAGAGAATACAAATATAGTGTGAGCTAGTCAATGGAATGATGGCTGTCTCCAGCAGGTTGGTCTCCTACTGACTGCTTGTCTGAGTCAACAGAGGAATGGTTTTCCATGAAGTAATTTTTTCAAGCATCTCTTTCCAGGTCACCTCTCACTGAGGCCACATCAGTACCTCTGTAAGCTAGAGACAGTGAAGAAGAAACAGATCCTTTGCTCACGCCAGACGTGGCCAGAAACCAGCTGGAAAAGCTCCTAACTTATACCTGAGCTCTGAGGTAGTGAATTACCTCTCAGCCTACTCTTATCCTCTTCCTCCTCCCCTCCTCTTCCTCTTCTGCCTCTTTCTCTTCTCCTTCCCTCCCTTCCACCCCTTGTTCCTGTCTTTCTTGGCTCATCACATAAGACTAGGTATTTTCAGTTTTTAGTGAATACACAATCTCTCTGTGTGTCCTTGCATCCTTCAGTTTAAGTGAGGGCCTTACAAGAGTCATTGAAAAAAATAAAAAATAAACAAAAATAAAACAAATTAAAAAAAAAAAGAGTCATTGCATGACAGACCATTAGGTCTTCCCTTCATAGATGCCTACATGCCTGACTTAATCAAACACTTGCCTACTGCTGACATCTCTTGACAGTTGTGTCTTAACCAGGGGAGACTGCTGCCATGGGCCTCTCCTGTTACGATGCCCACTTGGTTAGAAAACAGAAGCATATGGCAGTTCTATTTAGTCTCTTGCCTCTATAAATCCCAATTTCTTGTTCCTGTGGGCTATTAAGCAGACAAGAAGCAGTGTTGGGAGTTTGTTTGGGTATATCCAGTCTAGTTTTAATAGGCCCAGGAAAGTCCTTTAGCTACTAGGATGCCTTGGTGGCCTTTTAAAAATAAAAAACCAAAAACAATAGCATATGAAAAAATAGTATCTAGGGAAAGTATGAAAAATGTCTTTGTTTAGCAATTAAAAATGTATGTAAAATAGAATAAATAAGATTTTAATTTATGCATTTTGTGTTCTCATAAATCATTTTCCTGTCAAGATTATCAGACTTATTATTGCTGAATACTTTAAACATCATAATAGAAACCTGGTGGCATAAATCATGAAGCTTTCATTTAGGACATTTGTAGCCATACCTCAGCATTTTTCTTATATCTTGATTAAAAACGAAAATAGCCCTCAGTCTAGAAATAAATCCACATGGAGTCTAAATGTCAAAGCCGACACCTTGATTTCAGTAACTCAGCAGTCCGTGCCACCCTCTGAGCTTGCAGAACTTAAAGGCTGTCAAACTAAGACTTTCTATTCAAACTACAGCTGTACACGCTTGCTTTAATCTCGGTAATGCTTTATTTACAAGCATTCTACCTACAAATGATAGCCACTTACTCAGTTTTTCTTCATTTCCGATGTAACAGATCTGGGAACACCTCGTCAGTCATATTACAGCATTTCATTTAATAATATCTTTAATCAATCTACATCGTGTTCGTTTGTATGGGAGACAACTACTTTGGGTTAGAAGTGTGATCTAAAACGCTGGTCCTCCATGGAATAAATTAGCATCAGGAGAAAAGTTCACTAAAGGCCACTGATGATGAAGGGGCTCTGTCCATGGAAATTTGAGTGAAGGGATGAACAATCACTTCATGTTTCTGTTTGTGCTTTAAAGGTTGTTTGCAGACTGGCAAACAGAAGCTCATCTGCTCTACCAGGAGCTAAGGGTGAAGAGTCTGTTACTGAGATAAACACTGCCTTGCCTACAGGTTTTACATTTTATATCATGTCACTGTCAAGCCAACCTTGCTCAGATTTGGCTTTGCCATTTTCTCCATCATCTGGATTGTAAGCTTTTACATGTACATCCTTTAATTGACTCAGTGCGGTCATCTTTGGAAAGTTTGGGTGGTATGAAAGATATAAAGGGAAGAATCATTCTACAAACAGGGAGTCCCACATACAGAATCTCACAAAACGTTCTCTATGGCTGGATGGAATCCACAAACCCTGAGAGTAAGCCTCTTGATAGTTTAATGACCAGGAAAAGGAAGGGAACCTATTTGTCTAACGCTGTGTCTAGGGTGCCTGGCTGGCTTTCCGTATGCTTAGTTCTCACTGTCCTCCTAGGCAGCAGGGGCTGACAGCTGAGGTAACAAGCTCAGAGATGGAGCGACACTCACTGAAGTAGTGCGTGCCAGAGCCAGGATGCCTAATGGATGTCAAAGACTTGGCTAGAAAACTTTAGAGGACATGCTCTAAAATGGAGACATGCAAAGATGTTCGACTGCTCTTGACAATGTAGTTAGTATCAGTGTGTCTTAGTACTCATTGCAAATGAGAATTCTTAATTAAATTTTTATTTATTGGGGGGGGGCAGGGATGTGTGCCATGGGGTGTCTGTGGAGGTCAGAAGTCAGAGGACAACATCATGTGGGTCCCAGGTCATCAGACTTGGTAAGAAGACCCTTAGCCCACCAAGTCATTTCACCAGCCCTGCAAGAGATTTTATATCAAAGAAATATCAAATTTTATATTAAAATGTTATTCAATTTTATACCATATAGAAATTGGGTCACACTTGCCTGTTTTGAGGATTTTCTGTGTGTTACTAACTGCTTTTTGATTTTTTACAATAGTGTATTATTCATTTGTTTAACTGGTGCATAACTTATTGACAATTTCTCAGTTGTTGGCCATACTGATTTTCTTTTTAAGTATTAGTGTTTAAGGTAATAAGCCCATGAATATTTTTGTCCATGAACATTGGATGCATGTAAAGTCTTTCTTTATGCTCCTTTGCTAAAATACACATGTGAACACCCATTTGGAAATATTTATCAATGACAGAAAAAAAGAGTAAAGATTTTACTTATTAAATTTACTAAATATTTGTATTAAAGTTGTAAATTATCCTCTATGTTTTCCAACTTTTTCTGCTGGTACATCTAATCCTAATTGTTGTATTTAAACTCTTATACTCAAGGATACTAATTATTTCTTATCTTATGAAGGAAAATAAAATGATGGTAAATAATAATAACAGCATCGGGGGACAGTGGGTTCTAAATAGGAAAGTGCTATTATTTGATTATTATTTGATTATTTGATTTACATTTTTAATTATTCATTCATTTATTTATTTGTAGAGGACAACTTGTTTGTTGTTTCCTTCTACCCAGGGTTCCAACTCAAGTTGCCAAATATCTTTATGTCCTGACCCATCTTTGGGGTCTGATTTATAATTTTAAAAGCCATTCTTGATGTTGTGTGAACTGTTCAGAGAGAGAGGAAAGAGCCTGGGATACTAGCTGGGATGTTGGCACTCATATTTAGGCAAGAGATGGTGGTGGCTGGGGCTGGAGAGACAGATGATTTGATGGTTAAGAACACATCTATTGTCCTAGAGGAGCTAAGTTTAAATCCCAGCACCCATCCAGGGTGACTCTAACCACCTGCAATCCTAGTTCCAGGGGACCCAGTGCTTCTGGCCTCTGGCACGCATACTCATGTTCACATAAATGCAAACAGACAGGCAGGCAGAAATGCCTCTGTGTGTGTGTGTGTGTGTGTGTGTGTGTGTGTGCGCGCGCGCGCGCGCGCATGCCTGCACATAATTAAAAAGAAAAAAGAAAGAAAAAAAGAAGATGGTGACTATATCTAAGATGGAGAAAAATTAAGAAGGGTTTGGCTTGATTTATGTTTTAAGGTAAAGTTAACAGGATTTGCTGATGGATTATTTGAGGTATGAAGGGGAAGGGGAATAAATGACCAAATAATTCCTAGCTGTTTGGCTTGAGTAACTGTCATGAAGGGGCAGGGCAGGACGCGCTCAGGTCATCTTGTGTTTGGGAGGCTGGTCAGATATTCCCATGCAGAGTCCAGGTGGATGAACTGGTGAGAGATACTCACTGGAAAGTTGGAAGTGTTAAAGCCATGCACCTCTGAATGTGAGTGCCAAGGAGAGTGGGTACCGAGAAGACAGTGCAATTGAGGGACACCGTGTTGGGGCAGTAAGCATTTAGCAGGGTCATGAGGAGGAGGGATCAGCAAAGATGACTGAAGAAGACTGGTCAGTGAGTGAGGAGAGAACAAGGAGAGCATGAAGTGAGGAAAGCAAAGCGCTCTGAAGGGAAGCCGGGTCAGCCTGGTCGGAACGGCAGGTAAAGTCCAGTGGGGGAGAACAAGGATGCGTCCGATTGGACATGTCAGAGTGATTGGCACTTTAGAGAAGAGCAGTTTGGGCAAAAAGATGGGTCTCAATGCCAAACAAGGGAGACTAAAAGGACAATAGAAGGTGAGAGTGTATTCAGGGCAGTGCTGTCTCTATCCTGGGAAATGCCACCTTTAACTGCTCAGACGTTCTTAAGATATTACTTAGATCAAGTTTGCTTGGTGCAATGCGTGGCTCTGCCAGCGTTTAGCTTCAACACTGAATTTTATTTTATTTTATTTTTAAGAAAAATTTGGTGCCATTTCCTGATAATCCCTTTCTCTCTGCGTGGTGGTTGTTGAATTATTGCTACTTAACTTTAGGAACTAGTTTATTCATTGTATGTTATGTGGGTGTGTTTTGCTTACATTTACGTTTGTGCACCAGGTTCATGCTTGGTACCCAAGAAGGTCAGAAGAGGGTATCTGATGCCTAGGCACTGGCATTATGAATGGTTGTGAACTACCATGTGGGTACTGAGAACTGAACCTGGGTTCTAGGCAAGAGCAACAAGTGCTCTTAACCAGTGAGCCCTGTCTCTAGCCTTCAGTACTGAATTTTTTAAAAAGTAATTTAGTAAGAACTAAAAGGGTATTTTTGGATAATGGAATTTTCCACTGAATTTGACTGTGTATTTCCAATGACAAATACATTAAACCTACCAGATAGGTACTCTCACAATCTGAGGGCATGTGGAGCCAAATCGTTTCTGCTTCTCTGCCCTGGGGTTATCATCGACAACGGTGTCATCATCACCTTTATTATCATCTTATTGTAGGGTTCTTCGGATCTCTAAATTAGCTTTCGGCTGGAAAATAACAGTCTTCTTTTTCTCTCTGCCTTTCTAGATTTTTCTAATTCCAAAGCTAGGGATTATTCAAGCAAACATTTTTACAACCTTCTAAATGTTTGATGATTGAATCTTTAGAACCAGGGGCACTAATGGCAAGCAATTGCCATTTTCCCTGCTTTGGCTGGTCAGTTCCCAGTTCTCAGTAAATTCCTAAATTCTAGTAAGGTTCAGAAAAGTAGACAGTGTGTGTGTGTGTGTGTGTGTGTGTGTGTGTGTGTGTGTGTTCCTGGAGTTGAATGGTAAATTACAAAAGGAAGCATCTCTTTATTTTTTCAACTAAGTGGGAAACACATATGCATGTGTATAATTTAACTAAAAGTGGGAGAAACATTTTGCAGACATCTGAGCAGGTTAACAAATCGTATTTGTATACGTGTAACAAAAACAGTAATTTATCAGGTAGAAGGCAGATGGGGGAAATAAAATGGCAACCTGTGTCTACAGTGGGGCTCCGCTGATGATGAAGAGCTGTTTACTCAAAGCCAGCACTGCTCTCTAGCACCGTTCAGAGCCACTGCAGCACACGGCTCCCCATAGCTAGAAGACAAGAATAAATTATATGCTATGCAAACAGCACTCGCATAAAAGCAGAACCAACAGATTGTACTTCCCAGAGTCCTGAAGAGTCTCACTCATTCCCTTGTTTGACTATTTTAAATACGAAACTCTTGACACTGCTAGAACAGGATCCGGCTTGGACAAGCTCACTACAGAACATGAGGCATCAGTGTCAGGGTTACTATAAAACGCATTGGGGTTTGATAAGTATGGCAAAATAGTTCACAAATAGTTCAAAATAGTTTCTTTCAATCAGCACTTCATCTAATTCCATGGAATTTTGTTTGGACTCACCCACAGAAGGATTGAGGCAACATTACCCAGAAGTCCTAGACTGAAAGAATCACTTAAGCAAAAAGGTGAAAGGAAAGTTCTTGGATTTTGTCCGTAACCTATTAAATGGCAACGTGTTTAGGATACACAGCCCTGGGGGTTCTGTGGTGAGCTCAGTATAAAGCATTAGGTGTTGAGGTGTTACCCATCTCAGTCCCTGGAGAAGACTGGGAGTGGCGAGGACAGGTTTGGAGGAAAATACATTGACCGATCCCTTGCTAAAGCAGAGCTCATAGGTGGATGCAGGGGCAGCTGCAGCTTCAGTGAGTCTGGAGTGTGGGTGAAACTGTATTTCTAGCAAAAGGCCTGGTCTTCCCAGTGCTGATGGACAAGATGTGTCTGTCTGTGTAGCAAAAAAGAATCCAAAGAGTGTCTGATGTAGCCAAAACTCTTGAATAGCAGAAGCCCATAACTGCAGCCTCTTTTGAATAATGCTCTTGAGTCTTACTATGCTCAGGTATGAGTCAAGTCAACCTTTGTTTGTTTGAGTGACACAAGGGGAGTGGTCACCAGTGCATGTAAACATTTCTTTGGAAGGCAGGCCTCCCTTTTAGAAGTTTATGAATGTGTTAGGGGCTTCATATACGTAAAAATATTTGGAAAGGAAAATTGTGAGACTTCTTACAAAGTCTTGATATTGATAAATAATATTGTAAATAACTGTCTTTCCTGCTTGCTTTCAGGATCATTCATACTCTAAAATCATCAACCTAACAGTTTCTGCGATGGCATTTGGATATCATGGGTGTTAGAAGTATGGGCACTGGAAATATACCTTCAGGATCACGTGATTCCAAAGGTTCTTGCATGTGAACATCACAAACTTCATTACCAAGTCAGCTGAATAGATACTTGATATACATCAGTAATACACCCTGAGAGCTTTGTGATTCTTACATGTAGTTCCTTGGACCCTAAAAGGAAAGTGATCTAGTAAAATGCCTAAGAAGAATAACTGCTATGAGAAACCAGTCATGGTGGCTCCCAACCTTAGTCCTAGCACTTAGGAGGCAGAGGCAGCTCTGTGAGTTCAAGGCCAGCCTGGACTACGTAGTGAGTTCCATGATAGCCAGGGTTATGAAGAGAAACAGAGCAAAACAACAAAAACAAAACCAGACAGCCAAGCCTTATCAACACATGAAGCCCCTACCCACCAAGGGTCTCTTACAGTCTTCATAAAGCTAGAGATTCCATTCAGCAAAACTGCAGGACCTGTGTGGTTAATGGTGATTGTGGTAGCTGATAAGAAGTCTTAAGCAGCTATAATGTGCAAATATGAACCAACCTGGTGACAAATCTATAATTACACATACCTATTCAATCATGCACAGTGGTTATGATTGGTGGAATGGCAATCATGTTTTCTATGGTAAATACATCTGTATGGTTTTAATATTGTATCACAACATCCATAATTATATTTGCTGTTATAATGAAAATGCATAGAATTCTTTAAATCCCTTGAGTATACATCATGATGTTTTCCACTGATGGCATGATAAACTACCAGTTAATTGATTATACATGATAGGGGTGATGAGGATGGCAGTGGTCATGGTGGTGGTGGTAGTGTGTGTGTGTGTGTGTGTGTGTGTGTGTGTGTGTGTACTGCAATTCCTCAGAATCTTGAGGGGATTGGTTCTGAGAGCCCTCTTTGAATATCCAAATCTATAGATATAGAAGTGTCTTCTGTAAAATGGCATCGAATTTATGTCTAACTCATGTATATCCTCCTGTATTCACCAAGTCATGATTAGATGACCTAAAATACCTAAAATATACAGATAGTGGTTGTACTATTTAGGGGACAATAAGAACAAAACCTGTATGTGTTCAGTACAGATATATTTCTCCTAAACACATGTGATCTGATCAACTATAGTTTTAATCCACAGATGTAGAACTCATTAATACAGTAGCTAGCTAGGTGTGTGTGTGTGTGTGTGTGTGTGTGTGTGGTTTGTATTGTGTAATTGTGTATCTGTTTGAATTGTGTGTTTATGTGTGTGTGCACGCATGGGAGTGCATGCATGTGTATATGTGCATATGTGAGTATGGGTGTGAGTGTGCATGCGAGTATGTGTGTGTGTATGTGTGTGCATGTGTATGAAAGTGTGTGTGCTTGTGAGTGTGTGAGTGAGTTTTGTGACAGGAAGCATAGCACAGAATGATTTTGTTTATTTTTCTCCAGTCTGTTTACAAAGATTTCTTGAGCAACTACTATATGAATATTCAGATATGAGTGCCAGGGCTTGTAATACCAGCTTCACTGTGCTTTTTGAAGGAAGAGAGAAAATTGTATGGGCAAGGTGGCACTCACTGAAACTGGTGTAGCTTGAGAAGTCAACACATTCCCTATAGATGACTGAGCCACATTCTGGGAATGCCACAGCCGCTCCTGCCTTCCACAGCTGCCACAAATAGCAAGGTTGACCCAATATTAAAACTGCTACAAAATTCTCCTGGACTTCTACACTGCAATAAAAAGTCCTCGGAGCTGGAGCTACAGCCCAGTTGGTAGAGTGCTCTGCTAACATACACAAAGCCCTGGGCTCAACCCACAGCTCCACATACACGAGACCCTGTCTCAAAAAAAAAAAAAAAAAAGAAAAAAAAGAATTCCTCAGTCACTTCATCAAAGTGCATCTTCAGGAAATTTGGGTAGAAATCTAACAATAATCATAGGAAACAAAATTGTAGGGTCAGCAAGGTGGATCAGCAGGTAAGAATGCTTGAAACACACTATGGCAACCAGAGTGAAATCTCCTGAACCCACACAAAGCAACCAGATGCAGTGGCCACATCTGTAATCTCAGAACACCACAGTAAGATGAGGTGTGGAGACAGATCAGGTGAAAGTTCACAGGCCAGCGAGCCTGGAGTATACAGAGCAGAAGCAAGAGAGACCTGCCCAGCAAGGAAGGAAAAAACTGACTCCCTAAAGTTGTCTTCTGACATCTGCATACACACATGGCATCTACACACACACACACACACACACAGAGAGAGAGAGAGAGAGAGAGAGAGAGAGAGAGAGAGAGAGAGAGAATACTGTATTAATTACTTTTCTGTTGCTGTGATAAAATACCATGGCCAAAGCAGCTTATAGGAAAAGAAGTTTTATTTGGCTTACAGTTCCAGAGGGACGAGAGTCCATCATGCTGAGGAACCACGGCAGCAGGAGCAGGAAGCTGAGAGATCACATCTTTCACTACAAGCTCAGAGCAGACAGAACAAATCACAAGTAGGGCAAGGTCATCTATTGTCAAGGCCTGCCCTCATCATGTACTCTCCAGCAAGGCTGCATCTTCTTAACCTCCACAAGTGGCCCCACCAACTAGGGACAAATTGTGCAAGTACCTGAGCCTATGAGAAATATTCTCATTTAATCCACTACAGGTACCCAAAAGAAAGCAATATTATAGAATAGGTATACTCCTATAGGAGATATATAAAGTCTATAGACTATATGTATACATGCACACACACACACACACACACACACACACACACACATATATATATATATATATATATATAAAATAGGAATATAATAGGAGTATACCACAATATAGAATGTATGAAGACCAGGCTCAGAATGTAGGCTTCACTGTACTTCTTATAGGAAGAGAGACAGTCAACTAGACCCCTGCTATATGACACTTCTTGCTTTTCTAGTGATAGGTGGAGATTAGAGTCAATAGACGTGTATTATAAATAGTGAGGGCTAAATATACTTTTTAAATACTTAATAAATATTCCATAAAAATGTGTTCCTTGGGGCTTGAAAGATGGCTCAGTAGTTAAGGGCACTGGCTGCTCTTCCAGAGGATTCAGGTTCAGTTCACAGCATCCATTTCTTACAATATCTGCAACTCTAGTTCTATATGATCCAACACCCTCACACAGACATACATTCAGGCCAACAGCAATGCACATGAGATAAAAAGAAATAAAAATTTTAGGAATGTGTTTCTTGTGTAAAGAATTGATAATAATGGCAGAGACATCTTCTTTTCTTGATCTGGGAAAATAAATCAGTAAGGTGTATTTTAAGGCAGAACATGGAACTTTCCAGAATTTCTCAGAGAATTTACTTCACTTGCCTCTGGTGATAAATACCTGTCCTGATACATCCCAGGCCTGAGCTCATTCGTGGCTAACTGTCTGAAGCAGGCAGTTGGACACTAATCTCTTGTGTCTGTTGTTTCAGGACTACCTGCTTCACGGCAACATCACCAGTGATTTAAAAGCCTTCACAGACAAGTTCGGCTTTGACGTCCTCATTCTGATCTCAAGCTTCACATGGGAGGAACAGCAGAGGCAGCAGATCGCCGTGTACTCCCAGAACCTGGAACTGTGCAGCCAGGTGAGTTGTCCTCTCATCCCTTTCACTGTTTATGGACTTCAGGAAAGGAGATAAGAATGGACTGCTGCCCCCTAAGAAATAGGCCCAAGAGATAGAGTCCTGCCTGAGACTGGACTTGTTTTCTTTTAGCAAGGCTGTATTAGTCCATTTTGTGTTGTTGGCAGAGTCTGGGTACTTCATAAAGGAGAGAGACTTATTTTGGTTTGGTTACTTATTTAGCTCATATTTGTAGAGATTCAAGAGCATGGCTCTGGCTTGTGCCCTGCTGTGGTGAGGACTTTCTGGTGGATGGGATCACATAGAGAGCCTGGAAGCAACAGGCTAGATGTGTTTTGTAACCACCCATTCTCATGATAATTAAGACAGTCCCTTGAAGTCTTCATTAATCCTCCTGAAGGTGGTGGCCTTGTGATCTAACAACCTTCTACTAGCCCTGCCTCTGAAAGGTCCTGCCTCACCAACACTATCACCCCCACATTGGGAGCCAAGCTCCTGAGTGCAAAAGTCCATAGCAGACCCCCATAAAGATTTCCCTTCTAGACTGAAACCACGAAGAAAACTACCAGCGTTTTCTCACCCAAATAAAGGCAACTCCTCCTTTTCCATACTGCTTTCTTTTGAGAGTGTTTCCCTGTGATAACTTAGTCACTGACTCAATACCCATGTGGTGCCTGGTGTTTATGGACAAGTAATCTGATGCCCTAGCTAACACAGTCTACAGGTGCTCAGATTCTCAATAGGTAATCGGTTGGATTTTGTATGGTGATAGTTAAATCTTTTAATAAACTACCTAGAAAAAAAAAGAAGAAGGGGGAGAGTGAGGAGAAGAGGAAGGAGAGGATGAAGGAAGAAGAGGAGAAGGAGGAAAGGAAGAGGAAGAGAAAGAAGAAGGAGGAGGAAGAGGAGGAGGAGGAGAAGAAGAGGAAGAAGAAGAAGAAGAAGAGGAAGAGGAAGAGGAAGAGGAAGAGGAAGAGGAGGAGGAGGAGGAGGAGGAGGAAGGAGGAGAGGGAAGAGAAGGAAGAGGAAGAGGAGGAAGGAGGAGGAGGAGGAAGGAGGAGGAAGAGGAGGAGGAGAAGGAGAAAGTTAATCACAATATGTTAATATATGGACCAAGTTAGTTAATGTACTTACTAGCATTGAGGTAGAAATAGACGTGGATATAATGAATGGTTACTGTGAACCTCACTAGTAAGTCAGAGTCCTTTGTTATCATGGGTGACAGGAGGCAAAGTCTCCATTCCCATCCCTTTCTTTCCTGCACCCCCCCCCCCCCCGTCCTCTAATAACTCCATTTGGCTCCTTTGTGTTCATATGACTGTATTCTCTAGTTCTGTCTCTGCTTCCTCAATATAAGCATCATCTTATCTTTCAGATAAGAACATGATGCTCTTCCTGAGCTGGATTTTTTTATCCCCCTCCTCTGCCCCACATACCTGTGTGCATCTAATCACCAGCTGGGGCTTTTCTAATGCTAACACAGTATGCATTCAGATTCAAAGGTGCACTAGTTAACTTTTCTTATCACAGTGACAGAACACCTGATAGAAGCTACTATCTGTTCACATTTCAGAGATACTATCTATCCCTCATGACAGAGACAGCATGTCGACTTTCTGTGGCAAGTGGGAACTTGTGGCATGGCTTATTATTGTAGTGGATCGGGACTCATAGTGCTAGATAAAGAGCAGGACTTCCCTGTAACCTCCAAGATCACCCTACAGGCCTAGGTCCACCAGCTGGACCCCATGTCTAAAAAGTTTCATAGCTTCCCCATGACAGCACCAGTAGGTGGAGACCAGGGATTCAATTCATGAGTCAGTGTGGGAATGTTTAACAGCCAAAGCGTAACAAAGGGTAGATCTTATCCTCTCTGCTCCTTAACTTCCTAGAGACACCATGCAAGTTGTCCGAGCTTCCATTGTCATAGTTTTTTCAAGTCACTTTTGGGGCAGATCCCTTTTTCAAACCAATTTGAAAGTTGGCTTACTGAAGCAGATGGAGTGGTCAAGAGCTCTGTTGCCCTTGCTTACCCTTCTCTCTTCACTCCCATGGCAGCATCCAAAGGCAGTAGTTTCTCTAAACACCTTGCATCACAGAGGAGGAAGGCTCTGCACCAACAGGTCCCGCTTTGTCGTGTGATAATACTGTGGAGAGTACACCACTGCAGTTTGACTGCTGAGCTCAAAGCCCAACCCCATCATGCTAGCGGAGTGCTGTTGGCCCTGTCTTAATCCTTCCCTAGTCTCATAGGACCACTGTGAGGATAAGAGATCGTGGCTGTGAAACATTGCTCTATGCAGGTGTGGGTAAGCACTCAGTTATTATCATCCACCAAGGCCACTCCCATGGCCTGTGTGGCACTATTTCTACCATCATTTTAACCCTGTTAATCCTGTAGGGCCTTTCTTAAAACTCAGTATGCCAAAGCACTTGTGATGTCCCCTAAATGTCCAAGCACTGCAGCCCAGGCCTGGCCCAGCCTGGCACTGGCTGTCTGGTTCAGTGTCCTTCTGCCTCCTAGGTACCTTTGTGGGTTCCAGGGGCAGGAAGAGGTCTAGGTGACTGGAGAAGCTCAACCAGTGACCCCCTTTCCCTCTTACCCCTTTTCCTTTACTTGCCACTCTTATCAGGGCTCAACCAGGTCTAGCTTCCTCCAATATTCCAATGCTTTGCCGGCATCCGGGGGTTCTGTAAACTTGAAATTCATACCTGTTGGAAGAAGGTCCTATGTTACACCTAGGAAAGGCTTTGGGGGCTTTTAAACATCTGTACTTGTAACTTCCAGAACTGGTGAAATGGAGCAGCCGACTAATCTGAATTTTAAGTTAACTGAGCAGGTTTCCGGGGCTAGAGAAAGTTTGCTGGTGGTAGACGAAGCCGACTGCAATGGTAGCTGGGTCTCAGTTGTTTGTGGCCTCCTTAGTAGACAGATGGACATGGTTTGAATTTTTTATATTAAGAAAAGGATTGGGCTACAAATAGAGCTCAGTCAATAGACTGCTTGCCCAGCCTGTGTGCAGCCCTGGGTCAAGCATATGCATCCCATTATCCTGGCCTAGTGGCTCTTCTTATAGACCCAGCACTGAATAGGTAGAAGCTGTATATTACTTTTCTGTTGCTCTGATAAAGCATCATGACTAAGGCAACATACATAAGGAAGAGTCTCACTTGGTGTCCTGTCTTCCTGCTGGAGGTGGGCTCTATAAGTTCCCTCTCCCTACTGTCCAGCATTTCATCTAAGGTCCCTCCCTTTGAGTACTGAGAGTTTCTCACTTCTCAGATGTCTGGTACATCCAGGAAGGTCCCCCCCCCCGATCTCCTATTTCCCCGAGGTTGCCATTTCCATTCTTTTTGCTGGCCCTCGGGGCTTCTGTCCTTTTCCCTCACCAATCCCAAGTCACAACTCTGACCCATAATTGCTCCTGTCTGAAATAATTAAAGACATGGAAATGGAGAGGAGCCTGAGGAAAAGAAGGTCCAGTGACATGTTGAAAGTAGGACCCAGCTCAAGGGGAGGTCCCAAGGCCTGACACTATTACTGAGGCTACAGAGGGACCTATCATGACTGCCCTCTGAAAGACCCAGAAAGCAGCTGAAAGAGTCAGATGTAGGGTAAAAGGAGTTTATTTGGCTTACACATCCACATCACTGCTCATCATTGAAGAAAGTCAGAACACAAACTCAAGCAGGGCAGGAGCAGGAGCTGATGTAGAGGCCATGGAAGGGTGCTGCTTACTGGCTTGCTGCTCATGGTTTGCTCAGCTTGCTGTCTTATAAAACCCAGAACCACTAGGGATGGCACCACTCACAATGGGCTGAGCCCTCCCCCATCAATAACTAATTAAGAAAATGTCTTAGATCTGGATCTTATGAAGGCGATTTTCTCAATTGAAATTCAGAGAACTCTAGCTTGTATCAAGTTGACATAAAACTAGCCAAGATGGTCAGCCTTCCTCAAAGATGAGCCCTAACTAGTCATCTAACATTAAGTGGTTATTCTTAAAACCACATGCACATAAGAAACATTAAGCAGACTCAGCAAATTATATTTTTATATTCGCTCATATATTTTGCATATGTGTTGATGACAATATTAAATTTTGAAAGGCCATGAATTTGAGAGATGGTTGGTTGGGGAACATGAAAGGAGTTGGAAAGGGAAAAGAATGGATGAAGTGAAAAGAGGTGGAAGATGAAGTAAATATAGTATACATATGAAAATACACATTTTTTTTAGAGAAAAGAAATAAAATGCAAGGGCCATCTGCATGCTCACATGAACCCTTTTGCTCCCCCACAGATTTGCTGTGAGCTAGAAGAAAGTCAGAACCCTTGCCTGGAACTGGAGCCCTTCGAATGTGGCTGTGATGAGATCCTGGTATACCAGCAGGAAGACCCTTCTGTGACCTCCGACCAGGTGTTTCTTCTTCTTAAGGAAGTCATCAATAGGAGGTGTGCAGAGATGGTCTCTAACAGTCGGACATCCTCAACAGAAGCCGTGGCAGGCAGCGCCCCGCTGTCCCAGGGCTCTTCCGGGATTATGGAATTGTATGGATCTGACATAGAGCCACAGCCCAGCTCTGTGAATTTCATAGAAAACCCCCCAGAGCTCAACGATTCTAACCAAGCTCAGGCGGATGGCAACATAGACCTGGTTAGCCCTGACAGTGGGTTGGCCACCATCAGAAGCAGTCGCTCGTCCAAGGAAAGCTCCGTCTTCCTCAGTGACGACAGCCCCGTGGGAGACGGTGGTGCGCCTCACCATAGCCTTCTCCCAGGATTTGACTCCTACAGCCCCATTCCTGAAGGGATAGTTGCGGAGGAGCATGCTCACTCCGGGGAACACAGTGAACACTTTGACCTCTTCAACTTTGATTCAGCGCCCATAGCTTCAGAGCAGTCCCAGCCGTCTTCCCACTCTGCAGACTACTCGCCAGAAGACGACTTCCCCAACAGCGATTCATCAGAAGGGAACCTCTCTGCCGGGCCTAAGGGGCTTGGTGAGATGGGGATCAACATGTCCAATTACTCCTCTAGTTCTCTTTTGTCAGAGGCTGGTAAAGACAGCCTTGTGGAATTTGATGAAGAGTTTATCCAGCGACAAGAAAGCTCAGGGGATAACTCTGAAAGAAATTTAAGCCTGACATGTTTTGCGGGAGAGGAGCCTTCTTCCCCTGAAAGGCTGAAGAATCCTGGAAAGATGATCCCACCAACACCTATGAACAGCTTTGTGGAAATCTCACCATCAAATGAGGAGCCAACTCCACTCTATCCTGAAGATATAATCCAAAATGCAATTGACACCGGACATCTGGGCCCACCTCAGGCCCGTGCACGGTGCAGAAGCTGGTGGGGTGGCTTGGAGATTGACTCTAAAAACGTTGTAGATACATGGAACGCCAGTGAACAAGAATCTGTCTTCCAGAGCCCTGAACCATGGAAAGATCCTAAGCCTGAGCCAGTTGAGAGGAGAACCTCAGATTCCACATTCCAACCAAAGAGTCTTGAATTCTCAAAGTCAGATCCTTGGGAATCTGAGTTTGGACAGCCTGAACTGGGCAACAAAGAAGCCCAGGACCAGAAGGAGGAAAGCTTGCAATACCAGCACTTGCCTACAGTAAGGCCACATTTGACAGATGCCTCTCCTCATGGGACAAACCACTTGATAGAGGACTTTGCTGCTTTGTGGCATTCAGGACACTCACCAACAACAATGCCTGAGCCCTGGGGAAACCCCACCGATGCTGGTGAAGCTGCAGTTACGATGTCCTTCCCCACCTGGGGTGCATTTGATAAAGAAGAAGATAATGCTGACACATTAAAGAATACTTGGAATCTCCATCCCACTAACAACGAGACACCTTCAGGGCAGGAACCAAGTGAATGGGCTATGGGCCAAAGTGGGTTTTCATTCCCTGCAGCAGACCTACTTGACAATCCCCTCATTGAGGTAAATAAAGATGCAGCTCCAGAAATCTGGGGCAAGAACAACAGCTCCAAGGATACCAGTCTTACGTCTGGAAGTCCCACTTCAGATCTGGGTCAAACGTGGAATAATTCTAAGCTACCAGGGGAAGACCAGAATGGCTTGGTGGATCCTAAAGCTACAGGGAAGGTATATGAGAAGGAAGGGTCCTGGAGCCTCTTTGAGGAGAGTGCTAAGAAAAGAGGGGCTGATGTTTTAGCTCCTTGGGAAGATTCCTTCTTGTCCTATAAATGTTCTGATTACAGTGCATCCAACATAGGAGAAGATTCAGTCCCATCTCCATTAGACACCAACTACTCCACCTCTGACTCTTACACATCACCAACATATGCTGGGGATGAAAAAGAAATAGCAAACAAGCCAGTTGACAAAGATAATGGTTTTGAGGCAAAAGATGCTGAATTTCCTGCAGAGGGGCTTGAGGTTCTTGCAACATCATCACAGCAGTCTCAGAGAAATCGAATTGGTTCTGGTCCTGGGAATCTAGACATGTGGGCATTGCCTCACACAGAAGATAAGCCTGAAGGAAATGACGCACATCACCCAGATAGCGATGCGCTCAAGACGGAGCACGCAGAAGACAAAAATGCTTCCATGGAGGATGACGTGAGGGAAAGCAGCCCGTCCAGTTACGATGACCCTAGCATGATGCGACTGTACGAGGCAAACCGGCAGCTCACCCTTCTACACAGCAACACCAACTCACGCCAGGCAGCCCCTGACAGCCTTGACACATGGAACCGAGTGACTCTGGAGGACACGCAGTCCACTGCAACGATCTCGGACATGGATAATGACTTGGATTGGGATGACTGCAGTGGGGGCGTGGCGATCAGTGGGGATGGTCAAGCAGAAGGTTACATAGCTGCAAACAGTGAACCTGAAACCCGGTTCTCAGTGAAGCAGCTGGAACCATGGGGTACAGAACATCAGGAAGCAAATCAGGTAGACTGGGATCTCTCTGCCTCTGCTGAGCCCACAGGGGATCCTGGTCCCAGTGAATACCAGACCCTAAATGAGAAAACTGGGCAGTTAATTGCAAACAGTATTTGGGATTCTGTCATGGGAGATAAAAATATGCCATCATTCAGATTACCTAGCCCACCAAATACTGTAGATATGGAACACGGCACTTGGCCTTCTGAAAGTCCCAGGCACTCAAATGGTAAGGACAGCCACATGTTAGAAGCCTCTAGACTCAGTGAGTCGGGAGGGCTTACGTCTCAACCTGTCAACCAGGACACGTGGGGAGACTCCCAAGGTGACACAGCATCCTCGGTGACCGGACTGGCAAGTCCAGAACACTTTGCACAGTCAGATCCATGGACAGGCCATACTTATGGGCAGAGTGAAAGTGAGATTGAAGGCCTGGTGGCCTCTGATTGTGAGCATCTTGACAAGGAGGCAGCGCTAGGCTCTGGAGTGAATGGTGCCCCGTGGGCTTTTGGAAAAAAGCCCAGGGACCAGGAATTCTCTTCTTCAGATGCATTTGAACACCAAGACATCTCCAGTGCATCAGGCAAAATCAGCTCTCTTTCAGTCACCTCCAGTCCTCAGAGTGAGGAACCAGGGGAGGCCTTAGAAGTCGAGAAGGAGCCTTTCATTCTAGACTCCCTTGCTGTGCAAACAGAGACATTCACATGGGATTTGCAAAGCAAAGACACCCATGAAGAATCTCTAGTGGATCATAGAAATTTAGGTGAAGCCAACACAACATTGGATAGGATTAATCCAATGAAAAACAGGCCCTTATCTGGAATGGAACTTGAGAAAACTGAAGCCTGTACCATTCTGAAGCCAGAAAGAGCAAATGGAAAACTACTTTATGAATCTTCTCAAGACTTTGGTGTTTGGGATGGCCCGATGGATAGTGATGTGTGGGATAGTCATATAAGTTATGAGACAGCTATGAATTCTACAGGTCAGAGAACTGAGGAAAGATCTCTAGAAGCCCTTTCACCAGGAAACTATGACAGAGACAGCCTCTCTAGTGGGTGTACGCATTCCAGTGCATCAAGTCCTGACCTACATGATTCCTCAGTAGCCTTGTCCTCCTGGACTTACGGACCCAGTGCTGAACATCAGAAAGAGAATCATGATGATGCGAACAAACAGATTCACCAAGAATCAGAACTATTTACCACCGAAGCCCATGTAGATGTCATTACTGAAATGAAGGACTTTGTAGAAAACAGGGAGGATGGCTTTGGAAAGATGTCCAATCAGGAAGATCCTCAATTCCCAGAGATTCCAAATGATCCCTTCAACAGTGGTCCCTCATCCTCTTCATCCAGCCTTGGAGCAGATAAATATTCAGAATATTCTCATGCATATCAGGAAGGGGATCTAACGACTAAACGTCAAGAGGAAAATGAACTTGGTTTTCTGGAAATTGTGGAGCCAGAGGGTACCAGGATCATATCCACAAGCTCAGGTTCTGGCAATGACAGTGGGGGTGACGAAGAGTTGCTAGAGAAGGAGCTCCATTTGGCCACAGTTGCTCAGAGTGAAGCTGGGGCTTGCACTTCATTGCATGAACCTGCGTTCTCGGCCACAGAGCATTCCAAGCCTGAGTTTTCTGTCTTTGTGGGTAGTTTGGAGTCAATAGAGAAAGAGAACAAGTCAAGCCCGTTCAGTGACAGTCAACAGAGCAGCCCTGGTCAGTGGATTTTGTCACCACTCATGCAGGCTGACACACAGGACACATGTAAGGAGGAGACCAGAGCTGCAGAAACGGGGACAATGGATACCACGTGGCATGGATCTGCCAGCACGGAAGCTAAGAATGGGGACCCTGACAAATTGGAAATGCTTGGCTTCTCAGCTGACAGCACTGAGTGGTGGAACGCTGGGGCACAGGAAGGGAGAGCAAACGCCGGTATGTCTGCAGAGGAGTTGTCTAACTCAGAGGGTGAGCTAGAGCCTACTTCTCCAGTGTTCCAGAACGCTGGTCCGTGGAGCTTACCCATTCAGAATGATAGTGAACCTGTGGACACAGGCAGCACCAATCCTTTCCGTGGTAAACTAAAGTCACCCGTCCTAGATAGTCATGGAGACAAGTCACAGGAGAAACTTTGGAACATTCAACCTAAGCAGCTGGATTCAGATGCCAATCAACTCAGCCAGCTTGTGATCCTGGACCAAATGAAGGACAAAGATTCTGGACAGCAAACAGCCATGTCTCCTGCTGCTGGTGATCTTCCTGCAGAAACTCTCACCCAAGGGCAGGGCCGGGAATCTATGCTGTCTGTCTGGGACCGTGCAGAACCAGCATTAACTCACAGAGATGAAAATGGATGTGTTAGCACTGGGGTTTCACCCACTGAGTGCCAACAAGAGAACCAGTGGGAACCAGAAAAACCCTATCTCAGCCACGTGACACATTCAAGCACTCCCACAGAAAATGCCCTCGAGAGCAATGCCCCCACACAACTGATGAGGAAGCTGGACTCTGATTGGAATAGCCCCAGCCCCAGCGAACCCCAACATAACTTTGTTCCAGATATTTTACATGGCAACTTCGAAGAGGGTGGGCAGCTGGCCTCGGCGTCACCTGATTTGTGGATGGATGTCAAGCAACCCTTCAGTTTTAAAGTAGATAGCGAGAATCCTGATATATTGACTCACTGTGACCATGACAGCAACTCTCAGGCATCCAGCAGCCCTGACGTGTGCCACGATTCTGAAGGGGAGCAAAAGATGGAGAAGCATACTGCTGTTTACCTGGGACTTGAAGTGGAACCCAGTGAGTTTTCTCTCACCGAGCCAAACATGAATGATGAACCAACTTGGGAACCTGAGCAGGAAAGTCTCCCACACAATTCAGAACTCCATTCCGAACACGCAATGCCCTTGCCTCCAATCGACAGTCAGAATGATATAAATAACTCATCTAAGCCTGCCTCTTCAAGAAGTTCCCCAGAACCCTCTGATATGCGCGGAGACAACAACACAAGTGTAACATCGATGGAAGAAGACACCAACCCAGAGGTAGAAGCAGTGGACAGCGTGACGATCCCAGGTCACTTCCCCAGAAGTGAAGACGCTGACACTTTTGAAGCTCACCAAGAGGTCAGTGTGGAAGTCGACGACTCTTGGGTGTCAAAAGACCTTTGTCCTGAAAGTCAGACAGGCACTAGAGCTCTGCTTGACTGTGAGCAACCGTTTGCTTCCGAGAGCCCTGCTGTACTTACGGACATCTTCCTAACCTCAGACACCTGCCTGGATGTAAGCGAAGCTGCCTTGGATCACAGTTTCAGTGATGCCTCCGGCCTCAACACTTCCACAGGCACTATAGACGACATGAGTAAGCTGACTCTATCGGAAGGCCATCCCGAAACACCAGTTGACGGGGATGCAGGGAAGCAAGATGTCTGTTCATCTGAAGCTTCCTGGGGTGATTTTGAATATGATGCAATGGGTCAGAATATTGACGAAGAGCTGATGAGAGAGCCTGAACACTTCCTCTATGGTGGTGATCTTCCGTCAGAGGAAAGCGCGCTGAAGCAATCACTGACACCATACACACCCCCCTTTGATTTGTCCTATCTCACGGAACCTACTGGATGCACTGAAACTGCACAGGGAGCTGAGTCTCCAGGTGATGAATCTCTGGGAAGTGACGCGGCAGAGATGTTGCTTTCTGCTCTTCCAGATCACAGGGAGGAAGACAAGGCTGAGACCAACATCAGGAAACCTAGATACCAGATGACTGTGTTGCATATTCATGAAGACCCTGAGGCTCTTTCATCACCTGTGGGAGGAACAGGTTCCAATAATGAGTCATCTCCATCAAACATTGACTGGGAAATAGAAACAGATAATTCAGATTCACCAGCAGGTGGCGACATGAAACCACCAAACGGTAAGCAACCCATTACACTCCAGCAAAACACACACACACACACACACACACACACACACACACACACACACACACACACACACACACCCCTCTTCCACCATCAAGGAACCAGTGTTAATTAATTTAGTACATTTGTTAAAGCATTGCTACCAATGCAGACAGAGAAAGTAACCATATGTAAATGTAACAGCTATATTGTGAAACCTCTCTTTGTGCATGAGAAAACTGAGCAGGTCCACAAATGAAAATACTTATTAGCTTCCCTCTTTTAAGTGTTTGTTTGCAAAGACCAGAGACCATAGAATGTGTTAATTTAGCCTTTTCTTTCCCACCTTCATATTCTAGGCAAGGAGATACTGGAGTTAGAAGAAGATGAGAAAGTAATTCCCACGAAAGGGCCAAAGCAAACAGAATTAGAATACAAAGAAGAAAAACAGCCAGAGCAAAGTGAAGACCATCAGGTACTAGCTGTGGACTACATCCTTGTAAGCCATGAAAAAGATTCACCATTGAAACCAGAGGCCAGGGAAGCAAGAGAAAACATACCCGAATTGGAACAATTATCCATAGGTTCCAGAGAAACAGGGCTACCAGAGACTCAGTTATCAGGCACCCCAGACACATGTCAGTCTGAGTTTTTAAATGATGTCAAAGTTCATTCTGCAGAGAGAATGTCTTCGTCTTCCAACCACGAGAGTGCATCTCTTGAAAACCCTGCACAAGACCAGAGTTGGATGGTCTTGAGCCATAGTGAGGTTGGTGACCCGCCTACAGAAACCAGGGACTCGGGGCCTGAGTCTCCTGGTAGAACTCCGGAGCCGTTCTTGAGTCTCAGTTTGGACAAGGGCCCCAAGTCCCAGGTTCTGGAAAGAAATAAGCCTCTAAATTCTTTAGCACTAGAGGAAGTTGCTGGTTTGAGCAGCCAATCAAGGAACATCGAGAGACAAGGTCAAGCTGGTCTAGATGCAGTTCCAACCCAGGCGGCCACCCACGACAATGAATGGGAAATGCTTTCGCCACAGCTCTCCCGGAAAAACAGGAACCCTCCACAGGAAATGGAAGAAGAGACACAGTGCCCTGAGCCTGGACCCAGAAAGCCAAGACTGAAAGGGTAAGCAAAACACTAGATTTATTTTACATATATATAAAAAATATTCTATTTAGAAATCAGAGAAATACTGAGAGGGTTTGAAACATGAGGATACCAGGGTCAGGAGGTCTCTTCTGACATTTATTTTTAATTAATTAATTAATTAATTTTGGTTTTTCGAGACAGGATTTCTCTGTGTAGCCCTGGCTGTTCTGGAACTCACTTTGTAGACCAGGCTGACCTCAAACTCAGAAATCCGCCTGCCTCTGCCTCCCGAGTGCTGGGATTAAAGGCGTGCGCCACCACGCCTGGCTTTTTTCTGACATTTATAATAAGACATGTCATCAGCAACAGCAATCGCCAGACAATCATCAGAAAAAGTCAGTCGGCACCCACCCGGCTGTCTTCAGTGACTATGGGACAGGCAAGTGGAACTGAAGTCGCTGTTATCAGTACCTCTCTAGGACCTCCTATGTGCAGGGCAGTTTGCAGCTCACATGATCTTCACACGCTGGGCACTGGGGAAGAAGGATAGACTAGGGGAGCAAGAACTCGAGGCTCAGGGTGTTTCTGTAATTGTCTTAGAATCATCTTAAATGAACAGAGTGAATGTTCTGGGTTTCTATGCTTTCTGAAGCCAAAGAGCCTACCTTTCTTGTTGGCATACTGACATCCTGGCATGCAACAGTTTGTACAAGAAAACCCGATTTCCTGGTAGGACTGTCAGGAGACTCTCAGGAGGCTCAAAATTAGTGCACAACACTCCTACCCTAATTGGCTGAGAATTGTCCATCAGTTCTCAAACCAGTGATGCTACCACCATTCACTCACCCAGTGTAGGGCTTTTAAGACATTTTTTTCCTATGACCCTTTTAAGAGAAGCCAAGGGGAAAGACGTAAAAAACAGAATGTCATTTCTGCACTTGAGATTTGAGGTCTCCTGATAATATTTAAGATGTTCCTTTCTTTCATTTGCCCTTAAAAAAATTAGTGAAAAATAAGTTAAGTAGAAGGGAAGATATCTTTTTGCGTTAAAATGAAGTATGATCACATTAAAATGTATGTACCGTCACGTGTATGTACCTGCACTCCATAAATTAATTAATGCAATTAAAAGATTGTTTAACTGTAGTATAGAAAAGATATGTTCTGACCCATGGCTCCAGCTGCATATGTAGCAGAGGCTGGCCTTATCTGACATCAATGGGAAGGGAGGTCCTTGGTGCTGTGAAGGCTTGATGGCCCAGGGTAGGGGAATGCTAGGGTGGTAAGGTGGGAGTGTGTGGGTGGGTAGGGGAGCACCCTCATAGAGGCAGGAGGAGGGGGATGGGATAGGGGGTTTGCAGAGGGGAAACCGGGAAAGGGGGCAACATTTGAAATGTAAATAAATTAATTAACCAATAAAATGAAAAGATACCTCCTGCTTCCTACCCTGTTTAAGATCATAAAGGTCACAGTATAGCATAGGTACTGTGAGTCAGGGTACTTGAATCCTTGCCTAGTCCTCCCCTCACCATTTACATATTTAAAGATTGAACCTCAAACTTAAGTAACCTCATCTATAAAATCAGTGGGCAAGGCCAGGTGATTTCAACTCTTCTTCCCGCAGAATTAAATTCGATGAACTTAATTTGTATGGGAACAAAGTGAGTCCAAAATAGTTTCCTTATGCACAAACAGCACTTCCTGTTGAGTGTAACAGAGAAAGAAAATATTAGGAGGATGTTTGAAGGTTTTCGGGGAAATCACAAAGAGTTTTAACACTGAGGCATTTCACTTGGCCTAACGTTTTCCCCTGTCAAACTACTTTCTTCTCAAGTGATCCCAGATCAGGTACCAGAAGAGCACAGCTAATGGACCCTGGTGCAGCTCCTGCCCCAGTGCTTCACCCTTTCCCCTGAGCCTCTGAAGTAAAAAGATGCTGCTTGCCTCCGCAGTTGCCTTTCCACCATTTACTCTGAACATATCTGAAATGTTCTCCCTGCAAGTTTTTGAGCAAATGTGGTTATCTACAGTAGGGTAGGAAGTACAGCTTATGTTTGAGCCCTTGTTTCCCATGCCCAAGACCCTGGATTCAATCCTTAATACCAAAAAAAAAAAAAAAAAAAAAAAAAAAAAAAACCAACACAAGACAAAGCAAAAGGCCCATGGTGGTTTTCTCTATAGGGACCCAAACCAGAAGCTTCTGAGCACTCGTCAGAAACCTCACCTCCCTCTGGAACCAGGAATTAGGGATGAGGCCCAGCTGGCTGCCCTCGGAATTTCTTCCCTGAGATTCAGCTACAGGCTTGCGTTTGAGAACTATTACCTGGAATCACATTCCTAGGCTTGAAGATGTTTAATATCTAGCTAAAGAGTGGGACATGGACAGAGATGCAGAAAATAGTGGCCAGTGTTGGCACAGATGTAATCTGTGCACTTTTTGCTGTCAGCCAGCTCCTAGGCATGGCACATACTGCCTCGGTTTCTGTGCTGACTCGTTTTCTGCCAACTGGACACATGCTAAAGTCATCCAGGCAGACCAAACTTCAATGAGAAAATATCCCCACTAGATTAACCTGTGTGCAAGCCTGTGATATATTTTTTAAGATTTATTTATTTCTAGGTACATTGATGTTTTGCCTGTGGGTATGTGTATGCAAGATTGTCAGATCCTCTGAAAGTAGGGTTACAGACAGTTGTGAGCTGCCTTGTGGATGCCAAGAATTGTACCTGGGTCCTCTGGAAGAGCAGCCAGTGCTCTTAACCACCGAGCCATCTCTCCAGACCAGGACACATTTTCTTGATTGATGGCTGATATGGGAGGATAAAGCCTATTGTGAGTGATACCACCCCTCCCTGGTTGGTGGTCCTAGGTGCTATATGAAAGCAAACTGAGCAAGCGATAAGATGGAAGCCAGCAAGCAGCATTTCTGAGTGCCTCTGTATCAGCTCCTACCTTCATGTTCAAGTCCCTGCCTTGGCATCTCTCAGTGATTGGAGTTAATGTGGAAGTATAGATAAGTCCTTTCTTCCCCAAGTTGATTTTGATCATGGTATTTTTTTCACAGCAACTGAAACCCTAATAATGGTAGCACTTGTCGATGGTGGCAATGTGGCACTTGCTGATGGTGGAAATGTGAGCTTATCAGAGTCTTAGGCTAGACCAAGCAGAGGATGAAATACCAGTTCCTAGAAGCATGACAGAAAGTGGCTGGAGAGCCTGGTCCTTTCTATGTATATGTGTGTGGGCTAAGAATTGAGCGCAGATCTCAATGAATGCCAAGCAAAAGCTCTGGCACTGAGACTTCTGCCCCTCTCATAAAATGATGAGAGAGAACCATCAGAGGGGCAGAACATACTCATGGGGACAAGAGCTGGGGCTGATGAGATGGTTTACAGGGTAAAGGGGCTTGCTACCAAGCCCAACTACCTAAGATTGATTCCCACAACCAGGATGGTAGAAGGAGAGAGCCAAGTCTTGAAAATTGCCTTTAAACACACACACACACACACACACACACACACACACGAACAAAACATAGATACAGAAATGTAAAGAAAAAAGAAATGATCAGTGAGTTACTAAATTCTTGTTAATATTCCCCAGAGAAACAGAATACAGAACACTTACACGTTAAAAACTCTCCGATCTTGGGGTTAGAAAGATAGCACAGCAGTTAGTAGCACTTGTTGCTCTTGCAGAAGACCGGAGTTCAATTCCAAACATCCACAGGTGCCTCACAGCAATCTGTAAGGCCAATTCTAGGCTTTTCAGCAGGCATGTATGCAGTACACATACATGCATATAGGCAAAACATTCATACTCGTAAAGTAAGTAAATAAATCTAAAAATACCCATTCAACTATATAAAACTATTATATTTGATTTACAAATATATTGACTTTCAGAGGTGTATGAAGTGATCAAAGGAGATAATTCCCATTTATCACTGAGGGAAAATGGCAACTTTGTGTAATCTTTTACGCATGCATGCAGAAGAGGGCAGTGGGAGGAAGAGGAGGAGAAGGAGTGAGACTGATTTCCTCTTGTCATCCATGTCTCTGGAGCATTCAGGAGTAGCTGGCCTTTGTATTTGTTCTAAGAAGGGAGGCATTCGGTGCTCCCTAAAACATCGATGACGTTTAAATGCAGTGTATTTCGTCTGCTTCTCTCTTCACTCTGTTTAAATTACCTTTCTTCTTGTCTAATAAAACTATGCTTTGCGAAGAACTCATCTTTTCCTATCTGAGTGGCGTTGTTAGACCTTTCATGAGACCTGGAGAGCCAGGCTTCTTAGGTATTAGTACATCCATTTTCTCTCTTTTAGAAATTACTTACTTTTACTATGTCTTAATTACGTACTTGTGTACATGTGAGTGTGGGGTACCTACAGAGGCCAGAGGCATCAACTCTCCTGAAGTGGAATTATGGGTAGTTGTTTTCATCCTCTGGAGGAACCGTACCCATAACCCATCTCTTCAGCCTCTACACTGGTTCTCATTACTCACATGGATGTCAAGAGTGGGAAACAGACTCTCTCTTGGTATTGGATATTGGGGGTACAGAGGATCCTGAGTATTTGGTAGTGATAATTAAATATCCTCTAAATTGCAATTTCCTTCCCTCCTTCCTCCCCATCTCCTTGTTTTTCCTCTACTTTCTCCCCCTTGCCCCATTTTGGAAGCTACCCCTCTACCCCCATCAGTGTCTTTCTGGCCAGCCATATGAGAGCAGTCTTTATGCAATAAGTGATCACAAGTTAACAAGAATGTCATTTTCTCTTAGTCTACCCAGCTGCCATTTGAGACAAGCCTTGCTAGTCCTATTTCCTGCCTTGATGGAGTTATTTGAACGAATAGACTGCTGAAGTTATTTTTTTTTAAAAATGAGGAAATGGCACAGTTTAGACAACTTCTGTCTCTCATTTTTAGCCCTGTGCTTGTCAATATGGCTCTGCCACTGACAGGCATATTTTCTTAAACTTCTGTAGTTTGATCCATTTGTTTCGATTCCTGCATTTCCCACTGAAAATCACAAAAGGCTTAAGAGTTTCAGTGTTCGGAGAGATAGGTTGAAAGTAGCTGAGTCAGCTTTTACTCCTGACATCTCAGTCTTTTTTTTCCACAAGTAATACGTTTAATTTTTTTTTCAACTTTGGGGTGCTGATGTGAGTTTTTTTTTTAATTAGGTATTTTCTTCATTTACATTTCCAATGCTATCCCCAAAGTACCCCTCCCCTCCCCCTCCCTCCCCTACCCATCCACTCCCACTTGGCCCTGGTGTTCTCCTGTACTGAGGCATATAAAGTTTGCAAGACCAATGGGCCTCTCTTTCCACTGATGGCCGACTAGGCCATCTTCTGATACATATGCAGCTAGAGACACGAGCTCCGGGGGAGTACTGGTTAGTTCATAATGTTGTTCCACCTATAGGGTTGCAGATCCCTTTAGCTCCTTGGGTACTTTCTCTAGCTCCTCCATTGGGGGCCCTGTGATCCATCCAATAGCTGACTGTGAGCATCCACTTCTGTGTTTGCTAGGCCCCGGCATAGCCTCAAGCTGGACATCTCAGTCTTACCACCCCACCTCCCCATCCCCAGCTCTTTCAGCCTGAACACAGATTTCTCGTCATAGAAGAGAGGGCTATTTCTGGTTCAGTGACTGCTTCCTGCTGAGGCAGTGTGGTTCTAGCTCAAGGGGGCCGGAGGACAGAAGGAAGCCAAAGTTCTTCTGCGTTCCCTTTCAGTTTTCCAAATGATTGTAGATGCTTAAAAACTTTACAAGAGGCAGCTCTTGTGGCAAAATGAGGTGGTTCCTCACGGCTGCTCGGAGGGAGGGGCAGCACTGAAGAGCCTGTCTATGCTGTCAGCTTCTAACCTGTGTGAGAGGCCACAGTGTACTCCTGGCTGAGTTTGAAATGGAGAGTGAGTGGCAGAGCTACCTTCAGAAGAAAAGCTGATGGAAAAGAATGGTATTGAAGACAATGAGACAACTGGGCTTTCTTCCGAAGATACGTTTGTGTTTGTATCTGCCTGCTTGCCTGTGTTTGCACCCCACTCCTGCATGCCACAATGCAGGATGCACAGCTTTGGGGAGTTGATTCTCTCCTTCCACTGTTTGGGCCCTGGGGGTCAAACTCAGGTTGGTGTATTTGGCAACAAGTTCCTTTACCCATCGGCCCCGCCAGCATGACCTTCTAAAGCAGGGTGTCTTGGTATTTTAGACCACAGCCAAAAAGATAGATTATACTTTCAAATTAGGAAAATTCGAGGGAGATTTAATTCTGTCACAGTTATGAAGCTGGTGGCAGAGTGTGAGGTGCCCACAGTGAATAGTACAGTGGTCCAGTACAGTAGTAGTGTAGCTGTTGGTGCGTGCCCTGGCTCTGATGAGGGGAGTGGCAGCCTAAACCCAGAAGGATTTAAGGAAGAAGAAGAAGAGTGTGAAGAAGGGTAGCTACCTGAAGGAGCTCAGCCAGTCTCAGTGGTGCCCACTCCTTACTATTGGTCCCAAATCAGCAATGGTTTTTGCCCCATCTATTTTTTGTTTGTTTGTTTGTTTGTTTGTCTGGTTTTGGTTTTGGTTTTTGAGTCAGAGTCTCCCTGTGTAGTCCTGGCTGTCCTGAAACTCCCTCTATAGACAAGGCTGACATCAGAAATCTGCCTGCCTCAGCCTTCCCAGTGCTGGGATTAAAGGACTGTGCCACCACCCTGATTTTGCCCCTTCTATTTGCTAATGTCTGGAGACATGTTGATTGACACACTGAGGAGGGTGTCAATCTTAGAGGGAGTACAAGTGAAGCATTCTGTGACATCCCACAGCATCACCCCAGCCCCAGATGCAGAGTGCAGAGCATGTCCGTCCCACTGACTTGCTTGCTTTCTTCCTCTTCTTGCCCATCTGAAGAGAGCTCCCATTCATCTGTTGATTTTCTGTCTCCATCTGTGAGACTGTAACTTTCAAGAAAGCATAAATCTGGTTTCTCTTATGAAGTGTAATACCCATGATACTTAGAATAGGGACTGCCAGATAGTACGTGCCTGGCAAGTTTGCCTGATTGAACAAAACACAAACAACAACAACAACAACAACAAAAACGGTTGCCCAACATAATTATTCCTCTCTCCCCCTCTTTCTTTCTTTTCCTGAGACAAGGTCTCATTACACACAGCATGGCTGGCCTAGAGCTTGTAATATAGACCAAGCTGCCCTTGAACTTGACTGATCCTCCTGCCCCTGCCTCCTGAGTGCAGGGATTAAAAGGATATGCCACCATGCGCAGATATCAAAATTTGCTTTTAATGACAGTGTAAAAAATTCAAATGTATTTAATTCCCTTTGCTGAAAGAGAGACACTACACTTAGTTCATGAATAGTATGTACCTTTTTGTTTAAAATTTTGTGTTTTTTAGAAAATCCTTTCTTTTGTAATTTGAGACCAAAGTTGCTCATTTCCTGGTGGTCCTCCAAGGTTTTTAGAGCCCTTTAACTTTCTTAAAGTGTCTCTCTATTCATTTCATTGAACCTTATTGAGAAAAATGCCTGATTGGGGCCTTTCTTAGTCACTTTTGGTCATTGTTGTCTACTTCATTGCTTTTACAGTCTCTTCTGTCTGGGTGTCCTTTTCTTTGTTGAAGAAGAACAGTCTACTTATTCGTCATTTATACTCTCAACTCAAGAAGCAGTTGAAAATGCATAATCTCCAAAGACCTTTCAAATTTTACCTTTGGAAACTCAATTCATTAAATAACCATTAGAAAGTAGCAATTAGGTTCTGAGAAAATAATGTCAACTCTACTGGAGAGTGTGATGTCTACTGTGTCCGTTTTGCTAATACAATAACCAGGATGTTACTTACTACATTTAAGTAGTGATTTATTTAAAAATAAATAAAAGCCAGGCGTGGTGGCGTACGCCTTTAATCCCAGCACTTGGGAGGCAGAGGCAGGCGGATTTCTGAATTCGAGGCCAGCCTGGTCTACAAAGTGAGTTACAGGATAGCCAGGGCTACACAGAGAAACCCTGTCTCGAAAAACCAAACAAACAAATAAAGTAGCTGCCTCCATATAAAAACAAATTAATACCTTTGCTCAAGTACTAACACTAAGCTAGGACTACTCCATCTTGCTATAGCCTGGGTATCTAGGTACATCCTATAAGACAGAAGGCAGCATTGTCAGCAGCAGTGGCCTGTATCCCCCTTTAATGCAGCATCTTTAAAGAATGTTAAAATATTTGTGATTAGTCTTGTGGCATAATTTAAAGATTTAAAAAATTTTTAATTGTGTTAGATATGTGTGTGTATGTTTGTACAAACATTTGTACATGATTACAGGTGCCAGCAGAAGCCAGAAGAGGGTGTCACATTCCCCAGGAGCTGGAGTTACAGGCCGTTATGAGGCCCCTAAGTTGCTAGGAATCGAACTCTTCTGCAAGAGCAACAAGTGTTCTTAACCTCTGTGCTATGCCCCCATTGGTAAAAATGTAGTCAGTCTCCATAGCAACTTCTGAGTTTTAGAACAGATATGATTGAAAACCGTTCTCAGCCTTCACCCTGAACAGGCACATTCCCCAGGCTTGATAGCCTGACAGCCCTCTTCTCTCTCTCAATACAGTGTGGCTCATCCTGACTCTGGGCATCCACTTGTTCTCTAGCTGAACTTCTGCCACCTGAAGTGACCTTGGAATCACAGTGTTGCCACCACTGAATAAGTTACTCGAGAAGGGTTTCTCAGAACTACTAATAATTCTCTTGACTTTGCTTGTTTGTTTGTCTTGTTTTGTTTGGAGACTGTCTCACACAGAATCCTGGTTAGTTGGGAGCTCTGCTTGTCTCTGACTTCTAAGTGCTGAGAGGAAGGTATGTGCCACCATGCCTGGCAATTCTAATGAATTGTGTAGACGTTAGTTAAAGATATAAAGATATAAAAATGTGTCCCTTTTCCTTTACTTGGTGTCCCTGAGTCAGGAGGAAGACACTAAATGCCTTCTTCAATCAAGAAGAAGCTAATACCTTTTCATCGGCACCACATTCTGCTGACTACTTAGATTTTTTTCATGTTGGCATTACATCAGTTAGAGATGACCCCAAACTGTCCCATCACCCTACTCTAACACAGTCCCCGCTGCTTCCACCACAAAAGGAGGTTGTATAACACTTAGGATTTCTTGTTATTTTTCAAGTTGATTTTTATGATTATTGATATGTTTTCTAGTTAGGCGGCATGATGCACCAGGAGGGGGTGCCTTAGTGGGCACATGCTGAGGTACCAGCCATATGACGATGGATCTAGTATAAAATGATAAAATTTATTCAGGGCATGAGAAGTGGGGTGAGAAGGGAGTGTGGGAAAGAAAGGGAACAGAGAGGGACAGAAAGAGAGGAAAGAAAGGAAGAGGCCAGCTGAGAACACATAGAGAGGGAGGGAGGGGAGAGGGAGAGGGAGGGGGAGGGGGAGGGGGAGGGGAGGGGGAGGGAGAGGGAGAGAGAGAGAGAGAGAGAGAGAGAGAGAGAGAGAGAGAGAGAGAGAGCGCAGTCCCTTTTATAGCAAGCCAGGCTGTATGTGGCTGTTGCTATGTAACTGTTGGAAGAAGCCTAGACCATCCATATTTTTTATCTGATAATGTAGATTGATATTCATAAAATTAAAGCTTGAACAACTTTACAAAAGCTTTGAGGTTTTTAAAAAACATTTAATTTATTTATGTGTGTGTGTACCAGTGTCTGCATGAGTTTATGTGTACCATTTGCATGCTGGTACCCAGAGGAGGCTCAAGAGGGTGTTAGATGCCATGGTGCTGAAGTTACAGGTGGTTGTCAGTCACCTGGTGTGGGTGGTAGGAACTGAATCTGGGTCCTCTGCAAGAACAGGAAGCATTTTAATCACAGTGCCCAAAATGTGAGTTTTAAAAGTGTCTCTAATTAAGAGTTGGTATAAAGTTTGGGCATGGTGACTCACATTTGTAACCCCAGAGACAGGAGGACCACCATTAGTTTGAGGCCAGCCTCAACCCAGCAAGACAGTTTTTCAATAAATGAATAAATAAGTAAATAACAATTGGGCTGAAACTGATTATGTTCCCATCTATTATATAAATGTCCTTTGATACTTTACTTGCCATAATTATATCGGTACTCCAGATGGCATTTCTATTTTGTAATTTATATATATATTTCTTTATTTACTTACTCATTGAATCATTCATTCATTTGGAGAGGGCCTTGTGTATCACAGGCTGACTTCACAACTGCTATTGTGCTAAAGATGACCTTGGCATTCTGTTCCTTCTGCTTCCACCTGGATGCTGGGATTATAGGCATGCGTCACCATGCCTGGCTTATTAAGATTGAATCCAAGACCACTGTACACATGAGGCAAATGCTTTTCTAGCAGAATGGCATCCCCAGTCTCTGCTGGCAATTCTAGAATTAATAGTAGTGAACATTTGCTGCAAAGCTATTTCAACCCAGCCCCGCTGGATAGGTTATCTTACAGTTTTAAAGTAGCATTATTATTGCTGTCTGTGAGCTGGAGAGCTGAGGCGCCATGCTGTCATAGTCTCCTGCAAACTAGCTAGTAAGTGAGGTTAGATTCAAACTCAAATCTCTGTTTGCAGCATATTTAATCCACCATGCACCTTAGAGCTGTATGAGTCTTGGGTGGGCATCCTGGCTTTTCTAGAACTTTCTGACTTTTTTTTTCTAGAACTATTTTTTCTATGTTTTTTTATGGTTCTCTGTATTATCTTAATCATTGTTCATTAAATGCTCAATTACCTTTTTTTGTAGATACGCTGTAGAGGTAGTGTGTGTGTGTGTGTGTGTGTGTGTTTAAAAGGTTTCTAGGAACGGAATCTCTTTCAAACTTGTATGTTGAAGAAATTCAAATGCAGCCTTATTCAGAGAAAGGAGTGGCAGCGGTTTTCGTAAAAATGACATAAAAATCAAGAGGGTGTTTGTGACTCCATAATCCCGCGGGAGTATTTTCTATTCCCAAACGCTGCCTTTCCCAGCTTCTGCTCCAGCGCCAGGCACAGCAGGCTGGTGCACTAGGAGATCTAGGAGGCAGGTGATCAGCCTTATTTAGATGTGCCAGGGATCACGTGACCAGAAAATGGAGGCGAATCTGTACTTGGTGTTAACTGCTCCAGAAGGGAGATGCTGAAGCGCCAGAACCGCGCATCTTTCTGTTCCTCTCGCTAGCAAGCCTCCTGTCACCCTCAGAAGGTAGGTGGGTCCTGGTCAGACTTTAGGAAGATTGGGCCGGGCGAGGAGAGATTGCAATGGAGACAGTCCTTCTTGAAGCCTGTCTATTGCCGCTGGGAAGTTGGAGGAGGGAGGAGGGGGCAAGAGGAGGCTGGATTCTGCCCGGTCCCTCACCCCTGACACCCGACAGCTGACCAGCTCAGAACCAAGGAGCAGGCAAGCTTTCGATTTCTCGCCCCCTTCCTGGCTGCAGACAATTATCTAACACACCTCTGCATAGCTATAATCAATTTTTATTCATTTATGTCTAGGATAAATATGCAGACAATAAATTAGAGGAAGTGACCGTGTTAAAACTGTTGAGACCGCCGAGAGAGGATGACTGTAATGTCTGGATGGTGTGGGCAGGCTGCCGGAGTAGTGAGGAGTTCACATTTTGCGTTTCTAAAAGTTATCGAAGCTACTATAACAACACCCACTTCTCAATATTTTTCTGATAAATCTTAGAACATTTACAACCTACCTGATTTCTAAGCTACAGAAGTAGGTCACTCTCAAAAATGGGCTTCTGCTGTTCGCACTGGCCTATCAGAATCAAGAGACAGAACCACTATTTTATGTATGAAATGTCAGTATTTCGCTGAAAAAGTAAATTGTGTAAGCAATTAACGATAAAGTGCCCCTGGCCACTTTAGACGATAACACTCGATTTCTACCCGGCAGAGGTGATGGGTGGCAGATACTGCCCTGCAAAGAGAGCACTGGCCATGTTTTAAGGGAGAGGGGCATCCTTTCACCAATTGCCCGACTCTCTACAGATTAGTATCAGTAACTGATTTTGTGAGTAGTTTTTAGACCCATATCCAACCAGGAAAAGTGCCCCTAGCCCCAGCTTCACCCCAACCCCACCCATCCAGCCCCAGCCTCAGCCCCAGCCCCAGCCCCACCCAGCCCCACCCAGCCCCACCCCAGCCCCACCCCGCCCCACCCCAGCCCCAGTCCCCACCACCACCACTCATCCCTGCCTAGTCACCCCAGAGCTCCAGGGCTCTAGCACCATCCCCATCTCTACCCTTTCCCCCTCCTCAAAGCCCCCCCCCCCCCCAGCCTCCCACAGAGGAAGATGGGAGCTGCTTCAGAATAAGCCATCTCAAAGTCTTCATGTGATGAAAGTTTTCCTGGCATTATAATTGGTAATATGCCCAGAACATAAAAATGTAGGATAATTAAATTTAAATAGTAAAGAAAATAGACTGTGGGATGTCAATTGTTGAGAAATTTAATATCTACACACCTCTAAAACAAAACAACAAAAAATGCCCACTGCTCTTATTGACAAATTAAACTCTCATAGGATAGTAGAAAGTGCATTACAATGGCTTGAACCTCCTTGCCCTCTACTCAAAGGCAAATAAAAGAAGGCGAGTCTGTTGATTTTCTGGAGCTAGCAACTCTGGGGACATCTCAGGGGGCCGCTTTGTAATGCAAAGGTGGCTTCTAGAACCTAAACAAAGCCTGAAGCCCCGCGGGCTTCCCTTTAACCAGATGTTGGGCTAACTTTCTCGTTGGTGCATCTAGGTGAATTTCTTTTTTCATTCCATTTAGTTTTTCAACCTTCAGTGGCTTTGGGCTTTTAGCAAAATGTAGCCCCATATATTTAAATTTCTCTGTGCTGGGAAAAGCAAAACACCTACTAAGTTCAGGAGGAAGGTGGCACTTCCGAGTTAGTTTACAACCTTTGCGCTTACATCTAGAGAACGAAACCAGACTCTCAGCGCAGGTATATTTATTATGAACAGAATGCTTTCCCTAAGGGCTGCATGTGATCCAAAGCTAATTAGGATTCACTCTCTTTCCTCACCCTCGTTGGGAGGAGAAAGTGAAACAACTGGCTTGGCAAGGACAGAATGAAGGCAGTTCAGTAAGAGGGACAACAGAGGGACTCTGGGTGCTTTCAGGTAAGAGATTGGGCTGCTCCAGTTCCTTCCTGGTAGAGGACAAGAATGAGGACAAGGGATGAGGTGGAGCTAGGGATAGGGTAGAGGTAGGAATAGGGTTGAGTTAGGAATAGGGTAGAGATGAGGAGAGGGTAGAGTTAGGGATACGGTAGAATTAGAGATAGGGTAGAGGTAAGGATAGGTTAGAGCTAGGGATAGGGTAGAGGTAGGGATAGGGTAGAGATGGGGATAGGATAGAGTTAGGGAGAGGGTAGAGGTAAGGATAGGTTAGAGCTAGGGATAGGGTAGAGGTAGGGATAGGGTAGAGATGGGGATAGGATAGAGTTAGGGAGAGGGTAGAGATGGGGAGGGGGTAGAGTTAGGGATAGGGTAGAGGTAAGGATAGGTTAGAGGTAGGGATAGGGTAGAGGTAGGGATAGGGTAGAGATGGGGATAGGATAGAGTTAGGGAGAGGGTAGAGATGGGGAGGGGGTAGAGTTAGGGATAGGGTAGAGGTAAGGATAGGTTAGAGGTAGGGATAGGGTAGCGTTGGCAGGTTGGGAGGGAAAATGTTTCTGGTGAAAAGAATTCCCTAATCTAAGTATAGTCAAGTGAGCCTTCAGCAACACATGGAAGACTAAGAGAATTTGATTGTACGTAGACAGTAGAACAATTAGGAGAGTTAGGAAAGATTGACTAAATGGCTGAGTCCTGAGATTTCAACAACAACAACAACAACAACAACAAAACCCTTTGAATTAAATGTATTATGTCGACTGTGGAAAGCCAGTGTTTTTGAGTTAGGGCTGCCTCGATGGTGTGGTAACAGTGGACTCAATATGGCAGCAGGTGGAAATCTGACTGTACATTATGGGACTGGACCTGAGCCTGGGATCAGAAGGAGGGAGAAAGTTTCAGAGCCACAGACAGGAAGACAGTTGGAGGACTTGGAAATGGAAGACAGCAAGGACCCATGGGTTGTTGCTCAGGGACTTGTCAAGCTTGAGGTTGGATGTTGGCGTCATAAAGCATGCAGATAATGAGAAAAGGACCACCAAAGTCAGATGTAAGGCAAAGGCAACTTTATTTACCAGGGGAAAATGCTAACTGGTTAGGTTCACAGTCAGTTTCTGAGCTGACAATATGACCCTGAAAGGGACTGAACAGTCTCTCTCTCTCTCTCTCTCTCTCTCTCTCTCTCTCTCTCTCTCTCTCTCTCTCATAAACCTGTGTTCAGGGGATAATAAAGAAGGAATTCATAAAATGAGAAGTGAGGGTTAGTTCTCGAGTTCAGGGTGTGGTGGATAGCGGGATAGTGATGCAGGCTTTTCTGAGACAGCGAGCCATCTTATCTCAACCTTTATGGGTTTCCCGCAGGCCAGGTGGTTTTACTGCAACTACAAAGAATGGAGAGCTTAAGGATATGCAGTTAAGATAGGGGCAGCAGCAGATCAGTGCGGAGTTTGCTGCTCTGGTGAGTTGCTTAAAGAAAGTGCCGCTCCTCTTCAGAGCAAGATCACTCCAACTCAGGCAGTGGCACCAGCCGAAAAGGAAAATCCAGATCTGTCTTCAGCCTGCCATGGACCCAGAGTGTACCTTGGTCTCTATATGGTTGCTGCAGACTCCTATATAGACTGTGGTGTAGTACTAGGGAAGAGTATGAAGAACAAGGGGAGATTGTCCTTTGGTTATTCCCTCCTGGGCAATGATTGTGTGACTCATCTTAGACTTACCAGCTGGAACACAGGATCAGACCAAACACTGCCCATGGCAAGTTCTAGAGAGTGACTCATAGGTTGTAACAACAGAGTGAGTCTTGACGGTTGGCATAGAGGCCGGGGGAGATACAGGAGGATACGAAGGCTGTTTTATTGCTCTTTATTGCTTCCCAGTAGTATCAACCGCCAGCTGTCATCTGGAGAGCTCAGCTGGGGCTTTGCCCTCCTGCTACCTCCTCTAGGTGTTACTCCTGTCTGTCTGTTTCCAAAATCACCACCAATGTGTCCAGCCCTTCCTGTGCTGTTCTGTGTGGATTTGTCTCTTTTCTCTTTGGTCTCCTTGATGTTTAGATTCATAGAGAGCAGATATGTTTCTGATCCGTTAGTTTTGTAATTCCCCTCTCCCAGACTAGTTAACACTTCTGTATGCTGTCAACATTCAAATGTTTGTTGAAGTTTTCCTGGAACAGTCTGCGAGGCAATCAGTGAGCATTAGGGAGAAGCCACATCTGTCAGGGTTCATGGGAGGCTGGTTCATATGATTCAGGTATATTTTCATCCTATACGATGAAATAAGATTTTATTTTTTTCCCCAAATCACTTCTAGTTTAAAATGTAGTAGCCAAACACATCCTTTCCACCCTGTTCTGAAAAGCAAAGTTTCGTGTTACCCAAATCCAGCTTGGGAGTCCCAGTTCTCAAGCCACTATTACCCATGAGCAAGAGACTCAGGAAGCAAGGGGACATAATGTCACCAGTTAGCAATCGCATTTTCCCATCCCCCCCATCCCAGAAATATCTCAGAAAGGTTGATGAAATGAGAAGTTCTAGAAGTCGCTAACCTATCTAAAGTAAAGCAGGAGTAAAGGTACCATAATATGATCCCAGGAGTGTGGGGAACAGGAGAGGTAGGAAAGACAGATGAATGGACAGTTGATGTTACTGAAGTAAGGAAAAACTGGTAGTGATGACGGATAAAAGTCAGGACAAGCCCCATGCCTCTCCAGGCCATGAGGATGCTTTCTTTGTGTGTTAGTCTAAGTCAGAGGTAGTCAAGCCTCCTGCATTACTGTGCAGTCGGAGACTAGATCCCCTGTGATGAGCCTTTCATGATGCCTTGTGTATTTGAGTGTTTGACTTTAGCTCAAGCTTGATTCTGTCTTATCTTGGTGAGTGTGAACTGATGGTTGGCTATTAATTTTATTTCCCATCCCTAACTTTAAATACAGTAAATAAATTGTGTGTGTGTGTGTGTGTGTGTGTGTGTGTGTGCCTGAGTGTATATAAGTGTACCATGTGTGTGCAGGGGCCTGTGGAGGTCAGAAGAGGGCATCGGATCCTCTGACACTGGAGTTATAAGTGTTTGTATATTTTCCAGTTTGACTTTGGCATGAGCTTACTTCTCAGTAGCTTGGTGAGTGTGCACTGAACTTTGGCTGTTACCTTTATTTCTCATTGAAGACGTGCTGGGAACTAGACCTGGGTCCTCTGTATGAGCAGTACATTCTTTTCTAAGCCATATTTTTAGCCGCACCCTCAGTACTATTATCTACCACCGGGGACCTGGTAACTAGAAAGTGAGAGGTCTGTATAAGACAGGCTCACGAAGTCCCATTTAGTGCTGTGAGTCTGTGACCATCATTTAAAAGCATGAGCAGTTTCTCTGTAAACAGCTTTCTACCCTTACACCATGAAGACAAACCTATGAAAATGAAGTGACTAAATGAATCCATTCTCTTTATGAGGTTAACAGTCCTGTGTGCTTGTGGATGTATCCCTTGGGAAAGTAGGGAATTAATCAAGGCGTGTAAATTAAGTTTGTAGAACATGATTAAACTATACAGTGGGGCATGTGTAAGTAAAGATTCTTCTCCATCCTGGCGGCCTAACATTGTGTATGTGTCTCTCTAGATCCATCAGGCAGTAGTAGAGGACATCTGAGAGACTTGAGCTAATGGGCTCCTTCCAGAATGTTCTTCGCAAAAGGGTTTGTCAGAGGAGATTTTGCCCCATGTTAGTTTGCTGGAACTTCTTTAACAAAGTTCTGCAAGCAGAGTGACTTGTACAACGAAACTGTATTTCCTCATAGCTGTAGAGGGAGAATTTGAGGTCTAGGTGGTAGCTGAGTTGGTTTCTTCTGAGTCTTCTCTCCTTGGCTTGCATATGTCTTCTTGGCCTTCTTGTGGTCTGTGTCTGTACATGTCCAAATCCACTCTTCTTACCAGGACACCAGTTAGGTTAGACTAGGATCCTTCCTCCCCAGCGACCTTGTTTTCATTAATTAGTTGAAAGTTTCTCACTTTTTCCTCTTTACTTCAGTCTGGGTCCCCAGTGCGTGGATGCCACCATTCACAGTCACAGTGTGTTTTTACTTTTTAGTTCGTCAACATATCTTACTATAGGGGGTCCAGTCATCAATAAATGAATTTTGGAAAATGTAGTTCAACCTATACCAGATACCTTAAAAGATGACAGTTGATTTATAATTCCTCAGAGTTCCATCATTGGTGACAGGTCCCCAGCTTCCAAAAACTTCAGAGTCTTAGATTTATTTCTGGGTTCTATGACCAAGTTCACAAATCACAGTGATGGGCTATGGATTTAAATCAATTAGTAAATGCCTATCTCGCTTTTACAGTTCAGCCCTTATCACTGAACTAAACCAAACCTGGTAGCCCATCCGAATCCCAACATTTGCAAGGTAGTTGTGGGAGGATAATGAATTCAAGGTTATCTTCAGGCACATACTAAGTTTGGGGCTCTAAATAATAATAATTCTAGTAAGTTGCAGTCACTCCAGAGGGCCTAGTTTAACTCCAAACCCTCTAAAAGTAGGAATAATAACAGTAGGAATAGAGTAGATCTTTAGTCAAAAACTTGAGTCATCTCTTTGAAATGTGCATTAGTCATTTGTTTTACTACTACTGTGACCAAAATACCCAAGAGAAACACTGTAAGAGAGGAGAGACTTACTTGGGCTCAAGTTTCAGCGGTGTCATTCCATGGTGGTATGGAGGGTGCACCATGTTCACCATGACTGTCCGGGGTGCCTAAGCCCTCCTATCTTGCTCTTGTATTTTGATATCTCCTTCTTTCCCCTTTCTATTTGTCTGGTCCCCACCTTATGCAATAGTGTTGCCTATTTCACAGTGGGATCTCCCAACTTTGTTACTCGTCTCTAGAAATCCCCTCCCAGGTACTCTATAAATATATTAATTAGTAATCAAAATAACTAGCAAATACTGTATATTATATAGATCAATTAAGTATAGCTATTGATTAGCAATAAAAAAGCCTTATCAAGCAGATGTAGACCTTTGACATTTATGCCCTCTGTTTCCAATCATTCTTTCTGCCTCCCAGTCCACTATGATGTGAACGGCCTCTGCAACACACTCCCATGTCTTCTTCCTGTGTGACAGGCTCTCAGAGTGATGCTTTCATCCAACACATATATCAATCACTAATTTCAAGGATTGTTGCTCTGAAGTGTTCTGAAGCTTACCCCACGTTCATAAACAGAAATGTATACATGTAAACCCACTTGTTTTACTATCACAACGACGGGACACTTCAATGCCTCCAGACCACAGTGGAAAACTAACAAATCCTTGTGAAGAGAGAAACAAAGGCGTCTGTGAATAGACATATTTTTCCCAGTCTATTTTATCTCTCACAGCAACTTTGAGTCTGCGGTCCATACTATAAAAGATTCCAGGAACTCATTTGATTCTAGGCAGAACGGAGCAGAGAAACAGATCATAGTCAGGGTTTTTCTTTCTCTTCCTTCCCTTTTCCTCTTCCCTGTTGTCTCGTCTCAGCTGTTGAATCTCAGCTATTGCTACATGCACTGAGCTTCCCATGCTGGCAGCTGGCAATCTCCACAGCAAGCACTTATTCCTTCTAATTGCCTGCAGAGTCTGCAGTGAGTCTAACTGGAACAGTTTCGGTTATATGCTTACCCTAGCACCAGTCACTGGTGGACGGTAGACATTGTGTCAGTTGGACTAGGCTGGCCTCATTGTCCCTGAAGGCAGAACGATTAACCTCAACTCACTAATCCTTGTACTTGTACTTGTGTCATTATCAAAAAGGAATCTAGGCAGAAACACTGTTCTATCTAAATATAGACACTCATTAAGGGATGTTTTCTCTACCTGCTACTGCCATTACCAGTGGCCAACCATGATCCAAAAGTATTAAGTGCCAAATTCCATAAATAAACAAACCATAACTTTTTTTAAGAAATAAAAACACAGTATTTATTAAAGCTCCTACTAGAGCTTACTGTTTTTTTTTTTTCTTTTTCTTTCTTTTTCTTTTTTCCCCCTCCCAGGCATCAGCCTGGGTTGTTTGGGGATTTCCACAGGACCTCCTTGATCAACAACTCAACCAAATGAAATCCAGTCCTGCTACTGGGAGTCTTGCCTGGCTCCAAAAGATGCCCAGTTAAGCCTCCGTGTACCTTACTACTAGGAGTCCTTATAGAGCACACCCTCACAGGTTACAAGATGTCTCTACCTCACTAGGTTTCCACACCACCCTCAAATGCCCCCCAATTCCAGTCATCTCTCCACACACTCTCTCCCTCCATCCCATCCCCACCCAATCCCTCCCACACCCATCTGCACCTTCCCCCAGTCGACCTATAAAATCCATTCCATTTCCCCTTCCCCCTTTAAGCCCTCCTCTTTACTCAATCTCTTTGGATCTGTGGATTGTAGTTTGATTATCATTTACTTAACAGCTAGAACAATTGTAAGTGAATAGATGCCATATTTGTCTAACCTCACTTGTGTCCTGGTAAGAAGAGTGAATTTGGATACACGTAGACACAGATCATGTGATGGCAGCCATATGTAAGCCAAGGAGAGAGGACTTGCAGGAGACTAACCCAGCTATCACCATGCAACCCATATTCTGGGTCTGGATTATATCACTCGGGATGATTTTTCTAGTTTCATCCATTTGCCTCAAATTGCATGTCTTTTTTTTTTTTTTTTTTTTTTTTTTTTTTTTTTTTTTTTTTTTAACAACTGAATAACAAATCATTCGGTAAATGGACCATATTTTCTTTACCCATTCTTTGGTTGAGGAGCATCTAGTTTGTTTCCGATTTCCAGCCATTATGCATCAAACCACAATAAACTTAGTTGAGCAAGTGTCTTTGTGGTAGGATGGAGAGTCCTTTGGGTATATGCCCAAAAGTGGTATAGCTGGGTCTGGAGATAGATTGATTCCCAATTTTCTGAGGAACTGCCATATTGATTTCCATAGTAATTGTACATGTTTGCATTCCCACCAGTAATGGAGGAGTGTCTCCTTTGCTCCAGATCCTCGCCAGCATGACCTGTCACTGGTGTTATTGATCTTAGCCATTCTGACAGGTGTAAGATGAAATCTCAGAGTTGTTTTGATTTGCATTTCCCTGGTGGCTAAGGAGGTTGAACATTTCTTTGTTTCTTAGTGATTTGAAATTCCTCTATTAAGAATTCTATGTTAGATCTGTATCCCATTTTCTAATTGAATTATTTGGTTTGTTGATGTCTAGTTTCTTAAGTCCTTTATATATTTTGAATATTAATCTCTAGTGGATGTAGAATTGGCAAAAATCTTTATTAATCTCTAATCTCTATTAGAGACTGCCATTTTGTCCAATTGATGGAATCCTTTGCCATACAGAGGTTTTCAGTTTCATGAGGTCCCATTTATTAATTGTTAATCTTTGTGTCTAGACTGTCAGTGTTCTGTTCAGAAACTTATCTCGTTCCTGTGCCAATGCATTCAGATCCATTCCCTATTTTCTCTTCTATCGGTTTCAGTGTATTCAGTTTTATGTCTCTGGTCTACTTGGACTTGAGGTTTTTGCAGGGTGATGGGTATAGATTTATTTTCATTTGTCTGCATGCAGATACCCAGCTTGATCAGCATCATTCGTTGAAGATGCTGTCTTTTTTTTCCCAGTAAAAATCAGATGCCCATAGGTAGATGGATTTATGTCTGTATCTGCAGTTCTATTCCATAGATCAATGTGTCTGTTTTTATGCCAATATCATGCAGTTCTTATTAATGTATCTCTGTAGTCCAACTTGAAATCATGGCTGGTGATACCTCCAACATTTTGTTGTTGTTGTTGAGGATTGTTTTACTATCCTAGGGTTGTGTGTGTGTGTGTGTGGTTTTCATATGAAGTTGAGTATTGTTCTTTCAAAGTTTGTAAAAAAAAATCACATTGTAATTTTGATAGGGATAACAGTAAATCTGCAGAGTGCTTTTGGAGGAAGGCCATTTTTACTATGTTAATCCAGCAATACATGAACATTAGAGATCTTCTCATCTTCTGATATCTTCTTCAATTTCTTTCTTTACAGACCTGAAGTTTTTGTCACACATGTCCTTGACTTGCTTTGTTGGAGTCACCCCAAGCTATTTTATATTATTTAAGAGTGTTGTGAATCGTGTCGATTCTCTGATCTCTTTCTCAGTTCTTTTGTCCTTTGTGTATAGGAGGGCTACTGATTTTTTTTTTTTAAGTTAATCTTGTATCCAGTCACTTTGGTGAAACTGTTTATCAGCTGTAGAAGTGTCCTGGTGAAAATTTTAGGGCTACTTACATATACTATCACATCATCTGCAGATAAAGATACTTGATCTCCTTCAGTGCTTTCATTGCTCTAGCTAGAACTTCAAGTGTATATTGAAAAGATATGTAGAGAATGAACAACGTCTTGTTCTTGATTTTAGTGGAATTGCTTTGACTTTCTCCCCATTTAATGTTACATTGTCTATAGGCTTTCTGTAAATTGCCTTTATTATGTTTAGTTGTTTTTTAAATCTATGTTTATGAGAGAAATTGGCCTGTAATTCTCTTTCTTTGAGAGTCATTATGTACTTTGGGTATCAGGGTTGACTGTGGACTCATAAAATTAATTTTGCTATGTTCTTTCTGTTTCTTTTTTGTAACGTAATTTGAGGAGTATTTCTGTTAGCTCATATTTGAAAGTCTCGTAGGATTCTGCACTAAACCCATTTGGCCCTGGACTTTTTTATTTGAGAGGCTTTTAATGTCTGGTTCCTGCTTCACTAGGGGTTGTAGGTCTATTTAAATTGTTTATCTGATCTTGATGTAACTTTGGTAAATGGTATGTATAGAGAAAATTATCCATTTCTTTTAGATTTTCCAGTTTGGTTGAGGACAGGTTTTAAAGTATGCCTTTATGATTTTACTGATTTCCTCAGTATCTGTTCTTATGTCCCCTCTACCCCCTCCTTTTGTTAATGTGGCTATCCTCTCTCTATTTTTCAGTTAGTTTGGATAAAGGATTGTTTATTTTGGTTTTCTCAAAGCACCAACTCTTTGTTTCATTGATTGTTTGTATTGTTCTCTTTTACTGACTTCAGGCCCTAGTTTGATTATTGTAATTTATTCCTTTTCCTTGTGCTTACTTCTTTTTGTTCTAAGGCTTTCAGGTGTGCTGTTAAGTTACTATGTTGTAAAGTGTGAGATCTCTCCAAGATTTTGTTTTTGTTCCTTTTTTTCGAGACAGGGGTTCTCTGTGTAGCCCTGGCTGTCCTGGAACTCACTCTGTAGACCAGGCTGGCCTTGAACTCAGAAATCTGCCTGCCTCTGCTTCTCAAGTGCTGGGATTAAAGGCGTGCGCCATCACTGCCCAGCCCTCTTCAAGTTTTTTTTATGTAGCCCCTTAGTGCTACAAAATTCCCAAAGCACTGCTTTCATTATGTCCTATAAGTTTGGGTATGTTATGTACTAATTTTCATTGAGTTCAAGAACATCTTCCATTTCTTTCTTATTTTTGTCTTGATTCACTTTTAATTCAGTAGAGAGTTGTTCAGTTTCCATGAGTTTGGAAGCTTTCTGTTGTTTCAGTGAGATCCAGCTTTAATCCATGGTGCTCTGATAGGATGGAGGGAGTTATTTCTGTAGCTGTGGAAACTTGCTTTGTGTGAGTGTGCGGTCAATTGTTGGAGAACGTTTCATGACGTGCTGAGAGGAAGATGTATTCTTTTGCTATTGGGTGAAATGTTCTATAAATATTTGTTACGTCATAACACCTGTTAGCTCCACTATTTCTCTGTTGTGTTTTTTTCCAGATGACATGACATTGGTGAGGGGGGATATGAAAGCCTCCTACTATTAGTGTGTGAGGGTCAATATGTGACTTAGCCTGTAGCAGGGTTTGTTTAACAAAACTGGGGTCTCTTTTGATTAGTTTTGGTTTAAATCTATTTTGCTAGATATTAAAATGGCTATACCAGCTTGGTACTTGGGTCCATTTGCTCGGAATACCTTTTCCCAACTTTTTACCATGAGGCAATCAATGACAATCATTGATGTTGAGATGTGGTGTGTTTCTTGGTTGCAGCAGAAGGATGGATCCTGTTTTTGGATCCATTCTCTTAGACTGTCTTTTTATTGGGGAAATTGAAACCATTGATAGATATCAATGAGCAATGATTGTTGATTCCTGTTATTTTGGAGGTGGTGGTGATGGAGGTGTGTGTGTGTGTTTCTTCTTTCAATTTTGCTAGTGTGAGATTATTTACTTCCTGTGTTTTCGTTGTTGCAGTTAATCTTCTTGGTTTGGAATTTTCTTTCTAGCACCTTCTGTAGGGCTGGATTTATAAATAGATATTTTTTATATTTGATCTTATCATGGAATTTTTTGTTTTTATATATGCTAATTGAAAGTTTTTCTAGGTATAGTAGTCTGGGCTGGCATATGTGGTCTCTTAGAGTCTGAACACCTCTACCCAGGCCCTTCTGGCTTTTAGTGTCTCCACTGAGAGAGAAGTCAGATGTAATTCTAATAGGCCTGCCTTTATATGTTACTTGTCCTTTTAATATTCTTTCTTTGTTCTGTATGTTTAGTATTTTGATTATTATGTATCAAGGAAACTTCCTTTTCTGGTCCAATGTATCTGATGTTCTGTGCGCTTCTTGTACTTTTATAGGTCTCTCCATACTGAGGTTAGGAAAATTTTGCTGAAAATATTTTCTGGGGCTTTGAGCTGAGATTCTCCTCTTTCCTCTATTCCTATTCCTCTTCAGTTTGGTCTGTTCATAGTGTCCCAAACTTTCTGTCTGTTTTGTGTCAAGATTCTTTTTTTAATTTGACAAATATATCCTCTTCTTCTATACTATCTTCAATGCCTGAGATTCTCTCTTCCACTTGTATTCTTTTGGTGAAATTTGCCTCTATACCTCCTTTTTGAATTGCTAATTTTTCTTTTCCAGAATCCCCTCTGTTTTCTTTTTCTTTTTTTTTTAAGATTTATTTATTTATTATATGTAAGTACACTGTAGCTGTCTTCAGACACCCCAGAAGAGGGCGTCAGATCTCATTAGGGGTGGTTATGTGCCACCATGTGGTTGCTGGGATTTGAACTCAGGAACTTTGGAAGAGCAGTTGGTGCTCTTAAGCACTGAACCATCTCTCCAGGTCCTCCCCTCTGTTTTCTTTATTGCTTTTATTTCCATTTTCAGGTTTTGAACAGTTTTGTTTCCATCAACTGCTTGTTTGGTTTTTCTTAGCTTTCTTTGAGGGATCTATTCATTTCCTCTAATTGTTTGCTTGTCCTTTCCTTGAGACAATCTTTTCTTTAAGATTTCATCACTTTTGCAACAAACGCATCATTAACCACTGGCCCCACCTCTTCTCTGGAAACAGCAAGGCTCCTGAGGTGCCCATGCTCAGTGGTCAGCTCTGGGTGGTACCACGAGGCTCACTTGTGCAATGATGCTGCCAACAAATGCAAATGTGTCTGTGTCTCCGAATCGTTGCACGCTGTTCTGTGTCAGGGTGGCATGGGGGTTTTGTAAAATACATTTTGTGGTCCTCACATGCACAGGAAAGCCTGCAGATAAACCGTCCCACCAGTGCAGAGTATGAATCATGGCTCCTCCTCCTGCTTTCCGGTGTCCTCTGTCTCTTACTGTATTTTCTGGTAAAAGGCCTCTTCCCTTAGAGAGTCCTTCAGGAGACGCTTCATCTTCCGTTCTCCCTGTGAGACCCCGACCTCCTGTTGTCCTCCAGAGCTGGGAGGACACAGGTCATGGGGCCCAGAGTCTGCCATCACAGGATCAGACAGTCATCTGCTCTGTCGTTTTCCTGCATCGGTGATGAGCATGACATAAGATGACAAGTATTTACATAGGCACTGGCCATGGGAGGCATCTGTCCCTGCTGTGTGTGGTGTCTATGGAGAAGTGGCACCAGGAGTCTAGCATGATGACCGCAGGGTATCGATAAGGTTAACAGTCATCAACACCAAAATAGTTTTGAATGTTTTATTGGGAAGTGCAAACCAACATCCTACTATTAAATACCAAATGGGAGGGGGATTTCATCACTTCTCATAGAGTTGGTTTTAAGATCTTATACTTGTGTTTAGCTATGGAATACGCAGGGCCTGCTCTGATAGAATAGCTGGGCTCTAGTGAAGTTGTCCTGGGTATTATTAATTTTGTTTTTATGCTGGCATCTAGGCACCTAGATTTGAGATGACTATAGGTTTAGATGCTGGTGTCTGAGTAGTAAGGAGAGGATGGTCTGTGAGAGACACAGGTGGTATGGACAGAGGGGAGGGGAGCTGGTGTTCTGTCGTAGCACTAAGAATAAACCTGATGGAGTGGGTCTGCTGGGGAGGGGGCAAATGGAGAACAAATCATAGCTTTTTAAGAACCTTGGGGTTCTTGTATGCTAAGCAGTCAGCTTATACCTCTAGCACTTTTAAATTTTATTTTGAAACAGGGTCTTACTAAATTTTTCTGTCCACAAATTTGTGATTCTCTTGTCTTCATCTTTAGTTTCTGATATATTATATATTGTGAAGAGATTAAAGTCATTAATGAGCAGCTGCACAGCTTTTCTCTGGACAATGGGAGAGGTACCTTGAGGACAATTCAAGGATTGGCTGTATCCAACCCATGGCAGCCTTCAAGCTGTTAAACTACAAACCCATTTGAAAGACTTTCCCTTTAAAAGAGGGTTTTCTCCCTCAGGCTTTCCATCCATACAAGGCTGCACAGGGAGTACTCCCCCCAGGTTTAACCACTGGCGGCTGCTGCAGATGTGATCCTGGGCTGCCTGGTTGGCACTTGAGCTGTTGGCAGGACTCATTTTTATACACACTGTGCTGCTCATAAAGGTATGCAGAATACCATTGTTATAGTGCTACAGAGGCCTTCACCTGTATTTTCAGAAAAGCCTCTGACTCCAGGTAATGTGTAGCAAGGTCAAGTTTCCTGTGAGGAGGCCCTAAAAAGGCTTTATGTAATTCTGGGAGGTATACCTAAGTTAAAAATGGAGACCTAAATTCTTGAATATGCCAGATGTGTTGTGATGTCTGCCAGGAACAGCTATAGACACTTAGTGGAGCTAGTCCCAGGAGAGAGGCAATGTAAGCTGTAAACAGTAAGGTCATGTGGATGGGAGTGCCCGAGCCTACAGGAGCCCATACCACGTCACCGATTGCCTTAGGTGCCAGACGTGATTTAATGCTTTCCCTGCTGGGTTCAGTCTTGCTTTGGGCTTACATTTTCTCTCCGTGACCCTATTTTTCAACTTCGAAATGGGGACTTTTCCCCTCAGTGCCATTGTATCATGCAAGTATGTACCTTTCTTCCTGAGTTTATTAAGGTTCACAGTTAAGAGTTCGTCTTGAAGCCGGGCAGTGGTGACGCACGCCTTTAATCCCAGCACTTGGGAGGCAGAGGCAGAGGCAGGCAGGTTTCTGAGTTTGAGGCCAGCCTGGTCTACAGAGTGAGTTCCAGGACAGCCAAAACTGCACAGAGAAACCCTATCTCAAAAAACAAAAACAACAAACAAACAAACAAACAAACAAACAAAAAAGAGTTCATCTTGGGTCTTTGAGAGACTTTGAACTTTTACTTTGGAGAATTTTGGGGAGCTGTGGGGACTGTTGATGCTGGGCTCAATGGATTTGGCACTTTGGGATGTGACTCGGGAGATGGGGGATGATGTTAATCTAAAGTACACCCGACGGGCTCATGTTAGAATGCTTATTTCCGGAATAGAATGTGGCGAGTGTTTTGGAAAGCTGCAGAGGCCTTAGGAGGTGTGGCTTAGAGAGGAAGTAGGTCATTAGAGGCAGACCTTGGGGTATTAGAGCTGCTACTGGCTCCTGCCTTTTAGTCCCTGCCCAGTTTCCTGTTCTGTGGTGATGTGAACAGCCTCCACCACACACTCCCCCTGCCATTGACGGAGCTGTTCCTTCACGCCTTCACACCATACTAGTCTGAAATGGTTTATTATTTCTGTCAGACAATATGGTCACTGTGATGTGTTAAGTACAATCTACAAGGCCAGAGAGGTCTGCACATGCTACCTGACTCTCAGTGGTCCCCAAAGTTTGTTCCACATGAATGTATTAGTCCAAGAACAAAACAACAATGAAAAGAAAAAAGATAGGAAAAACTTGCTTCCTTGAAATGAAACAAAGCTGAACAGATTTATGCTTTATAGAGTGTCTCGGGGTCTGTACCAGGGCCACGTACATTCTAAGGTCCCTGAAGTGGGGGACCCTGAATCATCTCTGCCATTTCCCACTATCATTTCACCCAGAGGTCTTTGGATTTCATCAGTAGTACTGAGTACAGATTTGAGCAACAATGGTTTAAATGTGTGCCACCGTCTCACTCTGGGTCTCATTTGCCCCAGGACACAGGAGACTTGAATCCCAGTCTCCCCTGTTCATTTGCACTATGTCTTCCAAACTGGAACTGCAGGGTGGATTCCAGAATCTACCTCTGTTTTGCAGTAAGCTGGCTGCTTCTAGGCTTCTCCCAAGAGCCCTCTGGGGGGTTAACAAGATGGTGACTGCGTGGTGCTAAACAGATAAAGGGATTTAATGCCAGAGGAAAGCAGGAAATAACTGACCCATGGGGAAGGAAGAAGACAATGGTGGGATGCTGGTCACCAAAGACACAAGTGATTTAAGGCTTTTCTGTTGCTGTACTCCTCGTACCGTACCGTCTGCCCTGCAGGAACTGATGTTATACTTGTCTAGACAGAATCTTCCCTCTTCACATATGGAACAGGCACAGAAAGCGCTCAGGGCATGGCTCAATGAGAGAACACTTGCCTTGATTTTTGCAAGACCCTGGGATCAATTCCAGGACTAGAGGGGAAAATGTAAAGATGTTTTTTGAGCCAGGGAGGTATTTAGGAGAGTCCAAGAGTTTATTTATTTTGATTCAATTTGATTTTTATGTTCCTCAGGGACAAGAGTAACATAACTAAGCAAAGACTAACAAAGAAAACACAGAGCTGAAAACAAAAGCAAGAATAGAGATAGTCATTCTAACAAAATAGACAAACAGGAATAAAAGAAACCAGTGTGTATGTGTGTGTATGTGGGGGTGGAGGGTAGACCCCTGGGGCTGAGAAACCGTTAAATGATAGTGGACAGGTGCTGAACACTGGATCCAAAATGAGATGGAACTAGGTCAATTTAAGATAGCCGACTACAAAAGATGGGTCAGCAACTGCAGAGAGAAGCAGGTAGTGCTGCCAGAGCCCAAGTTATTTTCATTTCTCCTCCGCTTCCTGAGATTAGATCATCAGAAAATGCTTGGGAAGATGAGCAAATCTGATGGATACATGGCCAGAGGGCAATAGTGGCTGTGTAGCGCTGGCTGGCTGCAGCCTGAGCTTTCCACCAGAGCAAATATTGCTACAGAAAAACCAAGGGAAATTATGACGTCCTTAGACCGCTCCTGCTTTATTTCTACTATGTATTGAATTTGTCTAAGTAATGTTTTCTAGAAACGCTTGGCTTTGTTTGTTTATATTGCTTTGTTCTTTACACTTGTTTTGGGGGTGGTCATGCACGAAGCAGTCAGAGGACGGTTGGCAGGAGGACTCTCTACTTTTGTCATGTGGGTCCTGGTGACTGAATTCATATTATCAGACTTGACCACAAGCTCTATATTGGCACAGCTCTCTTTCCTGACCCTCCACTGTTTTGCTGTGGGACAGGCTCTCATGTATCCCAGGCTGACCTTGAACTTGAAACGCAGCTAGGATCGTCTTGAACTTCTGATCCTCTTGCCTGCACTTTCCATGCACTGGAATTATAGGTATCTACCATCACGCACCATTTATGGAAATTCTTAAAGAATTTTATTATTTTCAAATTCTTTTTTATGTTCTAATATTGCCAAAGGCTTGTTTTTTTTTAAAGTTTAAACTACAGAAAAATAAAGAAATGTCTTTCTTCTCTATACCTACCCCATGTAGACATTCATAATTGAGGGTATATTTTGTTCTACACACACTTTAAAAAATGGGTGTAATGAATTTTATGTAAATAGTAGCACTCAAAGCATGCAGCTTTGTTAACTTGGACTCTTAAGTATACATATCTTAAATATTATTACATACCAATATACTTAGAATTTTTCCATAGTGAATGCCATATTATAGTTGACCACTTTCTTATTGATGGCCATTTAGATTAGCTTTTATTTTTTAAAAAAAGTAATTATTTCATTTCCAAATGTGTGTGTGTGTGTGTGTGTGTGTGTGTGTGTGTGTTTCAGTGGAAATTTTCCTTAAGTAACTAAATAAGCAGCCAGTGACCAAGGCCTAGGGGAAAAATGTATTTTTTAAGTTTTTGTTTTTATTTTGTTTTTAACCACATGAAAGATGACAAGAGAGTCTCCACTGGACCTAATGTTTCCTTGAAAGTCTCTGCTATAACCCTAAGATACTAAACAACCATCACCCAGTCTGTATGCACAGAAGACTAAAGAAGAAGAGAGAGAGGAAGTTATTGAAGAGAATTGCCTGTCTGGGAAAAATGGGGTGTGGCTTTCTGTCCCTCCAAAGCCAAGCGAGGGCGGTTCTCTCTGGATGAAGATGGGATACTTCCACAAGGTGACCAGGGTTGTACTTCCAGCTGGCCCACCTGCTCAGACCAGGGCATTGTGGTTCTGGCTTCATCTTGCATGGATGTTTAGGAAAAGGTTGAATCATCATCTCCTGTCTGTCAATTTCAGACTGCTCAACAACAAGGTTGTTTAGTTGTTTTTTTCATGCTAAACATCTTTGTATATGTGCTCAGATAGACATGATCATTCTTAGAATGGCGTGTCAAACGCTGTCCCACTGAACATTTTGTTAAATATAGCCAAAACAGCGCCCCAATTTACACCCTTTATCAGAGCACAGACACATTTAGGAGTGCTATTTGCACCAATATTAAAGCTTCACACTTTAAAATAAAATGCATGCAACATCAAGAAAGCAAAATGCTTTTCTGTCTCTTTCATTTTGGAGCAGAGGTTGGCAAACACAGCCCTGTCCGGGTCAGGGTTAGCCTACCACCTATGCTTTACCTTGTGGGAGAGGGAAAGACTTGGCAGACATTGAATTAAGAGCCAGGTTCCACCCCTTTCTCCTGGATCACAGTGTACCCACTCACTTCTATACCATCGTAGATGCTTTGTGTTCAGTGGCAGAGATGATGTGTGGCATGTAAACTGAACACACTTAGAATCTTTATAGGCAAAAACAATCAAAATGAAACAAAACAACAACAAAACAAAACAACAACAACAACAAACAGAAACAAAACCCCTCCACTGTATCCAGCTCTGGAGCAGGAAGACACAGGTCCTCCACCACACCCTTTGGGTGGGCGTGTAAAACTGCTGGGGCAGCAGTTGAAAATGTGTTTGTGTATTTTACTGTCGCTATTATTTCTGGTGCCAGATCATCCCACGTCTTAGTGTCCTCACACCCTTCAGCTCCAGGGAGAGGAAGCAAAGGCATGATGGTGTGGCGTGAATCCAACCCCTGAGCCAGCTGCAGGTGGGGCTAGGAGGAGCCTGTGCACTGCTCTTCAATGCCATTGGTTGCTGAGCTGGTGAAGTAGACAGAGGCTGCAGGAGGCTAGCGTTAAAGCCCTCTGCGCCTACTTGAGCATCCAACAGAGCCTGCTGTCTTAGGCATTGACAACCCCAGTTCTGGAGGAAACAACCATCTTCTCTTTTCCCCTTTCCTCCTAAAACCTCTATTCTTCCTTATCTAAACCCACTCCTAGTTGCTTTTATTGCTGGGAAGAGTGGTAAGTGGCTTCTGGATGATCTTTACTTAGCATACTCTAAGTCAACACTTCTTTTAGAAACACACCTAAAACAAATATAAGTCATATTTTCCAGAAGAAAAACCATGGTAAAGAAAATAATAATTTGAGGGAGCCAGATGCAATGGTCCTAGGAGGAGATTGGGAGTCTCAGACCACTCTAAGCTACAAGGCTGTCTGAAAAAAAAAGTTTTTATTGGTTCTAGGTACTGAACGCAGAGCTTTATCTATGCCAAGGACTTGCTATGTGTCTTTTTTTCCCCTTTAATTCTTCCCCTATGTAAATATTTGTGTTTGTTCAGTAGCTCCTAATCGCCACCCTGAGTGGTCCAATGCTCTACACTGGAGTGTCTGTCCACCAGGATCACTGACTTCATGCAGTACAGGAGAAAGTGAGCAAGCTTCAAATCAGAAACTAAAGGGATGCCCAAAGGCTGCATATGAGGTCAGCATAGGGTTCTATAGGACTTGACCACCTCAGAGTTGAGGGTCACATCTAGCATCTGAGCTGGCCATGTGAGCTGTAGTGAATTAGCAGAGCCCACAGGCTAAGTAGGCAGAGGGGCCTGAAAAGAAACCAGGTCACAAAGGCCTCTCAAGACTGCTCCGGAGCCAGGACTCTGGCTAGGACTCTGTTCTTCAGGCATCTTGAGTAAGAAAGGACTCCAGAGAGTAACAACAAGGTTGAAAACAACAAGCATATTCAGTTAGCAATTTGGAGGATATAAGCAGTACAATCTAAATAAGAGAATTCTTCAAGAATAACCTTGAGCTATGACTTGTCATGTACTGGTTACTGTTTGAGTACGTTCTGTTGCTGTGATAAGTACCATGACCAAAAGCAACTTTCAGGCCACAGCCTATCACTGAGGGAAGTCAAGGCAGAAAACTCATGGCAGAAACCATGGAGGAGCACTGCTTACTGGCTTGCTTCCTAGCCAACTTGCCTAGGGATTGACACCTTCTACGGTGGGCTAGATCCTCTCACAATAATCATCAGTCAAGACACTCCCTCACAGATGTGACCCCAGGGCACTCTGATCTAGCCAATACTTCAGTTGAGATGCCTCAGATGACACTGAAGCTGAAGCTAACTAGGACAATCACTCTTTTCATTGCTGTGACCAAATACTTAACTGACTATCAGCAATTTAAGTAAGGAGAGGAGAGTATAGTTTGGCTCGAATTTTAAGGAGTGAAAGTCCATCACGGTTAGGAAGGCACAGCAGCGGGAACACGATGCAGCTGATCACACTGAGTCTGTAGTCATAAAGGCATCGAAAAAAATAAAAAAGGGGTGCTTTGCTCGTTTTCCCCAGTGGGGTGGGAATTCCTTCCTCAGTTAAAGTTTCTGGAAAATGCCCTCACAGACACATCAGAGATTAGATCCGTATCCATGTCAAGTTGACAGGGTGAAGCACGACAACCAGTAGAAATGGAGAGAGGCTAAGTGAATCTGTAGGACTGTATGGCTGACTGTGTTGGGAAGCCAGGATATAGGGAAGAATAAGTGCCAGGTCCGGGCTTGGATGCCTAAGTGATGTGTGGCCATGTTCACAGGGAGGGAACTCTATCAGCTAGCTGATGCTGTGAGGTACATCGTGCCCAGCGTTAGCAGCTTCAGTGAGCAGGTGCTTATTATCTCCCAAGTTGTGAGTGGTAAGAATTCAAGAGCAGAATAGCTAGGTGGTTCTGACTGAGGGCTTTATATTAAGACACCTCCAGGACATCTGAGGCGGGAGGGGCTTCTTCTGGGCTTGCTCCCATGGCTTTGGACAGATGTTGGACAGATGTTCTACTCTGAATTTTCACCCATTTGATTTTGGTACAAGGGATCAGGAGGTAGGACTCTTATTATCAAGCCACACCCCAGCTCCTCTTTACTGGATTTTTATAGGAAGCCAAGTTCCTTGCCACCTAGACCTCTACACACTGCTGCTTGTGTATCCTTACAACAAGGCAGCAGGTTCCCAGACCTTGGCACAGATTCCGTGATTCAGGTGAGAACAAAGTGAAATTGGAGCTTTGGGGGCGTACCTTGCCTTAAGATTTATGTGTTATTTCTCCTTTTTCAAATTCTTGGGGTGCAAATTCAGTCCATAGTGAAAGGGGAGAAGTTAGGCTCTGCCTTTTAAAGGGAAGATCTGAGAATTTATGGGCCTTTAAAAAACATCTATTGCAGATGAAGTATGATATTGCTGATTTATACAGATGGCAGATCTAGTTTTGTACATGTTGAGTTTGAGATGCCTATGAGAAATTTTGCTTGTGAACTGTCAAAGCACTTTATAAATCTTCCTCAAAGTGTTTGGCCTGACATCTAATTTAATCTCCTTGACACTGAACCAGGGTCTTATCATGTGGCTGAGGCTGGTGTGGAACTTTGTAACCCAGCTCAGGGTGGCCTCAAATTCACAGTTCTCCTGCTTCAGCCTTCTGAGTGGCAAGGCCACAGGCATGTTCATTGTGCCCAATACCCATCTGATTTAATCTTTATGTGTGTTTGTGTTCATATGTGGGTGTCTGTGAATGCACAAGTATATATATATGGGGGGGCATTCATGCAAGTGTGCATGCACATTGTAGAAGCCAGAAGACAATCTGTCTTAATTACTTTTCTACTTCTGTGACAAAGCACTAGGACCAAGGCAACTTATAGAATGAGAGAAAAAAAGAAGAAGTTTATTGGAGGTATAGCTCCAGAGGGCGAGTCCATGACTCTCATGGCAAGAAGCATGGTGGCAGGCAAGCAGGCATGAGAACTTACATCTGATACAGTAAGAGCTCTCATTGGGAGGGGCATGGGTTTTCAAAACATCAAAGCCTACTTCCAGCGGCGTGCATCTTCCAACAGTTTGGCCCCATGTAATGATGAGGTCAAACATGGCACACTGTACTTCTGTCCTGTGAGAACAGCAGGCGTGATGTAGTAGAAGTAGGGAGGTCTTCCCCCTAGATTCCCCTAGAGAAGGCAGCACAGGGTGAATACTCACTACATATTCTCTCTTGTCCCTTCTTTTTTCTGTTCCTCATCCTGTCTTCATCACCCTTGGGTCTACAGGTATCTAAGACTTGATTTCCTGCCTGGCTGCAGAACTGGCTTATAGAATGATCTCCGGCCACTGGGTAGGGGGATTGTTGCCAAGAGCTGATTTTATGGGCCTGAGATCAGCTACCCACTGGGTGCTCTTTCCTTGTTCTTGGCTTGGGGAAGCTGATTGGGAAATCTGGAGCATGTCCATCCTGCTCCTGCTCTGGGCAATTTGATAAGAGCTCCAGTGTTGACAGGGTGACAAGGACAACTGTTAAATCTCGAAGCCACCTTATCAGACAAGAATCTTGAGATGGCAGTCCTCCAACCACTGAACTAATTTATGTATGTAACAAAGAGCAGCAAATACCCCAGGGAAAACCTTTGTTTGTTTCTTGTTGTTTTTTTTATTTTTTATTTTATCTCACTTCTGACAAGAGCAATTTTATCATCCATGTGTATCTTTGTTGACTGGAAATCGGAAGAACTATAGAAACTATGACCTAAAGAAAACTTCTATTTTTGTAATCCTTTCCCAAAAAAGTATCAGTAAAATCAAAGAGCTCTTTTCTAGAGAACAATCCCAACTCCACCTTGATCCACTACATTGTTTCTTGTGAAGCTGTGGTTTTTAGTTGCCAATTTTTTAAACAATGCTTATTCTGAGAAAGGGGCACTGCCAGCTACTGGGTGTGCATGCCTGTCAGAAAACATTACATCAAGTAGAGATGGCTGTGTGTGCCAAGTGTTGTTGGTTCATTGCTCATTTCTTATTTAAAAGAACCTGCATGTGTGTGTGTGTGTGTGTGTGTGTGTGTGTGTGTTAACCTGCACATGCACGCACACACACACACACACACACACACACACACACACACTCGCTAGGCACTGTAAAATGTAGAAAGGATTTGATTTTGATTTTATCACTGTGCTAAGTATAAGAGGGTGCCTTTAGCTATGATAGATCATTTCAGTGCTTCGTTGCCCTGTGTGATAAAAGGTCTGGCACACCACTGCAGTTGGCCCTCCTTTACTTAGAAGCATAAACACCAGGGGTATGTAATCTATCAACCTATACAGGATCCATTCTTAAACTGGAGAATTTCAAATATGTCTCTGGCCCTGAACTTGGTGACATTCAGATCATTAGAGGAGACACAGAGTTAGTGTCAGAGCATCGAAACCCAAAGCAGCAAGGCTTCACTTCTTGGGAGTTTCAGTTAATTCAATACATCCCACATCATACTTTCTAATGTTTGAATTCAAGGTCACTTTTCCTTGTCACCTCTTTGAAACTGTTGTGACAAGTCGGCTTTACTTTGTGGTCACTTACAAGTGCTTTTCAGTCTCCACACTGTACTTATGAGGTTGATTTCTTTTACATGAATTGCCTGAAGTTAAAGAATAACACATATGATGCTGACCTCCGGTGTATCCTGATTGGCATCCTATGTGCTTGCTGCTCCTAGAACCATGTATGCTTTTATTGAATGCAGACTTGCTATTGTTATGTTCTCCAGATGTCTTGTGTTCCTGTGTATTTCTTTTTTTAAAATAATACATTCCTAAGATATATATTCAAGTTTTTCCTCTATGAAATCTACTACACATTTCAGTTTATATTGCATTTGTGTTTTATATATTGTGAAGCTCCATTGTTCATTGATTTTAGATTATTGCATCCTCTGATAAATGATCTCTGTTAATTAATAAGTAATATCTTTTTTACCTTAACAATGTGTTTTCTGCTTAACAACCATTTAGTTGATATTAATACAATGCCTATTCTGACTGGCTCTTAAGACACTTTTTTTTCTTTCTTGAGACAGAGCCTTGACTTGGCTGAAACTTGATATGTAAACCAGTCTGACTTCTAACTCATAGATCCACCTGCCTCTATCTCTATCTCTATCTCTATCTCTATCTCTATCTCTATCTCTATCTCTATCTCTATCTCTATCTCTGCCTCTTGAGTGCTGGAATGAAAGATTTGTGTCACCATATCCAGCTAGATACTTCTTTTTAAGCAGCATGGCTCCTAAGCGTTTAAGTGACATGATTTGCCTAGTCCAATCTTAGTGGTTCAATGCCATGGTTGGAGACTATTCTTTGTTCATTATAGTGAACAGCCTCTTCATACTCTTTGAAAGTACTTCTATCACTGCTTTCTCTCCCATTTATGGAGTCTCTTGGCAGTACTCACAATGCTCTTAGTAGCATACTTCATTTTCTTCTTTCTCTGTCTCTCTGTCTCTCTCTGTCTCTCTCTGTCTCTGTCTCTGTCTCTGTCTCTGTCTCTCTCTCTCTCTCTCTCTCTCTCTCTCTGTGTGTGTGTGTGTGTGTGTGTGTGATTGTATTTTTCCTAAGAAGACTTCCAGTGATTCCTAGTCAGTGCTATCAAGTGAGTTTATACTTACTTCTGGAACTCCAAGTCATCTGTCTTCTTTAATCCTAGGTGAAATTTACATTTTAATTTTGCGGTTTGAGTTTCAGCTGTCATTTAGGTCATAGAAATGCTTAGCACATGGCTAGTATCTTCAGTTCTTTGAGATCACTGTTTATCTTCTACCAAAGACACTTACCTGTCTGACTGCTCTTTCTAAGGCTTTCCATGCAGGTCCCCTCATCTATTTTAATTAGGAGCTCTTCCAGAGCCTTCTATAACATGTCAGGACCATGACTTTCTTCCAGCACTGTGTCTGTCTAGTCTGGAATCTTACCTACTCATCGAATTTTTAGTAACTTCATTTATGACACCTGAGTATTTCCCTTGGTAGAGTTTAAGCTTGAAAATGTATTAATTATTATCTAGATATTCAATTTCATATGATAGGACTTGTGTTTATGGTAGAGTATACCCACCTCATGGACAATACACTGTATTTTTTTGTACACTTGCACCATTGATAATATTAATTTGCCAATTAAGTATTGTAAGAAGTTAAAAATAATAACTAATAAAAATAAAGGAGTAATAACAAGGATATAACAGGTTTCTAAATTATTAAATTTTTATTTCTGGAACTTTCCGTTTAATATTTTCAGACTAGAATTGCATGTGGTAACAGAAACCACAGAAACTGTAGCTATGGGGCGGGTGGAGGAAGCTCATACCCAGTACATTACACCCTGCTAGACACAGCTAAAGCTTTTTATATTCTCTTCTTAGCAAAGACAGAAAGCCACAAATTAAGAAATCAAAGGAGCTCTAAGTTGAACTTAAAAGCAGTATTTTATTTAATTCATATGAGTACTTTATTCTAGGAAATTAAAAGTATCTAAGAATATGTTTGATATATATATATATATATATATATATAACATTTCAAAATAACTTTTAATTGGATCAAACACCCATTTAAGAATATTAAGTAAATTGAGTGAATTGAATAAATATGAATTTATATATGATGAAAGTAAAAAGCATACAAGTGTTATATTGATACTTAGATTTATGGAATACTAGAAAGTCTTTGATGTTCTTCCAAAATTCTGTCATAGCTTTAAAGATGTATGTTTATACTTTCACAACCCGGGCAAGAAGATATGTGTTGTAAAACGGAGGCTCTGTTGGGACCATGGAAATGGGTTATCCAAATTAACGATACCATTGAGACGGCAGTGTGAGCCAGATATTCCCTGTGAAGGAATAAAGTTTGCTATGTAGTCTGAATAGTCTCAAAGCAAAACAGGATAGAAACCATTTCTTGTGCATGTGCCCAGCAGCTTTAGCTCATCACAGGCACCCGAATCTAGCCGGGCAGAGCCCGCACAGCCATCAAGGCAGGAGGAAGGTGACACCGCATACACTTGTTCCTAAGTCTTTCCATTAGCTACAGCAAGTTATGGAGTCAACAACCCAATGTCAGGAAAATTCACTCGGAAGATTAGAAGCCAGGGACATGCCGCAACATTACTCCATCCAGTGAAGAAACCACAGAAGTGTCGTGAGGCGTCCTCTAGGTGGAGACGTGTAGCCAGTTCGGCAGCCTTCTGCCGCCTACTGTTTTTCATCAGGACACGCCTTTCCTACAGATGTTCATGCTCCTAAGAGTATCCCCGGATCTCTCCTAGACTTGCCGTAGGTTCTTATGGCTCAGATTTCCCTTATACCTGATGAATACCCATGAGCTTGTCGCAGTTCTTGCCTCCACACCCCCACACGTCCCATCCCCCGAGTGTGGCCTTCAGCTTTACCCTTCCCTGGTGCCTGCCTGCATGGTGTTCCAGCTGAACAGCTCAGGCTCAGTTCCATGACACCAGGGAGCAGGAGGCATGCTAGGATCTGCAGGTTTGTGCAGCTGTGAAATTACCTTTTACCTGGGTTCATACCCAGTTCTTAGGAATCTTAGCTATGCTTTGTCTAAACACGTACAACCCATACTCAATTAACCCACTGCTTCTGATGTTATTTTTGTTATTGGTTATTTTATTTATTTACATTTCAAATGTTATCCTCCTTCCTGGTTTCCCCTCAGCAAGCCCTCTATCCCATCTCTCCTCCCCCCTGCTTTTATGAGGGAGCTCGCCCACCCGCCCACTCCCACCTCACCTCCCTAGCATTCCTCTGCATTGGTGCATCAAGTCTCCACAGGACCAAGCCCCCCCCCCCCCACTCCTATTGATGTCAGATAATGCAATCCTCTGCTACATAAGCAGCTGGAGCAATGGGTCCCTCCATGTGTACTCTTTGGTTGGTGGTTTAGTCCCTGGGAGCTCTGGGTTGTTCAGTTAGTTGATATTGTTGTTCTTCTTATGGGGTTGCAAACCCCTTCAACTCCTTCAGTCCTTCCTCTAACTCCTCCACTGGGGTCCCAGTGCTCAGTCTGATGGTTGGCTGTGAGTATCCACATCAGTGTTGGTCAGGCTCTGGCAGAGCCTCTCAGGGGACAGCCATACCAGGCTCCTGTCAGCAAGCGCTTCTTGTCATCAGCAATAGTGTCTGTGTTTGGTGTCTGTATATGGGATGGATCCCTAGGTGAGGCAGTCTCTGGATGGCCTTTTCTTCAGTCTCTACTCCACTCTTTGTCCCTACATTTCCTTTAGACAGGAACAATTCTATGTTAATATTTTGGAGATGGGTGGGTGGCCCCATCCCTCAATGGGGGGCCATGTCTAATGTATGGATACGGTCTCTACAGGTTCTCTCTCCCCTTTGTTGGGTATTCCAGCTAATGTCACCCCTGTTGGGTCCTGGGAGCCTCTTGCCTTCCTAGCATCTACGACTTTCTAGTGGCTACCCCCAGTTATTTCTTAACTGTAAGGACACTTGAAACTCAGACAATGCTTTATTGTTTACAGGAAGGTCCATGTGCATTGTGCTTTATTCTTTCTAGGAGGTCTTGTTTGTGTTGGGTTTATTCCCCATAGCCTGGGATGTTGAATATTTATCATCTCTCTTTAAAACTCTTAAAACTGGAAGCCCATTTTCTCAGTCAACCAGCCCATCAATGGTTAAGGGAACCACAACTCACAACCCTGACCTCATATTCAGAACTTCTGCAGTTACTTCATTGTCTTACTGGTGAATCACAGAACTCATAAACCCCACAAAATTTAGGTGGATACTCTGTCACATTTAAAGCCCTCCCGTACCTGTTTTGAGTTGGGGGCCTGCACATTCATGTTCACTGTCAAGTGGACTTTCTGACATCTGTTGTGAGCTCAGTGTGATGGTCAGGAGGAATCTGGGGGCTCTTTATTCATTGATTTGAAGATTGACTCTTGGACCGAAGGCTAGAGAAACTGTGTGTATGTGTTCAGGGTCTTCTGTGTAATATTTACTAGGTGTTTACCCTCCTGGGTACTGCAGATATAACAGCGATTAAGATAGATTTGATGGCTTCACATAGAGAAAACGCTTAGGTTGGAGAGCAAAATTTGGTACATTGATGATAGGTGTGGTGGCTTCTGTCATCACGCATATTGAAGAATTGACACATTCTCCTCTTACTGGTGAGGAAACAGAATGATAAGATGAAATGATATGTGTTGTAGCACACAGGAAGTGATTTAATTTAGTTGCTTTGTTTTAATTTTGTTCTTTTGTTCTTGAGAAATAGTCTCATGTACCTGCCCTGGTCCCAGTCTCCTTATGTAGCTGAAGTTGGCACTGGTCCTCTTGTCTCCACCTCCCAAGTGCCGAGATAACAGTCATGTGCCACCACACCCAGATTAATCTCAGTTTTGACTGTAACTGCTCTTAGCAGCCTTTTTCTACAAGACAGGTAGCTAGATTTAATGCTAAGGAGAATCACACGGATGGATTGAGACAACAGTGTGTGTGTATGTGTGTGTGTGTGTGTGTGTGTGTGTGTGTGTGTGTGTGTGTGTGTGTGTGTGTGTGTGTGTATGAGTGTGTGGGTGTGTTATAGAACAAACTATACTATCCTGAGAAATCAGGAATCTGTGCCTCTGAGGATTTTCAAAACCAGGGCCTGGAGGCCAGGCCGAGGGCTTGCTGGTTAAGCAGGGAAACTAGAGTTTGCATTCCAGTACCTGCATAAAAACCTGGGCTATCACTCACACCCCCAGAGTAAAGACAGAAGGATTGCACAGCTGCCAGACTCATTGCCATTCATGAGCTCCAGGTTCACTGAGAAGCCCTATCTCAGAGGAACAAGGAAGAGACCAACAGAGCAGGACACTGAGTGCCCTCCCCTGGCCTGCACGTGTTCACGTGTAACTAGAGAGTGAATGTAGGGCCTTTCACATACCAGACAGGCACTCTGCTACAGAACGGTATCTCCCAGCTTTGCCCACTGTCCCTCAGCTCTGGTGCAGCATCAGTTTTAGGGAACACATCGACTCAAAGCCACAGATTTTGTAAAGAGACACTCCCTATGTTAGTCAGCTTCCCGTTGCTGACAAGACAGTTGAATGATCAACTTAAAAAGAGGAAGGAATTATATTTGACTGACTGTCGTGTCAGAAGTTTCAGTCTATGATAGTTGGGTCATGCTGCATTTGAGCCTATGGTGAGGTGGAATATCACGGCAGCAGTGAGTTACAGAGCATAGCTATCACAGCCAGGAAACAGAGACCTGAGGCAGTGTCCCAATATTTCTTCAATGTTATTCCCAATGACGTACCTTCTTGCTAGTAGGCCTGTCCTCCTATAGATTCTACACCTTCTAGGAGTGCTATAGCCTGGAAACCAGACCTTTACATTTGGGCCTTTGGGTATGTTTAAAACTTGCTGGTGCTGTGTTTTAGAAGGGTCTATGGAGATGCTGGGGAAGACATCGGCCACTGTAGAGCTATATGGAGCACTGTGCATTGGTTCGACTCCATCCTTCTATCTCCACAAGGAAGAGGTTAAGGGTTCTGGTCTACTCTAGTCTCAGCGCATAGTAGACCGTCAGTGCATATTTGTTCAATAAACAGAGCTAGTCTCCCTATTACCAGAGGCTGAGAACCTTTTTTTTTGTCACCTCAGTGATTTGTCAATGACCAGTGGACTTAGCCTGACTCCTTCAGAAATTGATGAAACTCTCAGTGTTTGGTAGGTCCAGACTGGCATGGAGAAAAGGCTCATTGATAAGGGATGAGACCTAATTTTAGAAGTAGAATAAAAAGGTGACCTATGTCAACTTGGATTCATGCCTACGTCTGAAGATTTACCATAAGGGATTAAAATGTCATGGAAGCCAATAAGAGAGATATAAGACCATGATAAGTGAACATTTACTGAACAACGTCCAGAGAATAAAAATGAAGGGAAATTCATGGTTTACAACCACCAGCTTCCTAGAAGAACATACACATTTGTCCAGTTCTCTGTTTTCCCAGTTTTCTTTTGCAGAGGAAGGTGACACAGGGGCTGGGCTCAGCTCTGAGCAGAGACAGGAGGATCATTTTCACTAACACATAGCGACAAAGAACCTTCAAATATTCAACAGCAGGGAGGGAAAGACTGTCAGTTCTGACTTCTCAGGGATGTGAGGCCTTTACTTCTCATTGCTTCGCCTTTCAATAACTGAGCAAGATAGGTTGTACATCCCTAATTTATAAGTTTAAAAGGTAAGGCTGGTGGAGTACCACGACCTTGGCCCATGTGACTGAGGTATTAGGCCCATGTTTATAGGAAGAGAACGGGCCAATACTCGGATCTGTCTACTCTAAAGCACACCTGTTGCATTTCATGTTGAAAAAAAATGCATGCTTTATGTCCATTGCGATGAGTTAGCTCTTTGCACTTTCTCTTTCTGAAGTCTTACCGGGTTTGTATTTGCTTGTGAGAGATGAGACAAGTGGCCATTGTACACAGCCAAACTGCTGTTCAGGGTGTCAATGAAATTGACATTTGTGGTTCTCATTCACAGTGACTCACTGCATTTGGGGCCATGTAACAATGGGCTCCGCTCACATACTTGCCTTATTTCAAATCAGTTGAAATGTTTATCCTCTATTCTCTGTTTATTCGTTTTAAAGATGATAAAACATGTGCGCGCATGCGCACCTGTGATGTGTGTGTGTGTGTGTGTGTGTGTGTGTGTGTGTGTGTGTGGTGTGTGTGTGTGTGTATAGAGGGTGTGCATGTGTGTTTAATGCTCTTCTTCTTGCTTCTTTTCAGACCCCCGTCAGAGGATGAAGGAATGGATATCCACTTCGAGGAGGGAGTGCTGAGTCCCAGTGCCGCAGACATGAGGCCCGGTGAGAGAAACGTCTGCTCATTTTACTCATGGCCTGCTCCGCGCAGACATTATTATTCAGTGAGAGGACCACATCCCGTGCATCTGCTTGTGATGTCAGTGACAAAAGTAAAGAGAGGGAGAAAATGTGTGAGAGAAAGGTGTCAGGCCTGGGTTGGTTAATTTAAGAGCTGACTTAAACATCTGTGTGCTCACAGTTATATGAGCCACAGCGTGTGATCTCCTGGGCCTGTCCTTATCTGCCTGTAATTGGCTGCCATTTATTACCAACTTACAGACTATGCCTATATTCAGTAACAGATATATAATTATATGGGTGATTAATATGGGAAATAGTTTAACAAGAATGCTCTGTGTCCTAACTGTAAAAAGCCAAACTGGAGCTGAAGGTGTATCTGTTATCTGTTCATCTAGCATTCACAGAGCCCAGTTTGAAACTCAGCATCACACACACACACCATCACCACCACCACCACTACCACCACCACCACCACCACTACCACCACCACCACCAACACCACCACCACCACCACCACCACCACTACCACCACCACCAACACCAACACCCAAAATTTTACTTTATAAGGGTTTAAATTCAAGGAAAAAATGAATTATAAACAAATAGGAGTTCTAACCTCTCACTTCTAACCTACATGGTTCTCACTTTATAGTAACGTCTCTCCCTTGTACTGCACTAAGGCCAAAGTCAGACCAAAATGCTGAGCATAGCATCGTTGAAATAAGAAGAAAGAAAACAATGTGGTATGCTTGCTGTTGTAGTATTTAAAGTATTCGGCAAAATCCGAGTCATGTGGCCTTTTTAGAAGAGTTGCTATTGAGTTTCAAGTCCAGCACCTCATATTTAAAAGGCAAAAGCTTTATTAGTAAGTCATATGCCAATGCACTTAAAAAAAAGTCCTGTATGTCTCTACAACTCTTCATAGTCACAGTATAACTTCAAATAATAAAAATCATTAAGGCTATGGTTAGTAGCAGTTAGTTATATACGGTTATTTAAATTAATTTTAAAAATAAATTTAAAAAATTAAATTTAATTCTTTAGTAACATGAGTGTCACACTAAACTCTCAATAGCCACAAATAAAACAATCAGCACAAAATTTCTTGTGGATATAACTGTTCTGAGAATTTCTGTGACATACAAACTGCTTTTTTTTTTTCAAATGTTTCAAGGGAAATACTTTTCAAGTGGTATGTTAAGACAGTCCATGGTGCACAGTGTGAGAGACAGTCTATGTGGAAACACAGCATTCTGATAGGCTAACAAAAGAACAGTACCGTTGTTTAGGACCTGGGCAGAGTTGCAGGGCATACCAGATGCCTTTTAAATGCTTTGTGCCAGGAAAGCGCATCACTCTGGCTTTGGGTGAGGCTAGGAAACGTTTCTTCTACCACACCGTCACACAGAACACTCCTGTGACCAAAGATGTCAGCGTTTTCATACAAATGCCAGATAGATATCCTATGCTTCGTCTCAGTGCTGACACAGCTGCCTAGACGGTTCCAGTTCCCACGGGTTAAAGGCTCAGTCCCACAAGACAGCCCCCACTTAGCCACCAACTGCAGTCTCAGGCTAGACCTGTGTGCTCTGACCAACTGACTGCAGACTGGAGTTTCCACGGCCCCCTCCATCCTCGGGCTTAATAATTCACTAGGACAGCTTACAGAACTCATGGAGACACGTCACTGTTTCCTACTGATTTAATACAGAGAGTGAATTAGGCCACAGATAACTGTGCAGTTCGAAAGACCCACAGGACGGGTGCTGATCAATTCAAACTTTGAAACTGGAAGTGTGGCCTTGAGACTTGCAGTTCTAGAGTTTCCCAGAGGTTCAAATGCCTCTGGGTACCATAAATAGAGTGGAGAGCTGAAGGGGGCAGAGATAGAAGAAAAGGAAATTTAAAAGGTACAGGAAAAGGAAGAAATTTGGTATAGTAAAGTTACCCTAATACTAGAATATCCATCATGGAAGCACACATCATTTATCAATGTTATATTCATTTTGTCCCTTGTAGCTGGGCTAGCTCATTCCCAGGAAGTCATGTCCCACAGAGGAGGGAAAGTCTAGCTGTAGATAGATCCTAAGACCACACTAAGTACCAAGGTTGCAGTCAGGTACCAGGACAGAGACAATAAACTGTACATCAGTGTTTCTCAGTTAAGAATGTTATAGTCAACATGGGATTATTATCCTACGCAATGAATTCTATATAGTATTAACCTCTATTAAAGATACTAGTAATAATAGAACTAGATTTTAGCCAGTTGGAACTAGATCAAAGCATCCCTTTTACAGTTCTCCTTGACTAGGGTCAGGGTTGTTTGGATAGCTACTTTTTCCCTATATAATTGACTAGGTATGAATCTTAATTAGTGCTTCTATTTTTATGACAAAGCACCATGACTATCTGGAAATGGTGGCACGTGCCTTTAATCCTAGTGCTTGGGAGACAGAAGCAGGCAGACTTGTGTGAATTAGAGGCCAACCCGGTCTACATAGTGAGTTCCAGGACCAAAGAGAGAGAGAGAGACAAACAAAAATCAAAAACAAAACAGCAATACAATTTTGGGAGGAAAGGGTTCCTTCAGGCTTACAACTCTCAGTCACAGCCCATCATCAAATAGAGTCTATGCCGGAACCCCCAGGCAGGAACTGAGCCAGAGGCCGGGGAGGAGTGCTGCTTACCGGCTTGCTTCCAGTTTGCTCAGCTTGCTTTTATACATATAGTACCAGTTACCCAGGGCTGACATCACTCACAATGGGCTGGGCTCTCCCACATCAATTACTAGTTAGGAAGATGTCCCGTAGGTTTGCCTAAAAGCCCATCTGGTGGAGATGTTTTCTTGACGATTCTAGCCTGTGTCAGGATGACATGAAAACTAGCAGGAACAGTGGGCAAAATGATTTTCCGGGTGTATACAGATAGCAGTCTGTTTTAATGACAGTACCTCCTTGAGAAGTGGAGCTAACACTAAGTGCCAGTTGTTTTTGTAAGCCTGCCTTCTTCATTAAGGACATTGTAGTATTTACCAACGTATTTGCATTTTACTGTTGTCTGCCACTTAAGGCTTGATGCATGAAGTTAGTTAACGACTCTATGTGGCAATTATACTTACAAACTCTGAAAAAGGGACAATCAGTAAGTAAGTGACCATGTCACTGCGGTCCTGAATCAGCTCATCTCTGTCCTTTTAAGAATGGAAAGCTAGGAAGGCTCAAGCTGGAGGAGAATCAAACATGTCTCCTGCATCTAGAGAAGGCCCAGTCTCTTACTTGAGGGAAATCGAGGGCGAGAGATTGCTTCTGTAGACCTACTGAGCTCAGTTAAGTGGGATCTGGTAACTGCCATATTACTGTTTCCCATCTGTCCTAAGCTAACCAGGGACCTTTAAGGTCATTATAGAGAAACAGGGCTTAGATGAACACCATTCACCATGATGAGTGTTTTGTGTTTGACTTATGCAAGGCACACATACCCACCTCATAACTGAAGAATGGTTCTTTTGTGAGGCAGGTAAAGTCACTCTTAGGTTCTTGATAGGAATGATTAATGATGATTATGGTGTCATATACAAACATAAAATGTGTTTAGGACAATGAAGAATTTGGTTTCAGGCCTACTGGGGAAGACCTGAAGAGTTTGGTTTAGGAGAGAATCCTTTCGTCTGGGGGCTAACAAGCCAATCAGCCTGAATTTTAGAGGGCCATGACTTTAATAGCCTGCTCCTTGGATATGTAAGGCAGTTAATTCACAAGGACTTTTCTCAGTCTGGGAGTGTTGTTTAAAGTACTAAGTTTTCCTGAAGACCCACTAAGATAGTAGAAGTCAATCAGCTCTTGGCTGTGTCTGTCAAGAGATTAGGCCAGAGTTTTAGAAGAATGTTTGCTTAGAGCTGCTCTGACAATCATCAAATGGTATGGGCAGCTACTGAGTGACTTGTAGAATATGCACCAGTCAGGTACTGAAAGCAAAATTCAGGGCTTATGTTTGAGCATCTGTTTAGCCTTTAGCACGTAATCATAAGAAATCTCCACTAAAGTCATTCTAAGATCCAAATGCAAAACTCCCTTTAGCCATGCCTTCTCCAAGTAAGTAAACTAATTGATACAATTTCTCAAAGCACAGCTGATGTATTTTCATTGAAAGCTCAAATTTTGAGCAGATCTAATTGAGGAACATATAAAATGAACAAATTGTGTATTCCTCCACATCGGAAATTCTTCAGTAATAGCATGCAGTCCACATTTTGTTTGATACACATGTGTGAAGGTTTTAACATCATATTACATATGGCTTTCCAAAAAGGTCATTGAATCAGATAGGGTATGTAGTGGTTTGAATAGATTTGGCCCCCATAGACTCATGTGTTTGAATATGCTTGACCCAGGGAGTGGCACTATTAGGAAGTATGGCCTCTTTGGAGTAGGTGTGGTCTTGTTGGAGGAAGTATGTCACTGTGGGGGTAGACTTTGAGACCCTCCTTCTAGCTGCCTGGAGAACAACCTTCTGGTTGCCTTCAGAACAAGATGTAGAACTCTTAGCTCCTCCAGCTCCATATCTGCCTGGACACTGCCATGTGAATCTGCCATGTTTCCTGCCTTGATAATGAACTGAACCTCTGAGCCTGTAACCAGCCCCTGTTAAATATGTTGCCCTTTATAAGATGTGCCTTGGTCATGTGTCTCTTCACAGCAATAGAAACTCTAAGATAGGATGATTTCTTGTTGGGGGACAGAAAGAATTGGGAGTTGAACCTGGGGCTTCATGCATACTAGGCAAGTACTATACCACTGCGCTACATCCCTCAACCTCTTGCAGTCAGGTTTTCAAGGATGCTCAAATTTCATATCCTAAAAAGGAAACTCAGAGAAGAGTCAACAGCAGGAAAAGAGGACACTCAAGAGAGTATGCTTCTTGCTTAAGTTGCTTGGTTTTATAACTTTGTACTAAGTGAGTACACAGGAAACTCATTCTGAAATACCCAAAGTACTTCAAAGGGTACTGTCTGGTTTCAAACCATCATGGAGAATTTGAAGCTATCAAGTCAGGAATCTTCACGATGAGGGCCCAGGGCTTAGCCATAAGAGACACTGCAGTTCTGGAATGCCGGTTGCTCAGCAGCCTTCTTAGGACAGCAGCTCCCCATGGGAAACCATTCTAGTTTGCTTTCTATTGCTGTGACAAACACCATGAGCAAAAACAATTCAAGGAGGAAAGGGTTTGTTTGGCTTACACTGTCAGCCACATGCACCTCGTCCTTAAGGAAAGTTATGGCAGGGGCTCAAGCCTGAACTGAAGGAGACACCATGGAGGAATGCTGCTTACTGGCTTGCTGCCTAGGCCTCTGCTCAAATAGCTTTCTTCTTCTTCTTCTTCTTCTTCTTCTTTTTTCCATTTTTTATTAGGTATTTAGCTCATTTACATTTCCAATGCTATATCAAAAGTCCCCCATACCCCCCCCCACTCCCCTACCCACCCACTCCCCCTTTTTGGCCCTGGGGTTCCCCTGTACTGGGGCATATAAAGTTTGCAAGTCCAATGGGCCTCTCTTTGCAGTGATGGCCGACTAGGCCATCTTTTGATACATATGCAGCTAGAGACAAGAGCTCCGGGGTACTGCTTATTTCATATTGTTGTTCCACCTATAGGGTTGCAGTTCCCTTTAGTTCCTTGGGTGCTTTCTCTAGTTCCTCCATTGGGGGCCCTGTGGTCCATTCAATAGCTGACTGTGAGCATCCACTTCTGTGTTTGCTAGGCCCTGGCATAGTCTTACAAGAGACAGCTATATCTGGGTCCTTTCAGCAAAATCTTGCTAATGTATGCAATGGTGTCAGCGTTTGGAAGCTGATCATGGGATGGATCTCTGGATATGGCAATCACTAGATGGTCCATCCTTTCGTCACACTTCCAAATTTTGTCTCTGTAATTCCTTCCATGGGTGTTTTGTTTCCTATTCTAAGAAGGGGCAAAGTGTCCACACTTTGGTCTTCGTTCTCTTGAGTTTAATGTTTTTAGCAAATTATATCTTATATCTTGGGTATCCTAAGTTTCTGGGCTAATATCCACTTATCAGTGAGTACATATTGTGAGAGTTCCTTTGTGATTGGGTTACCTCACTCAGGATGATGCCCTCCAGGTCCATCCATTTGGCTAGGAATTTCATAAATTCATTCTTTTTAATAGCTGAGTAGTATTCCATTGTGTAAATGTACCACATTTTCTGTATCCATTCCTCTGTTGAGGGGCATCTGGGTTCTTTCCTTCTTCTATAGCTCAAGAACTCCTGCCTAGGTGCATCCCACAGTGAGCTGAGCCCTCCTACATCAATTAGCAATCAAGAAAATGCCTCCCAGGCACACTCACAAGTTTAGGTTTCCATAACAATGAAGACTCGCTCAGATAACAGGCAGCATCAAATTGATAGGTGAAACTAAGAAGTTCTATTCCTTGTTAACATCACATTAAACCGTACCCTCTCCTTTCTTGTTTATCCCAAAAATCTCCCATTAATACCTTAATATAAAATATAGTACAGCTTTAAAACTCCAGTCTTTAACATTTCTAACACTTTAAAAAAAATCCAATGTCTTTCTTAAGTCCAAAGTCTTTTAACTGTGGGCTCCCCCTCTTCTAATTTTGAGAGGGAAGCACCAAGTTATAGTGACAATCAAATCAAAGTAAAACTAAAACCCAACAACTTAAAAGGGTCAGTGTCCAGCATCTGGAACTCACTCATTCATGATCTTCTGGGCTCCAAAGGGCTTCGGCAGTGTCACATCTCTGGCTTTGGTGTCAGTAAGTTATATAGCTTGTCTTGTAGCTCCTGCTCCACTCCACACCTGACACTGTCCTTAGTGGATATCCTACAGTCCATGCATCTGCAATAATCTGTGTTCTTACTGCAACTGAGGCTTCACCTTCCCCAATGGCTTTCCCTGTTCTCTCTTAGGGGACTCTGACCCTGGCACACAGTGCTAAGCCTCAGCCACTCTTCATGAATCCCTTTCTGCCTTCAAAACCAGTTCCTTGTGGGAGACTCTTATTTATTTCCAGGATCCCCCCTGGACCACAGATTTGAGTCCTGATTACGTTCTAGAAGAATCTACCTCCATAGTGGTAGTCTCCTTGGTACCAGATTCTAGAAGACTTTGGAAGTTGGAAAAAGCCATTGACTGTTGTAAGCAGAGCTTAAGGGGCAGGTTCTACTAGGAGCCTAAAAGACAGTAGTGTTGAGGCTAATGTGAAGAGTGGAGTCCTGGCTCCTGAGGTTTCAGAGTGGGAAAAAGGATCTTATCAGCAACTGGGCTAGAGGCCATTTGTGCACTGTTTTAGAGAAGAATCCAGCTGACTTCTGTCCATGTTCTAAGAATTTGCATGAGAATATATCAAGAAGTAGTAGACTAACTTCTTTGATGGAAGAAATGTCTCAAAAACATAACATTGAGTCTGTGACATGGTTACTTACTGATTATTCATATGCAGATCTACAGTGAAAAAAAGCAAGTGGGGCAGAAAGAAAGAAACAATATTTCTCTCAAGATTATGTGCGGATGAGTCTCTATCTACTAAAGAGATTAGAGCTGTTAAGGAGAGGTTGCTCAGCCCTGGAACAATAGAAAAGCTACCCTTAGGGCAGGTGCCAACTTCTGTATTGGTTTTTGTTGTTGTTGTTTCTGCTGTGATAAAATAGTATGACCAAACTCAAGAAAGAGCTTCCTTTGGCTTACAGTTCCAGAGGCTACCTGTTCACAGTGGTGGGGAAGGCGTGGCAGCAGGAACAGGAAGCTGAGCAATCACATCTTAGCTGCACACAGAAAGAAGAAAAAGAGAGACATGAGGCAAGGCAACCAGCCCCCAAGTCTCACCTCCAGTGATGGACTTCTTCCAGCAAGGCTGCACCTTCTAAAGACTTTGTAATCTCTCATGAACAGAACCACCTCAAGTACTCAAATTCATGAATCAGGGGTGGTATTTCTTATTCAAACCACAATAGTAACTAAACATGAAAGTTACCTTTCTGGAGCTGGAGAGATGACTCAGCAGTTATGAGGACTGGGTACTCTTCCAGAGGACCTGGGTTCAATTGCCAGCACCCACATAGCAACCAACAACCATCTGTAACTCCTGTTCCAAGCGATCCGAGGTCTTCTTCTGGCCTTCAAGGATATTGCACAAACATGGTGCACAGACATACATATGGCAAAATGTACACATAGTATAAAATAAATAAATATTAAAGGGACAGAGAAAAAGAGAGAAGGAAGGAAGGAAGGAAAGGGGAAAGAAGGAAGCAAAGAAGGAAGGAAAAAAGAAAGAAAGGTAGTTTCCTTTTGTAGAATCCAAATTTCTATCACATGAGTCTGCCTGTCCTAGACATCTACCTACCTAGTCAAGAGATATTCTTCCTAAGTAGCAGGCAACAAGGGACAAATAAACTTTTATAACCTTAACCAACGAGACAGGAAGTTTGGAAGCTGAAAGAATTCACATGATCTAAAGTTACTGGGAGTTGATAAAAACCAAAACCAAAACCAAAACAACAACAAACCAAAGACACCTCTAAGCATGTCATGTCCCTGGCAGCCTTGAAGGTACATCCCATCTCTGACAACATGTGATGCCAATCAACCCAAAATCAGAAACTGTAAAAGAATTTAGAGTGCTCCAGAGAAGCTCAGATGGTACAGGGGGACTGGGAGGAGGAAGCTGCAGACGACGGACCTTCTAAATGTAACATGAGAAATAAGCCGGCTGACATAGGAAAGTTGCCATCACATTAGTGTTCCTATTAGCAGGCCATGCATGACAGACAGCTAGATCTAAGTCCAACTGAAATGCTCCTCTGCCATTTTAGGACAGTTGAGGCTGTACTCACCGTAGGATGTTAGGGAGGGGCATTTTTGGTCTTGGCTCAATTTAAAAGTTCACGTTCCTGTGCCCAGTTCATTGTCTTGACCAGTGTGATAACAGGTGAACATTCTACATTGCTATCGACTCTGTTTTGATATGCTCATTAAATGTTACTGTTTTCGTGATTATTTTTTCTAAAGGTATAGAAGAAAGACTGCCCCTGCCCCGTACCTTAATATGCCCACTAATGTGTACTTCCAGCACACACCGCTCAAGAGTTTCTGGATTGTTTTGTTGCACTTTGTGTGGTGGTAGGATGGAGCCGAGGGCACCACTCACAGTAGGCGATCTGTCTACCGCTGAGCCCAGTGCCAAAGAACTCAACAGAGATGCTTCAAATTCAGGCTATAAGATCAATATAATCCAAATAGGGCTTGCAAGTGAAAAGGGATGCTAGGAGTCAGAATGGTTGGATCCAGAGATAAAGAGCAAATATTTTTTCCTAGCTCATAATGGCTATCTCCCTTTGTGCGGTTTGAATAAGCTTGCACAAAAAGGACTTGTGCAACTCTGATTCTATCCACTAAAAGGCTCATGGGCAAAGAGAGGATGCAAGCTGCTTCTGTCAGCCTTAGCATGGGTCATCGTGAGCATTATAAACAGTAATGTTGGGTGATATGCGGTGATTTGCTTGGTAAATTCAAATAATCTAACTAAGGTACTTAAGGTTTTACAGAAAGAAAAAAAAAAAGAAAGACAGGATGGGCCACTGAATAATCATGTACAGAGCTAACAGAACCTTAAAATAGTGTTTTTGATGTTTTCTATGAGTTTAATAGAAAGTTCCTTACCTCCCTTCCATAGAAATAATGTGTACAAGAACCATAAGGAAATATATATGCTTAACTATTGTTTCTTATCCAGTATACTCCATAACATTCTGTATAATATAGCACAGTGACGTCTGAAACCTAAACAGTAAAACAGAACAAGCGAACAAGCAAAGGTTTCTATCCATATAGCAATATTTCCCAGCTTCTGTTTTCATATGGCCAGGGACCATGTGCTGAATGGAAGCCAATACTGATGGATTGCTTTCCCAGAAAAGGGTCCAGGAGTGTGTGTGTGTGTGGGGGGGGGTACTAGAGAGATGGCTCAGCCGTTTAAATGCCTGCTGCTTTTCAGAGAACTGGAGTACAAGTCCCAGCACCTGTGCTGGGTGACTTATAACCACCTATAGCTCCAGTTCCAAGGAGGTCTGATGTACTCTTCTGGCACCTGCATATATGTGGCATACACATGCATACACATTAACCTTAAAAAAATCCTTAGGGAAAAAAAAAGCATTCAAATGGCTCACACACATATCCTAACACTGGAGGTTGAGGGTGCATGTTTAAGTCTGGGCTATAGAGCAAGTACCTGTCTTATAAAACCAAATGAGGAAGGAAGGACATAGGGATACATTGGAGGCAGGGTCCAAATCCCTTATTAGGGCTTTTTCCCTTGGGGCCCAGGTGCATTCCGGAGAGCCACATGTATGAACTAATGTTGTTATGGTTTCTTCCTTTAGAACCTCCCAATTCTCTGGATCTCAATGGCAGTCACCCTAGAAGAATCAAGCTCACAGCCCCAAATATCAACCTCTCTCTGGACCAAAGTGAAGGATCTATTCTCTCTGATGATAACCTAGACAGTCCGGATGAGATTGACATCAATGTGGATGAACTCGATACCCCTGATGAAGCAGACTCTTTTGAATATACTAACCATGGTAAGTTTCCTAGATAGTGAGGCCGACGTTGTGTAAATAAATGATCGTCTAGGTAACACTACAAGCAACTCTTTCATTGTTGTGCAGGTGGCTATTCTCTGTGACTCTAGAAGCTTCTGTTGGAATCTCCCACCGGGCTGTCCATGATTGGCAGTTTAGAGTGTGATAGAGTAGGTTTAATTCCCCCAGAAGTTACTCATTGGCAACTATTACCCTTTGGTGAAATCTCTACCCTATGCTACAATGTAGGAAAACTGAGGTTGTATGTACAAAGAAAGGGACTTGAATCTGGGTTGCAAAGTTTGGAGAGGAGAAACCAGAGTTTACAAATCCCTTTATACAAACTCTTGCAGTCTAGAGTGCTCACCTCCTCAGACCCCTCGAACCCTGATTAGGCATGTCTAGTTCAGTCTCTTTACAGGTGCCACCTCTTTGATGGGCCTTCTGTGATTTGTACTGTCCCCGATGTTCCCCACCCATGTGCTCCCACCCCCTCACACTCAATGCCAGGGTTCCTTTATTTTCTGCAATTCCTTTATTGAAACTGCTGCTTAGTGATTTGCTTACTTGTCTGATTGATATATTTACTGGATTCCCCTCCCCGCCCTAACCATCCTCCCCCCTCCCCCCGCTACAATGCACGCTTTCTCAGGGCAGAGACTTCTCAGCTGTTTCTTCAGTACAGAAGGAAGGAAGGAAGGATGGAGTGGGCAGGTCAGGGTAAAGACAAGGAAGGCAAAGAGAAGTCTCCACATTTAGGACTGACAGTCGTGGTGACTCCTGTAATCGACATTTGGCTTGTTCAGAAATGCAGATGAATACCAAGCATTTGCACCATAAAGCAGCATTGCCACCCCGGTTCCCCTTAAAGCTTTAAGTTCCATTTAAAGCTTAAATTTCTCTGAAATTGGAGTTGAAAACCACAGTGAAAGACTTTCAGCCACAACACCACCCTGCGCTGAAAAAAAAAAATATATAGACTTGAAAAGAAACACTTCCATAAAAAGACACTCTGGCTTTTTAGAGATGGGAAATCCCAATTCATAGGAAAATATGATTGAAAAAATTCATCAAGTTAAACCCAATGTCATTGAGCCACAGGGACGGTATCCATAATCACTTAGATTTACAGAGTTTACGCAGGTACAGGACTACTCCAAGGCTTCCTGTTTGTGCTGTGTTTTTGTCCTGGTCATGGTTTTCTGTAGGTTTCTGCATACATGTGGTCTGTAGTAGATACAGAGACAAGTATCTAAGGATGTGCAAGTCTTGCACGTGTACTATGCGTTTGTATAGAATCCACATACATCCTCCATATACTTTAAACCATCTCGAGATTAATCGTAGTACATAATATGACAGAAATGCATATTTGAGGAAATAATAAGAATGAAAAGCTTCTGTGCACATCCAGTACAGATGTAATCCCCCCCAAAAAATATTTAATTTCTGAAGTTGGCTGAATCTACTGATGTTGGAAGATGAGTGTAATAATCTGGATATTTGATCCTACAGTTAAAAATACACAAATATAAAGTAAGAGATACCTTGAATTCATTTATCTCTGCCACCTCAGTCTTCCCAAGATACTCCATCCAACCCATCTGCTCTCGCCCACTCCTTCTATTCCAGCTGTCCCCTGGTGTCCCAGCTCTTCTTGCTAATCTACTGACTTGAAATCACACTGAAGACAGCTATGGCTGGTCCCTCCCTCCCCTTGCCTTTTGCTCTGCTGTCTCTGTGGAGAGCTTTGTCACACCACATCTGAGCGTTATATTTATAAATAGTAAATCTGTCAAGCAAAGTGGTGGTGCCCGAGCTAGCTGGTAATTAAAGCTGCCACTTGCTGACATGGCTCTTTTATTTAGTTGAGATTGTCACGTTGAAAGAGGCAATTTAATGACCTCAGTTGTTCTAGGTCTTAAACCTACAGAGTTGGATTTTATTATATGCTGAACTCCAAAATTCACTTTGATTTCAAACAAAAGGTGCATAGCTAAACACGATTATAAACAAATAAATAAGCAAGACAAAACATTAACTACCAAAAACACAGAGTTTGTGTAAATAGCTGTATTCTGTACAGCAGACATGGATAACCACTGGATAGGAAGATTGGAATATAAATATATTTAAGCCTAGTATATGAAGTAAGTGCTTAAAAAGCTCCCTGTCTTCAGAATTTTCAGGTAAGCAATGAATAAGAATCTGGACGATGTTTCTTATTCATTCATCCTAGTTAGGGATTTGTTTTTTTTTTTAGGCAAGGTTAAGTGATAAGATTTCAGGTGTACTACCAGCCTGACTATCAAATACTTTCAAGTATTTCAAAAGTGGCAATAACTTTTTTTTTTTTTGCTAAATGGACAATTTTATAATGTTTACTGTATTTTATAGGATATATCCCAAGTATTTTAGAGATAATTCCTCTAAGTTCATGTTTCCTCTGTAAAACAGACTGCTTTCTCCCACTGACGATGAAAACACAGAGACATGGGAGTTACATGGTCTGTGAATGTCACACAGTTGTAAGTGCCTGTATGTAAAGTTACATAGCATCTGTAGTGGTCTGAATAAAAGTGGCCCACATAGTCTCATAGGGAGTGGTGCTACTAGGAGGTGTAGCTTTGTTGGGGTAGGTGTAGCTTTGTTGGAGGAATTATGTCACCATAAGGATGGGCTTTGAGGTCTCAGACACTCAGGCCAGGCCTAGTGGTTCAGTTGCTCTTCCAGCTTCCTGCTGCTGATCCAAATGTAGAATTCCCAGCTACCGCTCTAACACCATGTCTACCTGTGGGCTACTATGCTTTCCTCCATGATGATAGTGGACTAAACCACTGGGTGTGTAAGCCCCAGTTAAATGTTTTTCTTCATGGTGTCTCTTCACAGCAATAGAAACCATAACTAAGACAACATTTTAAGAAAAAGCGTTGTGTTGGCAGCTTGTTCATGCTGCTTTCCTGTCTCAGTATGCTGACTAAGGAATGGGGTGGGTTGAGATCTTTTACTAAGTTGAGCCTGCATACAGAAAACAAGATGTGAAAGTTCACATTTGCATGTTTGCTTCTGTAGGCCACATTGTTGCTTTAAAAATCTATCCTTTAGATACTCCAGAATTTTCCCACAAGTCCCTCTTCTATTTAGCAGCTGATGACCAAATGCTTTTCCAGGGTATTTGCCTAACATTGCCAATTTTCTTATGGAAAGACAATTTAATCTCTCCATTGAAAGACCTCAGTTTGTTCCCTTCCAATCAGTTTTCCTTTATAGCGGTGTCCAAACAGTTGGGAAATGTAATTACGGCTTGATTTCTGTGCCAACGAAATCAGAACTACAGAGATAGTGAGGGGCTTGGAGGTTTGTTGTTCACATAAAGAGTAATCCTGATTTTCCTTTCAATGCATCGTGATACTAACCCTGGAAACAAAATCCTCCAAGGTTGGGGGGAAATGATGACCTCATTCTATTTCCCAAACCAACCACAACATCATTTTCCCCACAATTCAGAGCTCAGGTGCGACAAAGGCTATTTATCATGGATGTGGGAAGATGGCAAGGAATTTGACCTGTGTGTTTCTGATAAGAACATCAGAGGCAATGTGCTGTGATTTTAGACCGCCAGGGTTCCCAAGTGATGTTTGGTGACCCCAGGCAAGCAGCTTTTCCAGCACTGACCCCTGAAGACAGCATTTTGGCTGACAGGCATGCCAGTATTATCTCAGAGCCACACCTTTTACATTCCTATTGGTGTTCTTCCTTATTTTCAGCACCAACAGGCAGTCAGCTTTAGAAAAGCAAGTCCTGTTTCCATACTCAACATTCAAGTGATGACATTAGGTTCGTGTATCTGAAAATTTCTTTTTTTAATTTTTGTATACTGAAAATTTTTTTAAGATTTATTTTTATCATATATTTAAATTCTCTGTCTCTGTGTGTGTATGTGTGAATACATGTGCAGAGGTGCCAGTGACATCCAAAAGAGGTCGTAGACAGATTCGCCTGAGCCCTAAGACTGAAGGTCCTGAACACTGAGCTTGGGTCTTCTCAGTAAGAGCAGTATGGACTCTTAACTAAACTTTTATACCCAAATTGACTTCCTGTCTGTTATTTATCACAAGGGAATTTTGATATTTTAAGCTGTGTACTGGGTGTGTTTCCTAAAACTAGAAAACATCAGGCGCCATGCCTTCTGAGAGCTTTCCTGACATCCATGCAATGTCCAGATGTAGAAGGCTGACCGGCTTTCACCCTATAGGAAGGCCACTCTTGAACTAGTTGTGGCCAGTGTAGCACAGAACATTCAGGAGCATATGCTACATCATCTCAGAAAGCCAGGAGGAAACATTCTGGTTGGCTTCTTCCTTATCTGTGATGGCCTATTTGTCTCCAACACCTGTGAGGGGAAGGATTATCAGTGAGGAAAAAAAACCTTCTTAGTGACTAGGAGAGGACCATAGTGAGGACCGATTTGGAGGACCCGGGGAGAGTTAATGAGTACAGAACATATCTTTGTTAGCTGGGAAATAAAGGCAGAGGGTTTGAAGATGTAACACAATTATTAAAATCAGGAAGGTGCTGCTAACTAGGGCAACTGAGTAGAGCATCTTTACCTTCCACTAGCTTGTGTTGTTGGTTCTGGACATGGACACCTAACAAGTCCTTAAAGTGCTCTGAAGAGTTTTCGTCTTCTTCCTTTCTTTCTTCCCTCCCTTCTCTGTTCTCTTCTTTGCTCTATCCTGTTCTTCATCTATCCCCTTCTCCTCTTCTTCATCCTCCCCCCCCAATTCTTCCCCTGCAACCCACATGCTTAGCAATCATTCTGCCACTGAACCACACCCCAGTCCTCCCCCTGTTTCTTAAGTGATTCTTCTTTTATCCCAATTTATGCCAATGAGAAGGGAAGTAGATGGAACCACAGCTGTGCAATGGTTCCCAAATTCTGAAGCATTAGGCCTAATGCCTCAAAAACAGTCACATGAAAATGTACATGTGGTATGTGTGTTTCTGTGTGTGTATATGCATTTATATGTATGTGTGTGTGCCTATATGTTTTTGTTTGTGCTGTGTGTGCCTATACATGTATGCATGTGTATGTCTGTGCATGTGTATGCTTGTGCATTTGTGTGTGTCTATGTTTGCATATGCATGCTTTTAAGATAGAAGGGTCCTTTCTTACTGCCCTCATTTGTGTTCCATAGCTGTGATAAAGACCATGACCTTGGTAAAGACCAAGACCGTGGAGAGGAAAGGGTTTACTTCATCTTGCAACTCACAGTTCTTCCTTGTAGGAAGTCAGGGCAGGAGCTCAAAGAAGAAACCCAAAGGTTTTGGGACCTGAAGGAGAGGCCATGGTGGAATGCCTGCTTACTGGCTTATTCTCATCACTTGGTCACTCCCCTCTTATAAGAGCCAGGACCACCTTCCCAGGGATGGCACTTCCCACAGTGAGCTGAGTCCTCCCATATTGATCATTAATCAAGAAAATACCCTACCTATCTGACAACAAGCTATCTGATGGAGGCATTTTCTCAGCTGAGGTCCGCTCGTCCCAAACTTGACCCCAGCTTATGTCAAGTTGACAAAAACTAAGTAGTACACTTACTAAGATATTATAATCAGAAAACACAGAAAAAAATTATCAAGAGCAAGATTGAAATTTCTTTTTGGTAGTGAGTATATAGCACGCATGTAAATTGAAAAGCATGCACATAAATCGAAAAGCTAAGTGCAAGGAAAGACAGTTATTGCAGTGCCTGTCAGGATTCTGTGTGGGGATCTCTACCAGATCAGTGAGGGCCGCAGGGAGAGTATTAGCAGGCGCCTTCATGTGAGTGAGAGAAGTAGAAGAAGCAATGAGCATTGTAAAATTCTCACCCTCTTTAATTATTAAAATAACACACATCTTAAATTGTCAAGGATTAAAAAGTCTGACAGTCTACTGTGTTTTGAAAACAGAAGGAAACAGGCCCTTACATATTTTAGTGTGACATATCAAGGATGAAAATATCCATGAAAGCGAAATGTACTACACCCAGTGACGCAGGCAAGATGCTGTTCTTAGAAAATTATCCTACAGCCATATGAGCTCAAATGATGTAATACTCCTATGTAAAGCAAATTCTTTAAAAGAAAAAAATGACAAAATACAATAAAATTTAACTATTTCATCGTGGAATTGATAAACTAAGAGACTTCAAGATAGCAAAATACTTGAGAGCTAGTTCTAAATTGAGCAGGGTTATAATTCCTGAGATGAGGAGACGCCTGTGCTATTGGATAGGATCAATTGTCAGACAGAGGAATTCATGCTCATTTTTAAAGTGTAAGGGTAACACTGAGGAGAGGTGGCATTTTCAAGAACTTCTTTGTGGCTTACAGTTTTAAGTGTTACTTTTTTTTTTCAACTAATAAACTATGTTTATAGGGCTCTTGGGTTAACATCCTAGTTGCATGTCAAATATCTAGTTCCTTCCCTCCTCTTCCCCCACCCTCACTACTTCCCTCACCATCTTCACCTGCATCTGTAGCAACTGACAGCCTCCCTTGAAAACATGCCACTCTCTGCTAGAGTACAAAGTTTACATTAGGGCTCACTCCTGATGCTCAACATTCCGTGGGTTTAGACACAGTGCAAAGTGACCTGTAATTTATCCTTCCTTCCCCTGTGTTGCGTGACAGCATTCCTCTGGAGACATGGGCAAACATCTACTCACCCCAGACAGGGAACAATAGAGCAAAGAAAGGATGTTATCAAAGTTCAACTCAGTAAAACAGTGAGTTTTATTGGGGTTACTAACAAGAGTAAGGTTGAGGGGTGACTTAGAGGAGCAGAAATGACTCAACCCACAGTGATCACCAAAAGCCTACTTAGCACACTGAACAGCCTGCAGAGTGCTTGCTCCATAGGTAGACCATGTCTGTTTCAGGCAGATGGGTTGCTCTGGACTTGTTTTGGGCAGCAGGGCTGGTTTCTGCCTCTTCCAGGCAGCTCAACTTGTCTGAGAGTGTTCTAGGCAGCCTAGCTTATTTGTCTTTCGATGGTCCTTGGAGCTTATATGTGCTTTGAGAGGGAAGGGCTGTGTGTAAAGTGGTCAGTTTCAGGAACTTCCTGAAGCCTTTGGATTATTTACTTCCAAAGTTAAGGGGCTTCCCTGCTGGCTGAAAGGCTTCACCTCCCTTAGAACATTTTCTGAATTAGCTTCCCTTAGACTGAGGGTTTCTTATGGCAGAAATTTGTCACACAGAACCATCTAACCCTTGGGTGCGGAGGATTTTTGTCTCTCCAGCTTTGCCCTTTTACAGAATGTCATGTAGAATCACACAGTAAGTGGCCTTTCAGATAGATATTCTTCTCTTATGCATTTATGATTCCTTCATATCTGGAGGATCCATTTCTTTTCATCCCTCAGGAATATTCCAGTGTGTGCATGTGACACTTTGTTTTTCTGTCACCAATTGACAGGTATCTTAGTTGCTTTGAAGTTTTGGCTAGTATGAATGAAGCTACTATAAACATACATGTGGAGATTTTTATCTGGAAATACCCTTCCTGCTGGCTAATTACAAAGGAGTTGAACTGTATGAATGAAGTTTATTTATAAGAAACTTCCAAACTGTCTTCCAAAGTTACCGGAATATTTCCATCCCCATGAAAGTCCCTGACACACCACATTCTCACTAGTTTGGTGCTTGTCAGGGTTTTGGACTCTGGCCTTTCTAATAGCAGTGTCCGTGGTCATAGTTTACTATTGTGATATCTTAAAATGCTCTAATGATAAATGATGTCATACATACTTTCTTATGATTCCTTGGTATCTGTATCTTCACTGGTGAGGTGATGTGTGCTCAGTTCTTTTGACTCTGTGTTTATGTGTATTCACATGCACACTTGTGCATGTGTCTGTGTATTGTGTTGTGTTGCTAGGAACTGAACACAGGACCTTGTACATAGCAGGAAAACACTCCACCACTGAGGTACAGCACCAGCACCATTTTACTGCTTAGTTCTTTATCAAATTATTCATCCTCTTATTGTTAAGTCTTAAACACTTTTGTATATTTTGAATAATAATCATTTACCAGATCTGTATTCTATAAATATATTCTCCTAATCTGTATTTTCCTTCTTATACTCTTGGTATTGTTTTGCATAGAGCTTGTTTTCAACTTCAACACAGTCTAGATTTTCAATTACTTATTTCATGAATTTAAAGTCATCAATTTCAGACCCTGGCCTCGTGGCTCATACCTTCAGCCAAAGCTGAGGCAGGGAGCATGCTTGTGCTCATGAGTTCTAGACCAGCCCAGTAAGTATGGCAACCTCTATTAAAACAAACAAACAAGCAAACAAATGAACAAACACCATCTCTTTGCCAAGGTGAACTAGATTTTCTCTTATATTGTCTTCTATGGGCTTCATAGTTTGAGCATTTTACAATAGGTGGATGATCCAATTTTAGCTAATTTGTGAGCAGATGCAGGTTTAAGTCTATATATTACACACACATTATATATATATATATATATATATATATATATATATATATATATATATATATATATACCCTCCAGAGATCACCAGGAACAAACTAGAACAGGCTAGTGCCAAATACACATGTTTTTCTATGTATATATACACATACACATACACACACACAAACACATATATATCTTATTTTGTTTATTTATTTTGTGGGTATGTGTTTATGTATTGTGAGTATGGTATATGTGAATTTGCACACATGTGTGTGCATTATGCATGGAGAGGTCAGAGAAGGGCACTGGGTATTCTCCTCTATCTCTTTTTGCCCTGTTCCTTTGAGGCAGAGTATCTCCTTGAACCCAGAATTCAGATTTTATGGCATGGCTGGAAGCCAAGATAGACCCTCTTGTCTTTGCTCCCACCAGTGCAGAGGATAGGTATGTACTGGCCCACCCATGCCTTGTTACTAGAATAGAGGGATGTGAACTCCCGCCCTCATGCTCATACAGAAGTGCTAATAACAACAGCCACCTCTTCAGCTGTATATACACTGTGGTGGTTTGAATACATATGGCCCCCATAGATTCATGTGTTTGAATGCTTAGTCATAGGAAGTGGCACCATTAGGAGGTGTGGACTTGTTGGAAAAAGTATGCCACTGTGGACCTTAAGGCTATATATACTCAAAACTATGCTCAGTGTGGCAGAGAGTGTCTCCTTCTGCTCCCTGTGGATCAAGATGTAGAACTCTCAGCTTCTTCAGCACCATGTCTACTGCACACTCCCATGTTTCCCACCATGAGGATAATGGACTAAACCTCTGAAATTATAAGCCAGACCCAATTAAACATTTTCTTCTGTAAGAGTTACCTTGGTTATGGTGTCTCTTTACGGCAATGGAAACCCTAAGACATACATCTTCTTACTTGTAGATGTCCAGGAGTCCCAGTGCCATTTATTGAAAAGACTATCTATGTCCATGGTGTTGCCATGGCTCTTTTGCCAAAATAATTTCACTGCGTTTGTGTGGCTTATATTTTAATTTAATAAATCCAATAAAGGCTATTTAGTACCCAGTAAGAAAAAAGGAAAGAGGGTATGAAATCCTTCCTGTCTGGGCCAAAGCCCTGAGCAGACCTTGGGTGTGAACTCTGCAGCCAGTCACACAACACCCAGAAGAAGCTCCACTCCCAGGTGCTCTAACATGCCCAGGACCACAGGAGAACGGGATCACAGGATCACAGGATCTCTGATACACCCAAAATCTCAGGATCACAGGATCACAGAGACAGCTGAATTCTGAGGAGTTCTGACACAACGAGGATCACAGGAAGGACAGGCTCCAGTCAGATATATGGAGGGGAGGTAGCACTAGAGATAATCAGATGGTGGGAGGCAAGCATAAGAACATGAGTAATAGAAACCAAGGTTACTTGGCATCATCAGAATCCAATTCTCCCACAATAGCAAGTCCTGGATACACCATCACACTGGAAAAAGCGAGATTAGGATCTAAAATCATTTCTCATGATGGTGATAGAGGACTTTAAGAAGGACATAAATATCTCTCTTAAAGAAATACGGGAGAACACAGGTAAACAGTTAGAAGCCCGTGAAGAGGAAACATAAAAGTCCATTAAAGAATTACAGGGAAACACAACCAAACAGGTGAAGGAAATGAAAAAAAAAATCCAAGACCTAAAAATGGAAATAGAAACAATAAAGAAATCACAAAGGGAGACAACCCTGGAGTTGGGAAACCTAGGAACGAGATCAGGAGTCATAGATGCAAACATACAGGATACAACAGAATACAGGAGATAGAAGAGAGAATCTTGCATGCAGAAGACACCATAGAAAACATTGACACAACAGTCAAAGAAAATGCTAAAAGCAAAAAGCTCCTAACCCAAAATATCCAGGAAACCCAGGACTCAATGAGAAGACCAAACCTAAGGATAATATGTATAGAAGAGTGTGAAGATTCCCAACTCTAAGGGTCAGTAAATATCTTCAACAAAATTATAGAAGAAAACTTCCCTAACCTAAAGAAAGAGATGCCCATGAACATACAAGAAACCTACAGAACTCCAAATAGACTGAACCAGAAAAGAGATTCATCCTGTCACATAATAACCAAAACACCAAATGCACTAAACAAACAAATAATATTAAAAGCAGTAAGGTAAAAAGGTCAAGTAACATATAAAGGCAGACCTATCAGAATTACACCAGACATCTCACCAGAGACTATGAAAGCTAGAAGATCCTGGACAGATGTCATACAGACCCTAAGAGAACACAAATGCCAGCCCAGGCTACTATACCCAGCAAAACTCTCAATTACCATAGATGGAGAAACCAAGATATTCCAATGCAACACCAAATTTACACAATATCTTTCCATAAATCCAGCCCTACAAGGGATAATAAATGGAAAACTCCAACACAAAGAGGGAAACTACATCCTAGAAAAAGCAAGAAAGTAATCTTTCAACAAACGCAAAAGAAGATAGCCACACAAACATAATTCCACCTCTATCAACAAAAGTAACAGGAAGTAACAATCACTTTTCCTAAATATCTCTTAACATCAATGGACTCAATTCCCCAAAATAGACATAGACTAACAGACTGGATACATAAACAGGACCCAGCATTTTGCTGCATACAGGAAACACACCTTGAAAACACACATTAGTGACAAAGACAGACACTACCTCAGAGTAAAAGGTTGGAATCCAATTTTCCAAGCAAATGGTCCCAAGAAAAAAGCTGGAGTAGCCATTCTAATATCAAGCAAAATCAACTTTCAACCAAAAGTTATCAGAAAAGATAAGGAAGGACACTTCATACTGGTCAGAGGAAAAATCTGCCAACATGAACTCTGAATTGTGAACATCTATGTTCCAAATTCAAGGGCACCCATATTCATAAAAGAAACTTTACTAAAGCTCAAAGCACAAGCCGCACCCCACACAGTAAATGGTGGGAGACTTCAATACCCCACTCTCAGCAATGGATAGGTTACAGAAGAAGAAGCTAAACAGAGACACAGTGAAACTGACAGAGACTGTGAGCTAGGTGGATCTGAAGGATGTTTATAGAACATTTCATCCTAAAGCAGGGGAATATATCTTTTTCTTGGCACCTCACGGTACCTTCTCCAAAACTGACCATGTAATTGGTCGCAGGGCAGGCCTTGACAGACACAGGAAGATTGAGTTGATCCCATGCGCCCTATCAGATCACCACGGACTAAGGCTGGTCTGAAATACCAACAAAAACAACGGAAAGCCCACATACACATGAAAGCTGAACAATGCCCTACTCCATGATAACTTGATCAAGGAAGAAAGAAAGAAATAAAGACTTTTTGGAATCTAATGAAAATGAAGGCACATCATATCAAAACTTATGGAAACAATGAAAGCAGTGCTAAGAGGAAAACTCATAGCTCTAATTCCCTCCAAAGAGAAACTGAAGAGAGCTTACATTAGCAGCTGGACAGCACACCTGAAAGCTCTAGGACAAAAAGAAGCAAATACAACCAAGAGAAGTAGACAGCAGGAAATGATCAAACAAATAGAAACAAAAAGAACTATACAAAGAATCAACAAACCCAGGAGCTGGTTCTTTGAGAAAAATCAACAAGATAGATAAACCCTTAGTCAGTCTAACCAGAGGGCACAGAGACAGAATACAAATTAATAAAATCAGAAGTGAAAAACAATGAAATATATCTTAAAACAATTATTCTCTGTGTTGAATATTAACAGTTGAAAATATTAAAATCGTGTTCTACAAACATCATGGATATAGCATTAATTTTTCTCACTGTGCTTGAAATTAGCATTTTCTTAATGTTTAACTTCAAAGAGATTTTGCTATTTTGAAATTTTAAAAATATACTTACTGATAAAATTTAAAAAATTTTAAAACAAAGAAAGAAAGAAAGAAAGAAAGAAAGAAAGGAAAGAAAGAAAAAAAACCACTGCCCCCCACAACAACAAAGTGCGTGAAAAAAAACACAAAAACAAAACAGATAAATGCAAATACAACACAACATACCTTTCCCCATCCCTTCACAGAGATCACCATGGACAAATTAGAGCAAGGGAGGGCACACTGTAGGAAGTTTGGTGGGTGGTGAGTTCATCATGGTGAGTTCATCAAGGGTTTGTGGGTGGTGGGTTTCCTAAGTCAGTGGTGGGCATATGTCTACATGGGCATCAGAAGACATACCATGCCTAAACCTAGAGTTCTTAGGTGTCAGGGAGAAGATGAGAAGATGCTAGCTGAGAGAGCTAGCATTAGCAGCTGAGTTTCCCACCTCAAGTAGAAAGGGTGAAATACCAGACAAATGATGGTGCTGGCATCCTTGACAAGCTGCTGAGTGCTGTTAGGAACATACTGGAACCAGAATGGACCAGGGCTCTGTGGGTGGTATGGCTGTTGGTGTTGGCAAAAAAAGGCAAGGGCAAAGACAGGCTTCCCAGCTGACCTTCAGTTTCCAATACTAAGTAGTTAGGTACTGGTGTATATTTAGTGACTGCCAAATCTTCCAGGATGCAACGCTGTTTGTGGGTCCTCATAGGCTGTCTCTAGTTCCAAGGGCTTGCTTAAGCTTTCCTGATTTTGCCCACACACCTTCCCAGAGTTTGAGTGTTCTGAGTAGGTTTCTAAACTAACTGTGGGGCATGTCAATGGAAGTGAGTATTAAAGGTGGCTCAGACAAAGATCCACAGCCCAAGGTATTCACAGCCTCTTCAGACTGAGAGTCACACCCAAGACATGTCAGTAGCTTAGGAGAGTTTACAGAGCACACCATGGCTTGTATTTGCTGCTAGCTTTTTTTTTTTTTAACCAGTTTCTGCATTGGTCTAATGTTTATTACCTGCTGCCCTACCCAGTGCCGGTGGGTAGGAAGCACAGCACTGCTGTTACTATCATTATGCTACAGGAAGATTGAGACCAAGAACAGTGTAATTTAAATGGTCTTTTTCCACTGTATAAAAATATAAAGGATAATATCTCAGAACTAGGGGAGAGGATGTAGATAATCTTTCTCTTCAGATGATTTAAAGCTATGAAGACTACCCTTTGTTAATTTTTACCAGTACTTCTAGTGAAAATAGCTAGCAGTTGCAGCTTATTCTTTTAATAAACAACATGATTATTTTGAATGCCTAAGAACAAATTTCCTACCAAAGAATATTCAGTGGGACTTTTGCTGCTATTGTTGCTTTGTGAACCCAAAATTTCCAGTCTACAAAGTTGCTTGTGTCTCATTTACTGTATAATCTTTACTGTAGCATATTTTGAAACAATGCATGGGGAGTGTTACCAGACTTGTGTATAAGCATATGTCCTAGCTTCACAACAGGACAGCAGCTTCATCCCTGTCCTACGAGACTTACAGGAGAGGTCTAAGCCTGGGAGCATCATGAGTTAAGGCATTCAAACAGTCCAAACAACTGGGGGAAGGAGGACCAAGGAAGCCAAAGGCACCCAACCAGAAAGACCTATAGTGCTTACCAGCATGAACAAGGTTGGTATTAGAACTCCAACCTCAACTGTTCCTACTTCAGCATGGCCTTAGGAAATGGTTTGGTTCATCAATCAGTCCATAAGGTAGGTGTCGCGTGGTCAGGCTGCTGCCCTACCCTAAGAAAACAATGTGTGCTATGCAGCTCTAGTAGGTGGCTCTGCAAGTAGGTGTCTTACAATCCAGTCTCCTGTGTGCTTTTCCCATGAAGTCCTGCTCTGTGCTTCACTTCCAGAAGATCCCACGGCCAACAAAAGCTCTGGTCAAGAGTCAGAGTCTATTCCAGAATATACGGCTGAAGAGGAGCGAGAAGACAACCGGCTGTGGAGGACGGTGGTCATCGGGGAGCAGGAGCAACGGATTGACATGAAGGTCATTGAACCCTACAGGAGAGTCATTTCTCACGGAGGTACTCAATCTGTTCGAGTCCAGGAAATGGGAGGAGCCAACTCTAGTTTTCACTGGGAAACAAATGCGGGTCCAGTTGAGTTCTCAGTGCTTAGAACCCAGAGTCATTAAAAGACCTGGAGTGGCTGCCTATCCTCTACCGAGGCTCTGACTCATCTTGTTAGATTCAGCCTAGTAGTTACTTCCCCTACGCTGTTTGTTTACCTGTGAGCCACATTAAATTTGGAACAGACAAAAGCTAACCCCCGTCAAAACCTCCATTTTGGCAAGAGACCCAGCAGAGGGCAAAGTGTGTCTTGTATTTCCAGTGTTTTACCTGGGGGCTCCGGGCACCCATGTGGCTTTGATCAATTGGAGATTCAGAAAAAAAAAAAAGTCAGATGAGCAGATATTGCATTGAATGTTGTTGACTTCAGAAAACATCAGTGGCTGTTTGGTTTGTCCGCTGCATGTGTCCCTGTCCTGTCATCTCAAGGCACCTCCCTTACCACCTAGACAACCAGCTCACGAGGCAGCTGCTGCTGTCAGTGTTCTCTCTACCCTAATGAGAACTAGGAAATTCACTTGTGCAGTGCATTAAGGGTTTGCTTTTCAGCACTAGTGGCTAAAACCAGGGGTTCGCATATGCTAGATAAAGGCTCCACCACTGAGCTGTATCCTTAGCCCTTCTTGATACTTCATCAAATCAAGAGAATTCGATTTCTAAGGAGCAAACAGTTATGTTGGGCAATTATCTCTCTCACAATGCATCTCTCACCTTCCTTCTCATGTATCACTACCTCCCATGAGCACCAGAGCCACCCAAGGAAGCTGATTGACTGAGAGACAAGGATACCCTTAGGATCCATTGACCAGACCTTTCTATTTCCTGCCTTACTGTATGCCCTAGAACAGCAGTGTGGCCCTGGGATGGCTGCTGTGGGCAGGGGTAGGATCCTCTGAGAGGAATCTGAGCAAAGCTTGCTGAGAGTAACCAAGGACTGTAGAGTTGAGCCCTTGGCTGGGATAAGAAGCAAAACCAGAATCCTTCTCCAGTGTCCACAGAAGTCCTCCTTGCTTCAAAGTGCCCCTCTGGTAGTTTTGTTTTGTTTACTTTGGGGAAGTAAACAAACAAACAAATCTCACAAAGATTGACTACAGAATGGCTGACTGGGCTTTCTCTAAAATGCATGGAAAATATAGAAAAGTCTGCCAGAGTAAGTCAAAGTCACACGGAGATGAGGCCCGGAGATGCTTCCCCTTGCTCTCTGTCTTAGAGCCCATGTCATGAAAAGGCTGGCTCATTTTCTTCTGTCACTGTAAGGCCAAGCTACCTCTTAATACCTCAGTGGAATCACCTGTTTGTCCTCTGAAGCTCAGTCAAATCAAGTGAGTTGGGTGTCCTGGTGTCCAGGTCATTGGAATCAGGCCAGAGTGGTCACCAGGAGTACACTTGGTGGTGAAGACTGTCTCTGCCTGCCATGGTCTCTGTAAAGTCCATCTGTGATCTGAGGAAACTCGTTTGCTGAGCTCCACCCCTGCCACCTCCTCCCCTTGGCACTTGCTCCTCTCCACCGTGTGTTGTGTGCACCTGGCTCTTGTCTGAGTGAATCGGTTTGTGTTGAAGAGAAGGCCACCTTTCCTTTCCCTGGCTCTGCCTCAGTCTCCTCCAAGCACCCAGCTGCATGAATATGCCTATGGCTGTCCCCTCGGCCGGCCCTTTATCAAGAAGCCACCTCTCCCTACATGCTGGGCAGCTTCTGTGCTCTAGGTCAGAATTGCTCAGATGTTACTTCTGAATTTGACAAAGCTTAGTCTTCCATGATGGAAACTCACACCACTCTCCTGCATTCTGTGGGAACACGGCATCTTAGCATCCAGCCAAGCTTCTCAGCCTGGCTTCTGGGGGACATGTCAAAACAGACGGCACAGTAGACACGAGTGTTGCTTCTGAGCTCCCTTCACATTTGCTCTGAAGATGTTTCCTGTCAGCCCCAAGAGAAACTTCTGCTAGGACAGTGTTCAGCACAGGAAACTGCAAGGTGGGAGCAACCAAGGGCTTAGAGAAACTGACCCACAGTCAGAGGCTGCCCAGGATTCACGGCTGTGTTTATAATTCACTCTTCAGATTTGGTAACCATGGCATGAGCACCCTGTGCACAGTTCAGGGTCTCGGACCTTGGTACATCCCCTAACCTTCTCTGGCCTCAGCTACTCTATCTGCTGAAAGAGGCAGATTGTGATCCCAGTGTTCACATCCTATGGACCCATGAATAGCATTCTTGTCATCTGCTTAACACCCCTACTACCACCACTAGAAAAAAGCAAGATGCATGATGGATGGTTTTACATAGCCCATGCCACGGGATCATGTGGAAGCCAGACCTGATATGTGTAGTTTTTATACGTAGAGCTGAGAATAAGGTCACTGAATAACCAAGAGCTGTCATCCCGAAGGGCGTTAACGAGGAGTTTCCTTTCTTCTTCTCTTTTTACTTCTCTTATTTCACTCTAGGAGACTCAGGTAACCTTCTCTGCAGTGTTGCTGGACAAACAAGCCTGGATGAGCAGAAGTCTTGCTGGCTGGTGTGTGTGTGTGTGTGTTCTGTTGCACCCGTGACATCTTTCCTTCTCTCTCCATTCCATTTGCTGGCCGGCAAACTTGTGCCCCATCTCTTTCATGCCTCTTGGGTCACCTCAGGTAAGGTCTGCCATCACTGCTACATAGGGCCGCAGGAGGCTCCATGGTGGAGTTGCTGGCACCCACCCATCCCTGGCTGCCACCAGAACATGCATCTTATGCCCGCCTCTTGTTTATAAGAACAGCGTCTGACAAGTTAATATTTAAACAACCACGCTCCAAGCCAGGCCTGTGATTCCAGCTACTTGGGAGTCTAAGACAGGGAAATTCTAAATGTAAGGCTTTCCTAGGCTACAGAGTAATTGGAGGCCAACCTGGGCAACTTATTGAGACGCTGACTCAAAATGAATATAAAAATAAGACTGAAGATGAGGCTTAGCAGAAGAACATTGCCACAGTCTATGCCAGGACTTAGGTGCAATCCCCAGTATAAATAGACAGACAAACAAAATTTCATATGAATTTTGTTGTTACCAACAGGCAGCTTTAACAGTGGCATGGTTTGGGACAGAAGATGAGGGGTTAGCTGGTCCCAGAAAGCGTCTGTATAGAGGACTACAGAGCAAAGTACCTCACTCTAAGTACTGTTCTTACTCATAAGTATTTTATTTTATTTTATTTTATTTTATTTTATTTTATTTTATTTTATTGAGATAGGAACTAGCTGTACGGCCCAGGGCATCCTTGAACTAATAATCTTTCTGCTATAGCATCCCAAGTGCTATGATTGCCAGAATACGCTACCATGGCTCACTGGTAAGCAGTTATTTTTTCAAGCACGTCCAAAGCCTCACTCCAAAGATATCAGTTCACAGTTTAGGGGACAGGCTTTCTCGTGAGAACCCCCCTCTTCCTCTGTTGCTGTTCTTGCATTCCCCCCCCCCTTATTTTCTTCCCTTTCATTTTGCCCCATTTTTTTTTTCTTACAGCTCTTCTACCCAAAGTGCCTAGGGTCACTTTTATTTGTAAACTCAGCAACTTTTGTACAAAGCTAATGGCTCACGTGGACAGCGCCCCTGTGTGCTCCTTTGTTAGACAGTGCGGGGATTGCAATGCCACGACATTCTGAGCATACATAACATTTCTTAGGGATCCCCTGGAAGCAGAAAAGCTCATGGAATAGCCCCGATCTCAGCGAGGTGACGCCTGCGGCTGACAGCTGGGTTGGGAAAGATGGTCTGTGCTTGCGCTCCAGGTGGGACTGTGGCATCAACGCTTTTGTGTCGGATGCTTATGTCCTCCCGTGCTGTCTGAACTGTATGTCTTCATGTTAGCTCACGTCAGCGTCCCTTGCCGATTTCCATTTATCTGTGAGTCCTTGGAAGTAAAACTGTTGGAAACAGGAACTTCCAGCACAAAAGAACTCTCTCGAGATTTTCTTCACGCTAACACTCTGAGAAGGAGCTGGGAGATAACTACGTAATGGCAATCATGGACTTGAAGCAGCAAGACCAGGGGGAGGCTGAGGGGATGCTGTCTCACAAATGTGCTACACCAGATGTAATATTGACATAGGCGGCATCTTGTATGACAAGTGGCAAAAACAAAAAACAAAAACAAAACAAAACCAAAAAGCAAAAACAAAGCCATCCTGTACAACACCCCAAACTAGTCACAGTTACAAGCCCACAAGTGAATGCATTTTTAGTTCACTTTCCTCCCGCTTTGCTGGTGGTAGAGTCATAATCGGTATCTCTGTAAGGGACATCAGGGGGAAGCCATCCCAATCTACCATCAACATTTGCCTGCTACCTCCCCACCAGAAGCATAACCACACACTATGGAAAATAAAACACGCTTGAGTTTTGAGAGAATGGGATCAGGCCTTGGGGTACTCTTGTCCTGCCCTGCTCAAAGCCTCAAAGGCATCTATCTCTATGTAATGACTACAAGGTTGGAACCATATAATGTAAACTGCTACTGAGTATGTAGATGGGAATATTTGATGGGCTGGTGAGATGGCTAAGCAGGTAAGGGTTCTACCTGCCTGGTGACATATATTTCCTGACCAGAACTCCTATGGTAGAAGGAGAGAACTGACCCTTAAAAGTTGTCCTCTGACCTCCACAGGTGAGCCAGGGGACATGTTTGTACACTTGTCACACTCAAACACCAGATGTACGTATGTATGTATAGATAGATAGATAGATAGATAGATAGATAGATAGATAGATAGATAGATAGATAAATGAGCTATGATGAAACAGAATGCTTGTGGGGGAGATGCTAAAATTATATCAGTTATTTCAGAAGATGAGAATGATGTCCTGAGGTGTATCTATGTTCTTTGACTTTCTTAGTTTGAGTGGTGGATTTACCTGCCTTTCACAGATATTGTTTTTCTCAGCTCCACCTGCAAATAGCACTTCCACCTTCCACCCAATTCGTCCGGAAATGATTCTCAAGTTTTCCCAAATGCATATATTTTCATAGGGTTCACAGAGGATTTAGGTAGGCCCTTTTTTTTAGTACGATGCTTTCTCTAAGCTGTGAGGCTGTGAATTTTGTGTTGTTATTCTGGGCCTGGCCAGAAGTTACCACATCTTCCTGCACTTGCTGTTATATCCAGAGAATCCAGGATTACTACAGTCAAATGACTAGGCCTGGAAATCAAAATAAAGGTATTTTGCATGTCTCTCTACTAGGCCCTGGTTACTGGAGTGTATGGGTCTGGGATTATATTGCAATTCACTGGCTAAATGCCACAGTTAACTGTATCTCAAACTACAGAGAATCAATATAGGTCTAACAGAACCTCTTTCAGCCATCAGAATGAAATTTTATATAGACTAGCATTTTTGTAAATCAGTGTTAAGTTAGAGACATATGAGTCAAAGTGTCTCATAGTATACATACAAGACTCTATATTAACATGTTAACCACTAAAAGATAAATACATGTGTATATACGTATAGGGTACCCCTCACTATGCTTGCTCATTTTATGATACAGTGCATATATATGCATACACGCCGGGCAAGACTTCAGATTTCTCTGGTTATGAACAATATGAGCTTGTTAAGGGATTTCACTAAGTTACACATATCTTCTCATTTGTCCCCAGGATACTATGGGGACGGTCTGAATGCCATCATTGTGTTTGCTGCCTGCTTTCTGCCAGACAGCAGCCGGGCGGATTACCACTATGTCATGGAAAACCTTTTCCTGTGAGTGGTGATTGGGTTGACCTCCGAGGGCACGTGACGACTGATAAAAACGTCTTTCACTGACTGGGTGTATGGCCTAGCCGGTCCTGAGCCTTTGATAAGAAGCCAGTAGGATTTCAGTCACAGAGCCTTGCCCTAGGGAACTCTGTTCATAGAATAGAGGGTTAAGCAAATGAGCACAGTTTGGCCTGTAGTTAAAACTTGCCTGACATTTCCTTTGGGCAGAGGATTGTTTTTGTTTCTGATAGCATGGTCTTGGTGAGGGAAACCTGCCTTCACTGACTCTTGACCTTGGTTAATCTGAGTTGCCCTTAATGTTTGATAACATTGCTGATATTATTATTTTTTTAATGTCAGCTTTTAAACCCACATATTTTTCTAGGGTGGCTGCACATGTACAAATAAAAGGGCAATGGTGAGGCATTGTTCTCAAGGAAAAGAGACCACGTACCACTGTTCTTCAGTGTCTTTCACCCTGTAATTTGAATGTCACTTAATTACAGTGTAAATAGAATGAGATCTCTGATGTGGGAACTGAAAACATTCTCTTCCTTCCTGCGATCAGATATGTAATAAGTACCTTAGAGCTGATGGTTGCTGAAGACTACATGATCGTGTACTTAAATGGTGCAACCCCAAGGCGGAAGATGCCAGGACTAGGTTGGATGAAGAAATGCTACCAGATGATTGACAGACGGTACGTAGCTGCAGCCATTTAATCACTGTTTTGATGACCTCGGGATCTCTCGCGTAGCTCTCTTTTAGCCTATACAGTACAGGCATATCTTAGAGATACCAGGTCACTCATTCATGAAGCAGCAAGTTGTCAAAATATTAATGAAGTATTGTGTGATGCTTAAAGCTGCTCCTTCCTGGATTTTGCTGGCTGTCATCCTGAAGCTGGCAGACCTGCTCCACTGTAGACTGAAGGTGTGTTGGTGCAACTTGAATGGACAAACCTAGGCACCCATGAGTCTCAGTGGTGTCATGTGACCCGGCTACTGTTTTCTATACTAGGGCAATGATGGCTTAGAAAACTGTTGTGTTAGTTCACTATTCAGTGACTGCTAGCCCAGCACTGTCTTTGTGTGCACCCTTCCTCTCGACTCAGACGAACTTTATTGTCCTATGTAGGAAAATTAACATAAGCCAACTACTCATTTATGATATCTAATATGTATTACAGTCCATTAGATGAGGCTTCTTTCTTAAATGCCATGAGAGTACCCTGTTACCTTTGACTAAAATCCATTTTATGATCTAACAATAATAAAATAGCATTGTTAATACTGAAAATGTGCCTTAAAACCAAGAATTATTTTTTTTAAAAAAAGGTTGATTTTCTTTATATTTAAGAACAAATCAAGGCTTAGTCAGAGAAAATAAATCGTCAAAGGTTAGAGGATGTAGCTTATCTGGAAGAATGCGGGAGTGTGCGCTGTGTCTCATCACCTGCATATAAACTATAATCCCTGCATTCCTGAGGTGACAGCAAGAGAATCCAAAGCTCAGGTCATCCCAGCACCCAGTGAGTGTGAGGCCAGCCTGGGCTACACAAGTCCCTGTCTCAAAACCAAAAACAATAAAACATAAATTAAGTAATAGTAAAATCTTTGGAGAGTATATTCTTTTCAAGTTAACCAAGGTAAAGGTGACAAAATTTAAAATCATCATGAAGCAAAAATAGGGCAATTGTTATAAATCTGTATGCTGTAGAAATATTACCCTTCTCTTTCACATTTGCACTGCTGGAAAAGTGAGATATAAGTGTCAAGTTATGTCTCAAAAATCACTTCAGGAAGTTAGGGAGATAACTTAGTTTATGAAGTGCTTGCCAGGCAAGCACAAAGACCTGAGTTCAATTTCTCAGGTTAAGAAAATCACTGAGGTGTGGTGGTGTGTGCTTATATGCCTAGTTCTGGGGAGGTAGAAACAAGCAGACTCCTGGAACTCACTGGCTGGCCAGCAGAGTCTGATCAGCAAATCCCAGGTCTTAGTGGGAGACTGTTTCAGAAAACAAGGTAGATGGCTCTTGAAGAGTAACACTAGAAACTGGGTTCTCTGCAGGAATGCATGTACACTATACACATACTCAAGCATGTGAACACACACACACACACACACACACACACACACACACACACACACATGTGCATGCACGCATGTGCACACAGACATAGGATTGAGGAGAGAGAGAGAGAAAACATACAAACGGCATTTTAAAAATTAATCCTGAAAAAAAAACAAAAAACAAAAACAAAAAATAAATAAATAAATAAAATTTAATCCTGGACATTCTAAACATCAGAAATAGTAACCTTTCTAAGAAGTCCTCACCAGAACTGCATATATTCATATTTGGGGGTCTATTTTCTATTGGAAAGTAAGTTAGCAATAATATAGAATTGTTTCTTTTTTCAAAATAGGTTGCGCAAGAATTTGAAGTCATTCATCATTGTTCACCCATCTTGGTTCATCAGGACAATCTTAGCAGTGACTCGGCCTTTTATAAGGTATAACTGTGATAGTCATAAGACAACTGCGTGATGTCTTTTCAGAGTATGCAAAAATGTACAAAAAAAAAAGTACACAACCAGGGCTTGTAAGCTAAGAGAATCCAGGGAAACTTAATTTACCTCTGCCTTCCTGGAAAGATACTTTGTACTATGCATCAAGAATCTTCATTTAAAGGATCAGATGTGATGGCACACACCTGTAATTTCAGCACTCAGGATTCTAAGGCAGGAGGATTACAAGTTTTAGGCCATAGGGTTCTTTAGAAAACCCTTAAAAATAAAGATGCTATTTATTTCATATAAGTATTCTCCAACTATCGCAAAGCCTGGCCTCTAAATTGCTTCCTGCAGGTGTGAACCATGAATAGTGAGTCCCATGCCACACTGGAGTATGAGCCAATACTTTATAGAGATTCGTTATTTTTGTATGAAATAGAACATTTGGGTGACATGAGATGGTAAAAGCTAGAAAGGACTAAAGTGCAGGCCTTAAGTGTGTCATTTCCTCTGGGCAAGAACTGTGCAGGCACCAAAACTGGGTGAAGCATCTGAAGGGCCATTTCAAGAGTTACACTGGGCTCAAATGTAAGGACTGCTGCTTCTATTCAGTGAATATTCAACACTCGACTTAGGCACTATATGGCTTCATGTTTGGAGATGTGAAGAAAATAAGACACAGTTCATAATATAGTAAAACTTGAAACAGTCAAATGATTGAAACGGTATTTATTTTCCAGAAACCTTTAAAAATAGAATAGAGTCTCACATATAATCAAGGTAGATAATAGCTAAGTGCAAAATGTGTGTGTGTTTGTATGTGTGTGTGTGTATGTGTGTGTATACATGTAAATAAGGGAGTTGTGTTGCTTTGCTTTTTTCATTGTACTTTCCAGACTTTTTTTGTTTTAGAAGGATTGGTGTTTTAATAATAATTAAAATACTAAATATTGTTATGATATCTATGAGCATTCTCATTCCTGACTCTAACAATAGAGTATCATGATTCTACTGGCAACAGATGCACTGCTGGCTAAAGTATGAGGAATCAGATGAATTGCCTTTTTAAAACAGTTTTATGGCATGTGGGCTGGTGAAGTAATTCAGTAAGTAGTTCAGTAGTGTTTGCTGCCCAAACTTGATGACCTGAGTTCAAACCTCAGAATCCCACATTAAAAACCAGATATGGCCAGATGTGGTGGCACACACCTTTAATCCCAGCACACAGAGGGCAGAGGCAAATGGATCTCTGTGAGCTGGAGGCTAATCTGTCTACAGAAAAAGTTCCAGGACAGCCACGGCCATTACATAGGGAAATCCTTTCTCAAAACAACATCACAAACAAACAAACAAAAAGTAAACAACAACAACCAGCCAACCAAACAGATGTGGTGGTCTGCATCTGTAATCTCAGCATTCCTGTAAGAGATAGTAACAGGAGAATCAGCCTGAAGCCCGTGTCCGGTGACCTGGAGTAAGGCACCTGCAGAGATAGGATCCTGCCTCAACAAGGTGACCTGAGAGAACCAGTTCCCCAAATTTATCTTCTGTGGCACATGTATGCCTCCCAGATTAGCCTGTGACTTAGTAAGTAGCCCAGGCCAATCTTGAACTGATCTCCTGCCTCAATATCAACACTGATTTCTTCCTTCACTTCCTTTTATTCCTCCTCTATTTTTTCTTCTTCTTCTTTTGTTTTGTTGTCTGTTTGTTGTTTTTTTGTTTGCGGGGGGCTTGCTTTTGTTTGTTTGGCTGGTTGTGTTTTTTGTTTGTTTTGTTTTGTTTTGAGACAGGGTCTCTCTTTGTGGTCCTGGCTATCTTGGAGCTTTCTATGTAGACTAGGATGGCCTCAAACTCACAAAAATCCTTGTCACTGCTTCCTGACAGTTCTTGGATTAAAGTCATGTGCCACCAGACCCAGCCTTGCCTCAACTTCTTGAATACTAGAATTATGGGCATAGGTCATCATGTAAATGTAAAACTTTTTAATGAATAAAATATTCTTTGCTATATGAATTTTAAAAATGATAATGGTTTAGCACACAGTGGCTTCATGTGTCTGCCATGTGTAATTTGCAAGGCGCTAAGTTCAATTCCTAAGACTATAAAACAAATAGAATTAAACCACCCTAATGTAACTGTAATCCGAGAGGCTTCATCCAGCAGTTGATGGAAACAGATGCAAAGAGCCACAGCCAAACAATAGGCAGAGCTCAGGAAGTCTTGTGGAAGATTGGGGGGAAGGTTTGGTTTGTGGGAACCCGGGGAGTCAAGGACACCACAAGAAGACCTACAGAGCCAACTAACCTGGGCCCATGGGGCCTCACAGAGACTGAACCATCAACTGGAGAGAATGCTTGGTCTGGACCTAGGCCCCCTACACATATATAACAGATGTGTAGCATGGTCTTCATGTGGGTCCCCTAATTGGATCAGGGACTGTCTCTGACTTGGGCTCTGTTGCCTGCCTTTGGATAACTTTCCCCTAGCTGGGCTGCCTTGTCTGGCTTCAGTGAGAAAAGATGCACTTAGTCCTGATGAGACTTGATGTGCCAGGTTAAATTGGTAGGGGAGGAAGGCTCCCTTTCTCTGAGGAGAAGGGGAAGGGGTAATGGGAGAATCATGGTGGGACGATAAGATTGGAAGGAGAGGATGGGGTCTACAATTAGGATGTAAAGTGAATAAATAAATTAGTGAAAGAAATAATTAAACCATTGACCAAAAGCAATAGTCAGTGGTTTAGGTCCTATTGATAACTCTGGTCTTGGTTTCAGGTACATTATCTGAATATGGTCTCTGCCATTATCAGCCACAGACACTGTAGAAACAGTCAAACTTTGTTTCTGTGACCCAGTCAAACTTTATTTCTGATCACTAAGCTATTGTTGGTTGGCGTTCTCTTCAGCCACTTAAAAACTATATGAACAGAGCTAGAGAGATGGCTCCATGATTAAAAGAACTTACTGAACAAGCACAAAGACTGGAGATCAGATCCCAGCATGCATAAAAAAAGCAAGGGATGGTCCTGAAAACTCCTATAACCCTATCAGAAGAGACAAAGACTGGAGGACAGAGCTTTCTGGCGGCTGGCCTAGCTGAAAAAGCACAGGCTCTATCTTCAGCGAGAGATCCTGACTCAAAAGAAGAAACAACTAATAGAGAAGGATACTTGATGTTCTTCTGTGGCTACACACACACACACACACACACACACACACACACACACACGCCACACACCATAGCTAAAGAGCAACATCTTTGGTGAAGGTATATGAGAAACAGTTTTTAAAATGAGCTCCTTGTTTGAGCCAAATACTCATCACTCCCTTAGTCACAGATGACCGAGAACTTGCACAGCTCAATGGCTGCCCTCTGGGAGCTCCAAATCTCGCTATGGATTCAGGTAGCTAAGTGGGCAGTGACCATGCAAAGTGAAATGGAAGCACTTTGTGGGGGTGATATCTCTAGGTAAGGATGAGTTTGAGGGTAATGTGTAGAAAGCAAGGGGTTGGGAGGTGTGTATCTAGGCAATCTTCAAAGTGACTTTTGAGGGACTAGGTAGGTTAGCTAGCTGAAAGTAAGAAGAAATGTAGCTGCCATTTGCACTTTGTGAGTTATTCTTCCTTCCATTTTTCTCCAACCTTACGACTCCCTACCACTAGACTGGAGGGGAAAAAAGCATAGAAAGAAAAGGGGACAATGTTACTAACTACTTCCTGCTGATTAGAGACATTGAGTGCCTTGGGGGCAAGTTTGATCTTTGCCATCAAGGTAACCATTTTTTTCTTTCTTTTTTTTTTTTTCTTCCTTGGGCACAACTACTTAAACTGTGACCAACAACAACCAACAATAATCAACCAACAAGCCACCATGCCTCTGAAAAGTCCCCAGAATTCCAAACGCCATACAATTACAAAAACTATCTGTATCTGCTGCTAGCAACAATCACGCCCCTGCTAGAGCACGAGGCAAATCATAGTCAGCTGCTGTGGACAATCTGCAGCAGCCCCATATCCCCACTCCTGGGATTAAAATGAAAACATATTCTTGTAATATTTCTGTGTATTTTTTTAAAGAAGCCAAAACTCCAAAATTACAAAGCAAAGCAATCCAGGTAGAGGAAAGGGCAGGCAGGAGGCACAAAGGGCAGAGCATGGTGTGTGGAAAACTATCTGTTCCAGAGAACAAATCATCAGAGGGGGTGGGGCATGTCTCTGCCTTCCTTCTCACTTGTCTGCTTAGTCTTTTAGTAGAACTCCAGTCTGTGCCAAACTCCAAAGGAAGTAGTTTAGAGGCCCATATAGCATGTTGTGTCATTGGGAATATATATTTACCCAAGACTTGGCTGGAAGATTGGAAGTATGTTGGAAAAAGGAGGATTGCTTACAAGTCACAGTCCCTGGTAAAAGCCACAAGTAAATCATTAATTCCATATATGTATATGTGTATGTATATATATATATATATATGTATATATATATATATATATATATACTGAGCAGGAGGAATGGTTAAAAAGTCAATTAACAGGCAGTTCACACAATCCAGAGGCTCATTGAAATCATGAAAGAATTTTAGATCATTGAGCAAATTCATTCCAAGCAGAGTGAAATATCTTTAAACTAGTTTGCAATTACACAAGTAAGAAGAGAACACATTTCCAGAAGTGCATCTCATCGTCTGATGTGGTGCCAGATTCTCCCTTGACCAACCGACCACCAGTTCCCCAGAGACCAAGTCTCTACTCAGTGTCACCTGGCTCCTTCCAGGCACAGCTATGCACGTACACACATCTAAGATGATGCCATTGTTCCAGACTGTTCGTAACCCAAATCTAATTTTATTGGGATGTAGTTTCGAATGTTGACCTCTCCAGAATGAACTTTCTAACTAAAAATTTTAAAAAGTAAAGAAGTTATTTTAGTTACACTTGAAAAATTGAGAGGCATGTAAATCTACACATGCTTTTAAAGCATAATCAAACTTGGTGGTCTGAAAGTATTCAAAATAATTCTGCTTATTAAAATGAATGAACAGAGATGGCAACTAAGCCTTAACCCAGGACGATGGGGAAGCTAGCTATGCTCAGGAGTGTGGGTTCTGAGGCTAGACCGCACAGCTTCTCCAGGCTCCCCCACTGAGTACTGGAAAGACCCTCCCCTCTCACCAGCATGTATGTAATAAGAAAAAAACCAGTTAATTCCCATAAATCATGCAAAACAGTGCCTGGCGAAATAGTACACGATTTCCTCCTAGAGTCCACTCTTGGTATCTGTGAGGTCTGCAAGTGCAGACTCAGCCAACCACAGAATGGGAGAGGGGGATACAGTCCCTTCTAGAATGATAGAAAATGGCATCTTATTTTTAAAGGAAATCTTAACTATTATCTAATAAATAAAGCTTTTGCTATAACCTATAAATCACTCTGGAAAATATTAAAAATCCCTGAACATACACAGGCTTTTTCTTGTTGGGCTTTTTGTTCTTGTTTTCAGAGAGCATTTTCAGTGTGTGTGTATAATTCATGTGTAAATTCTACAGTATTTTATGAACAGACGTTAACACCATTGGACGTTGGGCATGCAGGATTGGGTGGCGGTTTCTGGAACCAATCCAGCATGGCTGCTGAGGGTGAGGTGTGTGCGGAATCTGAAGGCATGGTACTCACAGAGGTAGACTGGTAAATTCAAGGCGCCGGCCTTGTAAGATACTCAAAGGGCACATAATTTCAGTTCGAAAATGAAGATGTTCAAGGGAGTGCTTATACAGCAGGATGGCCAGCATTAGTAAACATGTTTTATGCTTTCAAATTTCTAAGAAGGTAGCCTCAAAATGTTCTCACTAAACAAACAAACAAACAAAAAACTAAAATTAAAATAAAAACCTAAATAAAAGAAAATGAATATGTGAGGTATTATGTGTTACCTAGCACAACTTAGCCGTTCCACAAAGCACTTGGTACTTCAGAACAACTCCTATATACATGAAGTACACACATGCACACACACACATTTGTTGATTAAAAAAATAGTAATGGCAATTCCTAGTATTTTCTAATTGACATGTATGCATATATGTATGTATGTATGTATGCATATATGTGTTATTCAAGGCATATAACAATAATAAAGAAGAAATTAGTTTGTGAGGGGGAGGGAAGGGTTAGAGGCATGGTGGAGATGTAGGACTTATGAATGAACTTCTGAGAAATTAAAAATATTACAAAACAGTTATTAAGCAGTGCTGACCCCATAACAATGGCTGAGGTAACGTTATCTTTTCTGCTCAGCAAGAACGCTGGGTCAACCTTGAACATATCAAGAATTCAGGATGTGGGTATAGGTCAGAGTGGATGCTTAACATGTGTTAGAGCCTGGGTTTTGTCCCCACTGATAATAATATAGAAAAGAACAGCAAGAAGGCTTTCGGGGAAAGACAGCAGCTTTAGGAGGGAAGTGTAGTGACTGATGATGTAAGTCTCTTTTCCTTTTTCTTCTTCCAGCTCTAAATTCAGCAGTAAAATTAAATATGTGACTAGCTTATCTGAGCTCAGTGGCCTGATCCCCATGGACTGCATCCACATTCCAGAGAGCATCATCAAGTGAGTATGAGGGCTTTGAAGCGCTGGTAGCTGGTGAGAAAGAAGTCGCACCAGAGGAGGGGGATGGGAAAACAAGCCCTTCTAGAATGATGGGGAATGTCATCTTATTTCTAAAGGAGATAGGTATTATCTAATAAATAAAGCTTTGGCTCTAACCTAAAAATTGCTATTCTTTCAGATCCTCTTTTGTATGGCTTGTAACGATTAATTATTGACTTTTACTTTTTATTTCATACAATATATTTGATCATATCTTTTCAACCAAGATTAGCTATTGACATTTTTTACCTTGAAATTTGTTTCCACCCTGGAGACACCACTAGTATGAACTACAACGTTTATACCTGTTACACTGTACTTTACATTAAGGTTTTCCCATATTTTAGATTTTTTTCCTTAAGTAATTTGTCTACATGAGCCCAGAAGATAGATAAAAAGAAAAACTGTTTTCTCCAAATCCCTCCCCACCAATGCCTTTAGAGGGAAGATTAGATGGAGACCCTTTGTTGAGGAGTGGGTGGGTTGTGAGTAATAGTTTCCTTGCTTAGGACCAGGCAAGGAGGCAGCCTGGGGTGGAAAGCGCACACACTGTGGGTGTGAAGATCATGTCTGGAAGTAGTAATGAAAGCTAACTCAAAAGTATTTGGAACTGGAATATGAAGGCAGAGATGTTAGAGCATGGACATTCCTATCTGATACACTGTTGCAAAGAACCATTAATTTTCTGTGGGTCCTGTCCTGCTTTTGTCTCTTGATGTGGCTAATTAACCAGTTCTTGTTTCATTGGACTTGAAAGGGTCTTGACCATGAGCTCTAAGGGAAAAACAAGTGTTCTGTATCCCCCTCTAGAAAATAGACAGCAAAACAGACCTGATGAGGCCTCCAAAACATCTCAGTAGCACACACATAGAAACTGGGGTCTTCTCATTTACCCTTACCATTTACCCTGGAACAAAAAAGACCTGTGCTTTATAGCTCACTTAATTAAACCCCACCTCACAGAAACCAGGTAAGTAAGTTAGTAAGAAGTTACTGATGGAAATATAAGGAGGGACCAGGCAGGGATGGGACCAGATTTTAAATCTAAATTAGCCTGTCACCAAATGTCCACATGCTTTTCTAGTAGGGTCTTCATCTTCCTTCAAACGTCATCCTAAGCCCAATACCTCACAAATAGATGTATTTGGTTTCTCTCCATCAGCCAAATCAGGCCCTAACACCGGCTACTGATAGGCTTACTGGAGTCAGGTGACTCAGCTTAACCAAGCAGTATTGATGAGATTGTAACCAGGGCTTCAGTCCTCAGGGGCTCCACTGAAGTCTCACAACCAGTGCACCCTCCAGCTCTGGCCTGTGTGCCATAAGCTTCACCCTGTCTCCCATACCCTCTCTTCCTTTAAAAAATAATGATGCTATAGAGTCAATGGGGATTCCTGGGAGCAACGGAGACTTCAAGTGAGCAGCTGCTGGTGGGATGGTGCCTAGCATCCTGGAAAATTAATAGCCAAAAGTCATGCCAGGCCAGTGGCTTCTGGGTCCTTTATCCCACAGACTCGAAGAATGCATTTCATACATAATGGGGAGGATGAGTGTTAGGATGGAGTTTAGTTTATAGACAAGATACCAACAGAGTTCCTGGATAGTAAGGAAAGGATGCCATCAAATGTCCCTATCTAGGGGTTAATAGGACTTTTCTAGATTGGGATAGCAGGGGATCTGATCAGCGCAGTTGTCCCACATACCACATATTTATGTGCCCCAGTTTCTGTCTAGCTTCCAGACGAGAGTATTCCTGGCTATGTAAAAGAAAAAAGATAAAAAGAAACCAGACCGGGACAATATGCCCCAAACACACTTGCATTTCTAGCCTCTAGCCAGGACAGAACTACAGACATGTCTGGCTTCTGTCCAAGGACAAAAATCAGATCTGATCATTTTTGAGGAGCTGCCCCTAAAAGTGTTCGACAAGATTCTGTCTCCTGCTCTCATCATTTTGGAACAACTTTCCAGAAAAACAGCAGGGCTCCCATGGTGTGTCAGAGACGACGGGATGAAGAGAGGGTGGGCTTCGGAGGCAATTCAACGTGAACCTTCCCTCCCAGTTCTCAGTGTCTGAGACTTCAGGCTGCCTATGAAAATCCTCCCAGGTTTAATGTTCACATCTGTAAAATGGGGAAGTAATTCTCAGAGTATGGATGGGCCTGAGGATTAAATGAGACCAGTAAACAGAGAGCCACTATAGGCTATGATTGAGTTGCTTTGACGACTTACTGTACAATTTGCAAATCGACACAGCCAGAACTATTTTCTTTTACTGAATAACATTCCAAGCATCTGATGCCAGCCAGTCCCAAGACCAGAATTCAGCTGGGTGGAGCCTGGCATCGATAGGATGAAATGTAGTTTATATTCATTGATGACAGCTGGCTCTTATTAGCTAGGGATGGTTATAGTGAACAGAGTTACTGTAGACACTCAGTGAACCCTGAGCTATTATTCCTGAGGGAAATCCAGGGCTGTGATCCTGTCTCTGGTTGCAATTTCTTCATCAACCATTAGTATATTATCCTTGGTTCATGTGTGTCTCTGTCTGAGAAAGCTTCTTGGTGTATACACATCCTGTTGACTAGTGAGTAGCAACCCTTGACTTGGCTAGGTATGGTGGCAACCATGTGTAATCACAGCACTTGGAAGCCTAGAACACAAGGACCCCGAGTCTGAGGCCAGCCTGGGCTACACAGAAAGACCCTTTCCCAAACAACCAAAACAAACCAAAATTTTGTACCCAAGGCCCCAATACTACAACTTGTACCTAAAACAATCTTATGGGCCACACGAGTTTTCTGTGAGGTATCCTGGCTTTCTTGTGCTCACAAACAGTAGGCATTGTTCAGTAACATGCTTGACCGCTGTTTTAAATAACATGATCACCAGCGAAAAAGCACAAAAATGTGGGAAACATTTAGCAAAGAAACTGTATGAGACAGGAAGACACCGCCTCATCCTGCTGGACTCCTGCCGTTTCTGTGCACAAGGGGCAAGAATTTTTGTCACCTTGTCCATGTCCACAGATGGCCAAAAGCACTGTACATTGATTTCGGAAATTTCAGATGTCTTAGTGAACAGGCAAATTTGCAGATGTGGCATCTAGAAATAGTGAGAATTGACTGTATATTCACGAATTGTAAATGGACCATTGTGTCTAACACAAATAAGCTTTCTCTCCATAGTCAGACGTTGTTGCCTGGGTAAGCGTTGTCTTTCATGTTATGACTGTTGACAGCTTTTACCTGTCATTTTCCCACTGTTCCTCACTGTCCTCATGGCATCTGTTTCTTATCTTGTAAGGTATGATGAAGAGAAATCTTTTAAGAGAAGTGTGAGGTAAAAATCTGGAGCTCTGTATTCACGCTGGACCCCCTGTGTGTGTGTGTGTGTGTGTGTGTGTGTGTGTGTGTACTCCGGTCTTGTATTTGCGGGTGACCTCAACACGCTGCCAGAGGAAGAGTCTGTTTATCAGTCCTTTGTGTTCCCCTCAGAGTCTTTGTCCTGTGTGTAAAGCTGTTGAGGTCAACCCGATTTGCAACTGAAACATACTAAACCAGATACACACCCCTGACTTGGCCCAGGCTGCAAGCTAACTGTAACTGTACCCAGCACACGGATGCGAATGTTCTGAGCTTTGTTTAGCCAGCATGTTGCTCAACCCCTTGCAACATCTCTATCGCCTCTATCACCTTTAGGAAGGGATTCCCGAAGTAAGCATTCATGGCTGCCCAACAGGAAGGACTAGCACCCTGTGTAGCCCAGTGTGTCTCCGTGCGCCCGAAAACAGTTATGAAAAAGAAAAGTCAATACGCACCACTTACAATTTGTCTCTGCTTAGCTCATGCTCTGCCTGCTCTTGTTTGTGTGTTTGTGTGTTTCTTCCTTTCCTCCATCGATAATTTTTGCTCGTGCAGACTGGATGAAGAACTGAGGGAGGCATCCGAAGCAGCTAAGTAAGACTTGGGTTTTCATTTTGCGGCTGGTGTGATGTTGGCTTGTGTTTCAGGAATGACTGGGAGGGTCTGCATGCCTTGGTAGTTTCTTCTTGCGCCCTGATAATAAGCCTGCAATCTGGAAAATTCCCTTCTTCCTGTGGCCAGTGTAATCGTTGATGTTTTCACTATAACCTATTTTCCCATAATCCTGGTTACCTTGAAGAAAGCATTTGTTACTGTTTAATTTGTCACGATTTTAATGTATCTGAAATTCTGGATATCACCAGAAAACACATCATAGACACTGTAACATAGAGGGTTGTGTCTATATGACCTTTAAATATATCTAGGCAACAGAACCACACCAGTTCATATCATGAGGAGAAACAGTAGCAAGTAAAAATTGGAAAGGTTTGTGCAGAATTAGTTTTACAGCCTTCCAGAACTCTGAGGCTAGAGAAATGGCTCAACTTTTATTAGCCCCGACTGTTCTTGTATAAAACCAAGGTTCTAGTCTCACATGATGGCTTACAACTGTCTATAATTCCAGGTCTAAGGAATCCAAAATTGACTTCTGGCCTCTGCAAACACTTCATGTACATAGTGCACAGACATGCGTGCAAACAAAACATCCATACACATAAAATAATAGTAAAAATCAACACATGATTGCTTTAGTTTTTGTTATTGTTTGTTTGTTTGTTTGTTTTTTAATAATGCTATTTTCATTGGGGCTGGACACTGCTCAGCCTTGTTGAAGCACAATCCTGGAAAAAGGCAAAGATATCCTGTCAGGAAACATAAAATGAACAAATGCTAAATGATGTTATTTGATGAGTTATTAGAGAGGAAACCTGTAAAGAGTTCCCATGAACTTGAGGAGAATTTAAGCTGCATACCTGTAGCTGCCACTTCTTGCCTTGTTCCAAGGCATCACACGGATACCTGAGACTATATACGGTTCCAGCCCCTGATTGCACTACCCGTTTTCCTATACAGACATACCAGTGATTCACAATGAGTAACATGCCATGCCAGAAGTTACTTAAGACTTATGGATGATTTGTTTCTCTAGTTTTCCATTTACTATTTTCAGAGCATGCTTGACCACTTGCCACTGAATCTACAGAAAGTACAACTGTGGATTTTAGGAATAGGGAATTTACAAAAGGCTGTTTGGATAAGACAGTTGAGTTAGATAGCAAGCTGGTTAATGTTCAGTGGGGCAATAATCTAACATCAAGTTATCTTTCCACTGTACAGAGATGGTTGTATCACTGCGGGACATAAATCTACAAGTTAAACTCTGCCCTGTGGTACTGAGAGACAGCCCTAGAATGTCGGCCCCGAGCTGACTGGACAGAGCCCCAAGTCATGCTCGTTGTTCATTTCCAAGGTCACAAAGAAATCTCCTGGCATTATTAAATATATACAACTGCTATCTGGAAAGCCTGCTGTGTTGATTACATTAATCTCATCCTTAAATGTTTCTTATATTGTTAATTTTCACAACAAAAGCAAAAATGCTGAGCAGTGACCAATTCTAAATAAAGACTAAGCATTGAATTGATCCTGTGTGGCTACAAAAGTTTCCTCATTAAAACAACCAGTTTGCCTAGTGGAGGGGGATGCTGTATAGTTTTGTTGCAGGTAACCTACAGAATTATTTGCCTAAAATCTGAATCTCTTACATTTAAAATGCCTGAATACATATCACTAGATCCTAGCATTCTTGATGCAGATTCGTTGGGTAAGCCCTTTACCAGAAGGATCCATGCCCTATTCATTCTGTTCTTTTTGATTATGAAATTAAAAGGACTTCACACCTTTGAGTGTATATAAAGAAAATGAACTGAGCTCTGTTGACCCCACAGTGGGGCTGGTTTTAGTATTTTTCTTGTTCTTGTTGTTTCTGAGACACTGTCTCCCTATTGTTACCTTCGCTAGCCTGCATCTTGCTTAGTAGACCACTCACAGATATCCACTTGCCTCAGCCTCCCAAGTAGTGGGATTAACAGTATATGCCACCACACCTGGTCCCACAGAGGCTTAGAATCCCTCAAAATCCAACCATGATGGTGCCCATCAGACCACCTTAACTATCTTTTAACCTTGGATGCAATCCCTAAATCCTGGGGCAGACTCTGTATGAATGTTAGCTCCAAAAAAAAAAAAAAAAAAAAAAAAAAAATGTGATCCCTGTTTATCTAAAATTGGAAGCTAGCTGTCCCAAGGCTCTTTCTGTTAATGTGACTGAGTGGCTTTGTTAGAAAACTTTGGACTTCTCTTACCCCAGTCAGATAGTGCATATCAAAGAACAGAGCCTCCCTAGCTATTGCTTTCCCCCATCCCTGCTGCTTTTTAAAGCCTCCCCATCATTTGGTACATGTGGAGCAACACACCTCAAGTTGCTCACCACTCTTCTTTCACCTCCATAGAACTGGCTCTGCCTGCCAGCTTTCTTTCTAACCTTATATCCACGCAGAGGTAGGAAATACTTTTGAAAGGACTGTGCTATATACAAACCCATTCTTAGGCTGCCAATGAGGAAGCATCTATCTGCTGCCCTTTCAGGGGTAGCATTTAAACACCTGCAAATTACGGTTCTCTTTTGAGAGATCACCTAAAGTTAAAGAGCAGAAAGCCCGGGCTTGGAAGGTTTCTCTTTCTTGATTTCGCTCCAGCTTCGCTGGCTTTTGCAAGCTTGCTGCCCTCGAGGTCTAGGCTTGCCAAATTTTCTTCATAAAAATACCGGACCACCAGCAGGGTGAGGAAGGGAATGGAGGAAGGGTGTTGCAATGCTTAGCAAGGGATCAGTCACCTAATATTTTCAGGAAAATACTGAATTAGTCGCAAACCCTCATGCAAATGCATAAATTAGCTTGTTCAGTTAGACTCAGTGGAAAAGGAACTCTTGCGTTTAAAAAGGATTAGTTCAACTGGAGTTGTGGCTCAGCAGTTAAGAGCAGAGCGCTTGCTGCACTTGGGGAGGACCTGGCTGGGAGGATCTGGGATGCGCCAAGCCATATGGCAGCTCAGCAACATCCAAGTCCACCTTCTGACCTCTGCAGGCACCAGGCACTCATGCCGTGCACGCACATACATCCATGCAAAACAGTCAGACACATATTTTAAAAAAATAAGTAAAAGAGAATCATAGACTCTTTTAAATCGTTTTTTCCCATTGGGAGGGAAAAACTTATCAGAGGAGGAAACACATAAAAGCTGAAGTGTACTAACTATTGGGAATTGATATAAGGTGAATTTAAAATTTGTAAGCATAGTTATCACACTGATGTTGTGGATATCATAAACAGATAAGTTACACAAAGACACGTGCACCATTAAAAACTTTGATTTCACTGTTTGATACGGCTATGCCTCTTCCTGGACCAGTCTTGCTTAGGTAGTACTAGAACTCATGACTGCACCTGAGCAGGGCCAGCCCCTGACCACCCTCCAGCAGTGGTGAGCGTCCTGCCCCTCTCCTGTACTGACATCAAGCAGAGCTGACCTGGACAGTCATTCCATACTGTAGAAAATCCTCATTCTTATGAAAACTGAAGGCTGACTGTGTGCTGTCTAGACAAAATTCAGATGTTTAAAAGGTTTCCCTTTATGTCTAAAATATTTTTTTATTATTTGAACTATGTAATTTTTTTCAATATTTATCTTCACTTCATAAGAACAGATTTGAAAAGTAAGAAAAGTTGGCTTGGACAGATAACCACTGGAGGTATTTGAAGTTTTATCATTATTATTATCATTATTACTATTATTGATATTTCTATATCTCATTAATGGCAATATCTCAGACCTGATGCTAAAATAGCATCATTTGTTAGTAATATCATTTGTTCTGGTATAGATTTGGTATTGTAGGAGTAGAAAATGGTACCAGATTAAACAGTTTCAAATGCTCCAGCCAGAGATGCTGACATGTCGGTAAGAACGAGAGAATGTTAACTACTTCCTGTCTGTCTGTCTGTTTGTTTCTTCTCCCCTGCACTCAGAACTAGCTGCCTTTACAATGATCCAGAAATGTCTTCTATGGAAAAGGAGTAAGAACTTGCCATCAATCACAGCTATGTGCTTACATGTAGTACTGTATGGCTGGGTTCAAAGGACACTGATGCATCCAGGACTGGGTAAACTTGACCAGATGTTCAGCTTTCATGGGCTCTGATCCTGAAATAACAAATTGACAGAGACATTTGCCAGCTACTGTTGTCTTAGTGATCGCCACAAATGACAACCAAAGCTTTACCCGATATTCCACTGTTTCAATCCAAAAATGAGCAAAGGAATTTTTGGGCCAGTTGTACGAACACTGGGGCAAGAGGAAGGCAAACTGGCTTTCAGAATTACATCATCCACCAGTTAGAAAGCTAAACTTTCCATGTGAATTTAATATTTAGTGACTAGTGGGGAAATATCTTGGCTTTGCAAATTCTAAGAGGCAGTTGAGCCTGCCTAGGACTTCTGAAATTATATAGTTGGATATTGCTGTCCTGTAAAAAATAGAAATTGAACATGCATAGAGATCTTAGCCTGTGTCAGACTCTGTAAGAAGTCATACTCAGTATTTGATATTCATCCTAGAATAATCTTATGAGGTACATTTTACAGAAGAGAAAAAGGAACTTTAGATAAAACATGTGACTAGCCAATGTTTTGCAGCCTTCAAGAGGGGTGGGGCAAGGTGGGGTTTGAATCTTGACCTTGCAGATTCCGTGTTGTTGGCTTTCAAATCAGAGGGGTAGACTGTGAGGAAATGGTTGCTGCTTCTCATCTAACAAAGGACAGAAATTGCTCACATGAGATTGGCCATGTCTGTTGGGATGTCCAGCAAGCAGATCCTAATTTGACTTGAATTAGGATTATCCTTGTTGCCAGGGACCAAGAAAGACAACCAAAGATCAACTTAAACTTATTTCCATTGTCACTGTCTCCTCTGGGTCCAACGAGAAGTTGGAAAATCAACACGGTGCCTGCAGCTGCCTTGTTGACCTTACAGCTTAAAGGAACTTTAGGGAGAACAAAACACTGAGTCCCAACTTTCAAAAAGGAACAAAGGACAGGATGAATGTTGTACGGGGACATTCTGAATCATGTAGCTTTTTCCTAAAGGTCACTCTTGTCCAAACTTTGACGATGACAGCATCAGTTGCTTTAAGCAAAGATATTTTTTTTTTTGCAAAGCAAACATATCTCAGCCCCTCATTCTACCATAATCTATCTTTCAAATACAGGGCGTTCCTTCCCATTGAGAAGCAATGCCCCTTGAACACAAACAACACTCACAGTTCAGCTTTCTCCTCATTGGCCTGTTGCTGCTACATCTTGGGGCTTACCCACTCCTCTGCCTGCCTTGTTTGTCTGTTCTCTATTGGTGAGAGGGATTTTGGGTTGGTGTACAGGGTGATGCATCTATTCCTGTGTGGGCTCCTTGCAGAGCTGGGTGGGAGGGAGGGAGCTGCCAACTGCTGATGTTATTTCCCATTCTTAGGAGAACATATCCCCTACAAGTTTCCCTTTTCATCCCTGTCTTTCCTGAGCACCTACCAGGCATATCATCTCTCTAAGCAGCAGGAAGAGATCCAAGGAACTAGAGTGGGCAAGAATTCTCTCGCTTGACCTCCAGACCTGTATTTCTTTGCTTGCTTGCATGCTTGCCTTAGCTTTGTTAACCTTCTCTGGGCTTCTGGGGAGATGGACGAATCCCACCTACATGGAAGCATTTTACACCTGCAGCTGGGACTGAATGGATGAACTGCAAATTGGGCATAGGCCCTTTCAAGGGAGCTCTGTCCAGCTAAGAATGAAGGGAGATGTAAGGGTCCTGTCGTGGCCTCCCATTCTCTACAGATAGAAGGAACATTCTGCCTGCCTCACCACTCCTCCTCCATAAAACACAAGTGTTTTTAACTGCTATTAAACAGGACTGCCACTTGTCTTGTAAGGAACCTCCTTTAGTGCATGCAAGAAATGAGACCAGCCTGTCACTGAACGGTAGGTCACTCTGCGCAGGGCC